>NC_087201.1:47970546-48060546 GCF_015104395.2 Macrobrachium nipponense
CATTATGAATCCAAATATATAATATAATATAATGATATATATATCTATATAATATATATATATATATATATATATATATAGATATATATATATATAGATATATATATATATATGTAATATATATATATACAAATATAATGTATGGCTCTTGGGTTTGAACTCGGGAACAAATTCCTAGGGTTCAAGAGACCCCTCCCCACGTCAAGGTGGTCCCAATACGAGAGGGATTTCAAGAATAGTCCATCGCTAATGCACAGCAGCAAACGAATTGTTTGCTGAAGTTGAAAGAACTTTCCTTGCCCATGTTTGGAGGCTATTAGTGAGTATGCCACCTATAAGGAGTTGTTCAATGTTCATGTTCATAGGCGTAGTTATTTAGATAATGTAGCTAAGCAGTGGTGGACTTGGTCTAAAAATTGTGGTTGCCAGGTGACTGACACAAAGGGGCCAACCCCACCCATCAGCCAGAATACTATATTAATAGAGTTTACATGACAAATACACAAAATATTTGAAAATGCATAACTGGCAACACAGAAGACAAATATTTGGAACGTTTACTTTTCACTAATGTGTAAATCAGTAATGAAATTTTCCATGATCTCATGTGTAACGGGCACATGTGTAAAAGGCCCACATGCCATCGGGCAAACTGGTAACCTAGCCAATCCGCCACTGTAACTAAGTTTAGGTATTTGCATGGTACCCTCGAAAAGGAGCCGCTTAGGGTAGTTAAGGCTTAAACGTAACAGCTGCAAACTACAACGTAGCATTGAGTTTGTTGGATAGATATTGTGGTAATCAGTAACAGATGCTAGTGATATTGCATAGGCGACTTGGCAATATATTTGTGCCCAAATTCAATCACTTGACTGTGCTGCAAGAGCAAATTAAATGTCTAAGTACAGTAGACCTACGGCAGGGGATGATCATGAGTTTAATAAACTAAAAGCTCTCTCAAGGTGATGTTATATCAGGTTTGTTTGTTTGTATGGTGTTTTTACGTTGCATGGAACCAGTGGTTATTCAGCAATGGGACCAATGGCTTTATGTGACTTACGAACCATGTCGAGAGTGAACTTCTATCACCAGAAATACACAATTCTCACACCTCAATGGAATGCCCAAGTTTCGAACTCACAGCCACTGAGGTGGTACGCCAACACCATACCGACCACGCCACTGAGGCGCTCTATGGGAAGGTGGTAGATTATTTGCGAAAATGTGATTACACGTTCGATGAGTTTTAGACACTCGACTTCCTCATTAGATATTTGGAGGATGAGACATTGCAAAAGGGGGGAGACAAGTCCGTCAGGCCAAAAACTGTCGCATTCCCAATCCAGCATGCGAGAATATGTCCATTCTGCTGTACAAACCACACCACCATGGAAGAACACAAGTGCCAGTTAATCCCCACAGCTTGGCCATTGTATATATGAGATCACATGTAGCTTTGGGGCAATGGACAGGTATCATAGATATACGATCAAGATTTGGCGCCATACAGTTTGAACGAATTTTGTGGGAAACATGTTCCTAGTTCCATATATCTCTATTGGCATCTCTTCTGATCACCCTATAAGAACGTGAGTGAGCTGAGGAGCCCTCAGTCTTGCTTGAGGTAGTAAGGGGGAATGCCGTCAAAAATTCCCATCCAAGAATGAGACGTAAATATTTTACAATAAATATGCTAACTTTGTAAAGTTAGCATATATTTTAAGACTGTCATAGGGAAAAGAGGCCTGCAAGGGTTGGACATTTTCACTTACAACTTCCCGTGAAAAGTACATAAATTTCTTCAGAATTTTTATCTTATACCATGTCAATATACATATTTTCCTCTTTCCATTGATGAGTTTGTTTTTAGTTTTTCTTTTAAATTGGCCATCTTTAAATTCACCCCGGTCACGGGTGTATGCATAAGCATATATTAGTCTGGAATGTGGGGGGTTAATGTATTTTAGAGGATGTTTTAAATGTTTAGGTCAGGGCCATAGTAGTAGTCTGTCATACATCAAACTGCAATCTGTGTAATGGTAGACATCATAATTTGATTTGTGATAATAGTAGTGCTGTCAAAACCTCAGTAAATACACCCACCAGGCAGTTCAGCAATGTAAATGCATCTGGCCAGTCATCTGATCACGTGACATCCAGGCCGGTTAAGGGTTGGACAAGCAGTAAGGGTTCAGCGAGTCCCAGCGGGAGTAATCAGAGTAAAAGTAGAAAGAATGATGAGAAACCCTGTGTATATGCAAAAACAGTAAATGCATTTCCAAACTCTGTGTTGCCGTCCACCTTTTTACCAACCACATCACTCATTTTGTCCGGTGAGAATCGACAAGCTCCCAATAAGGTTTTTCTGGATACCGGGAGTCAACGTAGTTTTGTATCAAGTAAGTTAGCAAGGGCTTTACAACTGCCAGTAGTTAAAAGTCTCCCTAAATATTGCACCCTTTGGAGCTGTCATGATTAATGGATTACAGTGAGAACACAATTGAATATGTTGTGCATGAAGATGTGACACCCCCATCTACAATATGGGATTGGTTAACGTAAGAAAAGGCTTGGAGAACCAAGGGTATCAGATGTCTTACCAGGAAATTAAGTGATGTGATCAAGGACACATACTAATTGGAGCAGATTATTTCAGCCATTTTGTGACTAGTCTAGACAAAAATATGGGAGTTGGTTTGTTAACGTAGGACGATGCTTAGGGTATCAGATGGCTGACCAGGAAATTAAGTGATGTGATCAAGGACACATACTAATTGGGGCTGATTATTTCAACCAATTTGTGACTAGTCTCGACAAAAATATGGGAGTTGGTTTGTTTGTAACTCATCAATGGGTATCCCTGTATGGGAGGGTTCCCCAGTGGGCACTTAAAGGGGTAAATACATCTTCAGTAAGATCCTTGCATGTCTGTCAAATGTCTGAACCCGTATACGACATTGATGAGTGGTGTCAACTTGACATGATAAGTATCAGCCCCAAAGAGCAGTTCTCTGTATCAGATGACCAAGCAATGCAAAAAGTACAGGATAGTGTAGTACAACCTGATCAAGGCAATCAAGTGAGCCTTCCCTTTTGTAATGAATACCGTCTGAATGTTAATTACATAACCCCTTAGCACAATTAAATTCATTTGAACTGAAATGTGCAAAAGACCCTAGCTATTGAACTGCTTACGAGCAGGTTCTTCAGACTTATCTTGAAGCTGGGTTCAAAGAAAAAGTTTCCTGTCCAAAAATAGAGGGCTATATACTTCATTTTGGTGTAAAAAAGGAGAGCTCTACTACCCCCCTTAGGATTGTCTTTAATGTCGCATCTAAATCGAAGGGAGAAACCTCTCGCAATGATTGCTTGTATCCAGGACCCAACTTAGTTGTACTGTTGTATGACATGTTACTAAAGTTCAGAGTTAATCCCTATGCTGTGACTTACAACATTTCTTTAGCATTTCATAGAGTCCTCCTCGATCCAAAAGACACTAAGTATCCTCAATTTCTGTGGTACAAGGTGCCGAAAGATCCAGCTACCTTCACCTTCAGGGTCATGGTGTTTGGAATAATGAGTCTGTATCTCCTCCAACAAGTCCTTCAGACTCACTTGCGGGGAGCAGGGAGGGAGGATCTGGTTAAGTCTTTCTATGTCGACAACTATGTCGCCATCTTTGCCAGTGCAGACGAATTGTGGGATGGTTATGTCACTGTTAATCAACTCCTAGACGAAGCTAATATGCCAATGAGGGGATGGGGCAGTAATAGCCTAATGTTTGATCAAAGGGTAGGGTCTAAAGAACCAGTTGAAAATTCTGTGTTTGGAATGTCATGGGAGAGGAGTAAAGATGAGATAGCTTTGAAACCCTCTAAGGGAGTAAAAGACTTGCCAGCCATTGGGTTCCCATGAACTGTCAGATCCTTTCTCTGCTATTTATCTACCTTCTGTTCGTAACAATTTAGAAAGGGGATCAAAAAGTATCCTGTAATAGTGTGAATTTTGTTAACCAATTAGGATTAGTTTTAGTTGATGATGCAATATGTTCTAGAAATAAAATTAAGAATGCTTCAGGGAATAGAGACCTTTTTAATGTTGTTGCCCGCAAAGGGAAAATTAAGAGTCCTATTTTAGACATCTGCACACCCTTAACATGAATCATGGGTGAATTTGCTAATGTCTATCTTTGACAGGAGTGCTGGTGCCCAGGGCCACGGTATTTGGCTCAGTAAGTAGTAGGAGCTTGTGTAGCATGTACCATGTCCTTCAAGCAAGCTGCCTCTACACCACCCACCTCTGCCGCCGCTCTCTGTTGCATGAATGCAAATGTTACGTCCATTCATCAACATCAGCATTGACCACATTGGCCTCATACAGGTGGAAGAGGGAGCAGGCTACATCTTGCTATAGTCGATTCACATAAGGTAGATTCTTGTGCCTACGAGACATTTGTTTGGCACCCCTGATTGGCTGGTACTGTGAGGTAGGCTGTTCACTCAGTGTGTCATATTTTCATTTGTAGCTTAGACAACTAGCAATATGTTTATATTTCTTCATTTATCTCACGTTTTGCAAAACATAGGAAAGATTTGGTCATACAAAAGGATTTGGTATTAAATGTACAACTAAATAATCTTTTCCTGAAATCAATAAGATAAAACATAAAGGAATTACGAGTAAAAGTGAAGGGAGAAACATTTCATTCTTCATACCTGTTTTTATTTATCATCAGATTTTGCATAATTCATGTGATCAAGATGAAATTAAAACTTGTGTTTTTATAAAATAAAATCACCCTGAATACGCTGGTCCTTTCAGATTTTAGATGTGTGTAATATGTAAAGAGAAAATGAAAAATAAGTCTTATTGTGTTGCATCCGTATTTGACTCAATTTGACAGTAGTGCCCAGAGACACAAGATACCATGGGGTCCACTTTGGGGTTCGGTGCTCTCAGCTACAGCCGTTGCACGTTGGCAGTTGCCGATTGGCGATATGAGAAGTTTGCAGTTTCGACAATAAGTATTTACCGTATTATTATGTCATTACATTTTCTGTAAATAATTCCATAGAATTCCCATTATGACTTTCGAACATTTTTACTCAAATATCATATATGTCCTTATTTCTGGACATATCTGATAAAAAAAGAAGAAACAAAATCAGATGGATACATCTGAGTGTTGGCTTAAATTTCGTCTAGGTGAGATATTTGCATACTTTATGAGGCTCATTGATAAATAATAAAACTATATAATTAGGAGTTAATTATTATGACCTCGTTTCCCTGGTCAATAACATAAAAAACTTATGGTTTTCATATGTTCACTCAATAAACAAAAGTACACCTGTTTATTTCTTAATATAATATTTATTGACGATGTAACGAATATAATATTCTGTCTTTTCCAGAATTGCTTGAGCTACTTTTAAAACAGAATGTTTATTTCCTTTACATACATGTTACATTTGATAAAATGTATACAACAATGTTTAGGAAAAATTTGCTTAGTTTCATACCCGAGTTAGTATAGTTCCCGTAACCGTTCCCACACCCCTTCATCATTGTAATATATAGTACATGTAGGATAAACTACTAATCAGAAGGTTGTTATATCTTCATCTTTTTAAAGAAAAAGAATGGAAATTCATGCAGATATATTATGTCATAAAAACAATAGAAAGTCATACTAGGCTATTTATATGAACAAAAAGAAACTAAAACCTTACATATTTTGTTACGTCATTATCATTATTTAAAAAATAAATAAAGGAAAATCACACACATATACATAGTCAAATCATTACCTATTGAAACAAAAAGAATAGAAAATTATACAGATACATTGTTATTCCCTTTTCTATTAAAAACAAGTGAAAGGAATTTATAAACAAATATACATTGTTATGCCATTACATATAAAAAAGGAAACTCATGAATATACTGTAGTTATGCAATTGTCTATTCAAATAATGGAAAATTATAGAAACACTCTTAGGTCTTCATCTCTTTAAAGACAAATGATGGAAAATCATTGATATATATCAACACTGTCAGCGTCATCCTCCCTAATATCAATATCAATATCATCACTGTCACTTTCGTCATCTCCAATGTCAATAGCAAAACTTTCAAACATATGCTCTCTACCAACATCTTTCCTCCTATAATTATCTTCTAATTTCTTGACATGGTGAAAACATTTCCTCCCGTCTTCTGTTGTAACTTTGTCTATCGCCAGTCTCGTAGCTGCTCAATAGTTTTCAAAGGCTGATTTGCATTACAGTTATTTTTTCTGGTATCTCCCTTTATTTGAGCCCCTATAAGTTCTATGGGGTTAAACTGACAATAATATGGTGGCAGTCTGAGCAAATCATGACCATTTGCACGTGTGATATACCTCGTCTATCACATACCTCTGCTTTCCTTTGTGACACTTGGCAAGCTGTAGCAATTTTGGCTTTGTTGCTGATGGGTCGTGGGTAACGTTATTGGAAGAAAGCCAAAGCCGCTCTATGACTTTAATTTTTCTGTTGCTGGTTGCTGGCACTTTATTTTCTATTTTGCTAAGGTAGGAAGCACTGTCCAATATGACTAGAGATCTATCTTCTATATTAGGCAATAGTTGTTCCTTAAACCACTTTAAAAACCTTTCATGGTCCATGGAATCATGGCAGTCCCCTTTGGCACCATTTTTTTTACCTAAACAACAACATCGCATCTTTGACGAACCCCTTCTCACTCCCCGCGTGCATTACAATAAATCTTGACCCCTTTCCAGTCTTAAATTTGGGTCCTGTTTCGCCTTTACCCGTTGTCCAGCACTGACTTGCACATTCATTTTGGTTTATCCAAGTTTCATCCAGGAATACTTCAGGTTTACGTTCAGATGGACTACAATTCCTATTCTTTTCAATTAACCATAGGTATTCAGTTCTCGCTGCCACTATATCATCACGTTCCATTAAAATAGCTCTTCCACTCGTCACTTTTTTGTACCGGAATCCAAGCCCTCTCACATTTTTCCATAACGTTGTTCTTCCACCACTAAACTTTACCAGGTCTTCCTTCACCTTTTCCAGCAGGGCACCTAACATTGGGAGCTTTCCTCTCTCATAAAAAGACAAAATCTCCTTCCGAATACACTCATTTTCAAAACTATCCACCTTGTCCTTCACTCGGCTCCTCTTCCTGGGATATACAGGTGAAGAGAAGGGGACGTTGCCACACTCAGATGACTGTCGCTTGATTTTTTTCACTGTGTTGGTTGGCACTCCTGTAGCTTTGGCGGTCTTCTCAAATACTTCACTTTTTGAGTCTGCTCCCCACTGTGAGCTGAAGTAACGATGAACATTCATGAAAATTTTGCGAGCTTGACTTGCAAATCTGGAAATGGTGCGACAAATGGTGTTATCATCTCGAGACATCTGCTTGAAAAGAAAAAGAAATCTTGCTTAGTTTGTTGCTGTTTATTACTCCACTGAGATTATTATTTCATATCACTCAATTGAGTCTCTGATATCTATTTCGTTTGAAAATATATTCATATAAGAAAATTAGAAACAATATGTTGAAACAAACCTCATTAAAACTTAGGGTGAGCTGAAGAGTGCGAAGTAAGTCCGTAGATTTCAAATTCTTTCTGGACTGTATTTCCAGATGCTCCAAGATCAAGATCTACATACTACTAACTATTTCAAGGCCCATGACACCCTCCTTTTTTAATATAACTAATGAACTAGGCTTCTGATTATTGTGAAACCAAAACCACCAGAGTTTGAGACACAGACCTAATTAAGAAAAATGGATTCAAGCATCTACTCCGCATTATTGTCTTACTTTATATAGAGAAATGTCATCTCAATTTTGTGGGCATGATGAGAACGAAAATTAAGACCTGGCAACTAGGCGCAGAATGACGTGTGTCGACCATGACGTGAGGCCCCGTGACGTTTACTCCTGCCACGCCCCCCTTTCTGTATGGTTATCAAATAATATATAAGTTGTAGTGAATTATACTGCTCTTTGATGGAATCTAAAGATACTAATTAGTTATTATGGTTGAATAAACTAATTTTTAGCCTCACTTGTGTTTATTATTTAATTAATAGGTAATTCGAAAAAGAAGACAAAAAATAAAAATCTCGGATGACAGTCAGAGAGGTAATGGGGCTAGGGAAGGTACACGTCTGTTAGATACAGGCATTGACAAGGGCTCCTGCTGACACCTTGCTTACTGCCTACTATTGACATTTTATATCATGTCTAGAATGCTTCACCATTGTCCACAAGGTTGTCGAAATGCTTTTGTGTTGCGACTCTTAACATACTACAAGGGGGAACAAGACAACAATAAATTGAAGATTGGATTGAATAGGTTGGTATCATGTTGTCATGTTTAATGGCGAACCATCACGGACATGTATAGTTGAATATTATGCATTATCAGATTCTCTCTCTCTCTCTATATATAATATATATATATATATATATATATATATATATATATATATATATATATATATATATATATAGATATAAAGAGATAAAGAAAGAGGTTGTTCGATAGATAATTACACGAGAACAAATATTTTTTAACCCAAACAAACCGTATGACAGAGTTGCTGATATCATGGATATGACTAGTAATGCCGTTCGTCAGATGGTTAGGCGCACCACACATTCACGGCCATCACCATTAGCACTGCCCTCATCAGATTCAGTAGTCTCATTCCATACAGCCAACTGAAGATGTGTGAGACTCTTTTACCATTGGTACAGTTCGTCGATATGTTCACAACACGTTCTTGTCAAAGGATACCTTTACAATTACTACTCTGACAAGAGAACTCAAGAAGGAAGGAATATTACCTGAAGGCACATCGGAAACTTCGTGTTGGAGAGTACTTCACAAGATGGGATTTCGATATAAGACGACACAGCGAAAAATGTATGCTAGAAAAAGTCCTTAGACATAGTATGTAAAAGGATCCGTGCTCTCAGGGCTCTCAAATAGTTTCGTGAGGAAGGAAGACAGGTTGTCTATTTAGACGAGACATGGTTCACTACAAGGATGAGCCACAACAAAGAATGGGTGGACACAACTCAACCATCCACAACTACCACATAAGCAGACAGGTTCCGCCAGGAGAAGGTGAACGCTTTGTCGTGGTAGCAGCTGGTACCAACAAGGGCTTTATTGAAGATTCATTCCTTTACTATACAACTAAGAATAGCAGTGGGGACTACCATGGCGATATGAACGCCGAACTCTTCGAGCAATGGCTGACAACCAAATTACTACCATCATTAGAAGAGCCATCAGTTCTCGTCATCGACACCGCTCCTTACCACAGTCACCTTACAGAGGAGAGCCACTGTCTAACTACTGGCACCAAAGAAGGCGATCTAATAAAATGGTTGCAGCAGCGCAATATAACATACCCACCACACGGTTTGCGACCTGAACTGCTTAAAATATGCAAGGAGAATTGACCACCTCCCAGACTCACAGTGTACAATACCATTCGCCTGTGGGGTCATGAAGTAGTGCTGCTAACACCAGCACACCCACAACTAAATGCTATTGAGCAAGTATGGGGTGTCATGAAGAAGTACGTTCGATCATCCCTTCACCATTTTACACGAACGGACCTCAATGCAAGATTGATTGAAGCAAAGTTGTGTGTGACAGAGGACGTGTGGGGAAATGATGTTCGGCGCTCTGAATACTTTGAGAGAGAGTACTGGTCATTAGATAATATCCATGACAGTGTGCATTCCATCATCATAAGTCTCGCCAGTGACGACGAAGAGGAAGACTTTCTTTATTTTAGAAAGTTTTGAGGGGTAATAAAAAGTGAATATATATATATATATATATATATATATATATATATATATATGTGTGTGTGTGTGTGTGTGTGTGTATGTGTGTATATTTACTTATATATATATATATATATATATATATATATATATATATATATATATATATATATATAATTATATATATATATATTCTACTTCAGTCTTGTAACTTTATTCATTAAAATGTTAGCTGCTATACTACTATCTATGTACAATACACTTATTGTTAATAAAGTATTACTATCCTTTCACCTCCATCCAATCCTCAGCCAAATTAAATATTTATAATGATCATATTATGTGCGCAGCCTCAGCCATCATATTCACCAATAATCAATTCACATAAAGCACGATTTAAATCTTTATCTATAAATTACTTTCGTGACGCTATTGAAATAATCAGGGAATAATAAAATAATATGACCACTTTAAACTTTGCCAGACATAAAATTTTTTTTTTTCATTCACTTCCATAACTTCAGTCCACTAATGACTGCATACCTGTATTGAAAAATAACAACACCTTATCTTTATCAAAGTGTGTGGTGTGTGTGTGTGTATGTATATATATATATATATATATATATATATATATATATATATATATATATATATATAGATTAAATTTCTTGTACTGATATAATGATAACCATACAGAAAGGGGGCCTTAGCAGGTGTAAACGTCAAGGGGCCCCACGTCATGGTCGACACACGTAACTCTGTGCCTAGTTGCCAGGTCTTAATTTCCGTTCTCACCATGCCCACAAACTTGAAATGACATTTCTCGATATAAAGTAAGACAATAATGCGGAGTAGATGCTTGAATCCATTTTTCTTAATTAGGTCGGTGTCTCAAACTCTGGTGGTTTCGGTTTCACATTAATCAGAAGCCTAGTTCATTAAAAAGGAGGGTGTTATGGGCCTTGAAATAGTTAGTAGATAAACAGGTCTAACACTCCCGAGAGGCTGTGACGTCACCGACGCCCGTCGCACCACTATTCCCTTGATCTTTCTTAAGAGATGTATGGAGTTTTTCCAAATGTTTGATAAAATATAAGGTTTTAAGCTAAAAAAATAGCTTTAGCGACTGTAATACATTTAATCACAGTTTCCAATAGACAAGATTGACTTTAGGGAATATTTAATAAGAAATGCTAGTGAATATGCCATAAAGCCTATAGTTAAACTGTAAAATACCAAACTAAGTGGTATTCTCTCCCTTTCTTTCGTTCCCATAATTTGTTCTTTTTCGTTTGTTTTTTATCTTAGAATTATATTATTATATTTGTTCATTCTCATAGCCCTGGTCAAGTATCGCATATTGAAGAAAATGCTGATCTCTGCAAAAAATTTTGAAATTTCAGTAGGAACAGATTACCGTCATCTGCAACTCAGACGCCAGCTTTTTGTCACAATCCTTTCAGCCTGTCACCATGAACTGCCTTCATTGATTGTAATTGTTCCATGAATTTTTTTTAATAGAACCTGAAAATTTCTTTTATTCATAGTCTATTCATTTTTTCCCAATGTCATTGTTGCAGGCTTTCTCCCCTATTTCGGGATATTTATTTAGATATATTTTTGCACCATGGACCCTCCTATATAGCATAAAGACTTCCTGAATAGCATCATGAAGGATTTTTTTGATGACTTGTTTATACCAGAATATTTCATTCAAACTGACCGCTGCATCGTTATTTTCTGTGTTAGCGTTAATACTTTCGAACAAAGTGGTGGCTATGCAAAGTTCCCATTCATTTTCATCATCAATCGGAGGCACTTTATCCCTCATTAGCGTTTCACCAGACATGCAGAGAGAATCATCTTTTAATATGTTTAGTATTATAACTAAAGAGTTTTGGTTCCTTCCCTAACAAAACGGGTCATGAGTTGAAAGCCACAATAATGTATTGATGATGTATTTTTCAAAATACAAAAAGGTTAAAAAACAAGGAGCTTTCGACCGTTGTGCAAACAATCAAAAGTTCCTTGTCATTAACCTTTTTGTATTTTGGAAACACTTACTATCATATACATGACTGTGGCTTTCAACTCATTATTCCGGTCACGGCATAGTGATGCACCACAGATAGAAAGGATCAGAGTCGATACTTGCAACTCAAAGTATTGGGGTATTCATGAGGACCATGCATCCGCCTAACTGATCCAAAAAAAGGTACAAGCAGTCTTGATTCATCCTCTAGATCATTATATAACCTAGGCTATATAAAGAGCTTAACATATCAAATAGTCCAATAAAAAATTTGCTAGAAAAAATAACACCTTTCTCAAAGCTTAAATAACGACCTGCATAACTGTCGTGAAAAAAGAACACGCACTTTTTTTCCCGATGAATTCCCGCCCTTCCACTCACATTCTAGATGCTATGGATAACTTGGTGGCAAATGGAACAATGGTTCTTTTTCTATATATAATGAGAAATGTCACTTGATTGAGTTTGAACCCTAACCATCACGCACACACTCCTGTAGTTGTCAGTAATATTTGCGCTCTTCTTGTTGCTTTTAATTGCATCGAAATTCCCTAGTCCGTACGACTATAAAAGGCAACGTACGTATTGTGGCACCCTTTGACTTCTAGCGATCCTAAGCGAAACATCTAGTGGGGGAGCATTACAGCTGCGTGTATGTGAAGGAGTCATGTGTGAGGGGTGAGCAGTCTGTGGCCATGCTGTAACTAAAGTAAGAAATCGTAATGTATCTTTTGTATCGACAATCGTCAATCTTTCTAGTGAATGATTTCATATTAAACATGTGTTGAATCGCGAGTACAGGGCATTATTTGTGCCGAGAATTAACATTTCATTTTGAGTTCCTTTTGAAGGGGTCACGTGTTCGTGTCCTACTTAAATCTTGATTTATGTTAAGTGTGTTTAAAGTTTATTTTTGTAATAAAAAGTGTTTAAACTTTACATTTTTATCACCATTTAGCTGTCCTTGAGTAAGGACTGGTAATTGTGCCCTTTAGGCTAAATTTATCGGCCATACCACCTGGCCTAGAACCCTTAAACAAAAGTGGTGCAATAAATCCCCACAATAATCTTTCACTCATATTTCTCGTCTTGTGTACTATCCTACCTAAAATTTCTCTCTAGTAGATTATAACCATACTAAAGGCATTTCTTGAGTTTACATCTCCATCCCTTTCATTGGAATTCATCCAATCAGTCATTTTCTACATCTATGAAATCAGCCGTCACCAACCACTCTTGGGATTAAATGAAACCTTTTTCTCCTGGAAGCTTTACAGTAGTTGACATGTTTTGGACATTAACTAGGCTGCATACTTTACATGTTGCCTTTGAGTTACTGGCACAGTGATTTTGAATCAGTTTTAGTGTTAAATTGTATTAATTTGCCATTTTATCCAACATTTCTTGTACACAAGGAAATGAAATAAAATCTCCCCTTTCTGTGCGAAATCTATGTTCCATAAAATTGTTCCTTATTAGCTTAATCATGTGAGGTGCATCAGCAAATGCAAATACACTTTTATCTGCAGAGAAAATCTCAAGAAACTTATACCTTGACCTTCCGTGTTATTCTCTTAGTTATTACAACCTTAAACTAAGCAATGAAAACCAAGAACCTTTGTGCTTCCAAGTGCAATTTCAAACTAATAGATTACAGGGTTAGACGGCCTCTGACCAAAATAGGACAATCTCTCGCATGACGTCACGTGGGTGATGTAACTGAGGTTCAGGTAAAAAACAAAAAATCATGTCAGTATTTGACCCCACCGGAGTGAAGAACAAGGAAACTATCTTCCAGTACCTGGAGATTGATAGGGACACCTCACACACAAGGTCATGAAATAGATAGAGAATGGGTGTGGGCAAACAATTCCCATAGTGACCCTTAATTTATTTGTTTTCTGGGTTTTCCTTTATGGCCACCTACCAATGAGGTCACAAATATGCGCAGTAACGACGGGATGGTCTAACCCTGTACTCTATTAATCCTGGGTTCATGTAGCAAAGGCAGATTTAATACCACACCGAGGCAAGACGGAAATCACGAGTGTTAGGATGCTCCCAAACAATGATTATTTACTTACCAAATATGTCCAGAAATATGGACATATATGATATTAGAGTAAAAATGTTCGAAAGTCATTATGGTAATTCTATGCATTTATTTACAGAAAATATAATGATATAATAATACGGCGGTAAATACATATTGTCGAAACTACAAACTTCTCATGTGGCCAATTGGCAACTGCCAACGTGCAACGGCTCTAGCTGAGAACACCAAACCCCAAAGTGGACCCCATGGTATCTTGCGTCTCTGGGAACTACTGTCAAACAGTCAAATACGGATGCAACACAATAGGACATACTCTTTCTTTTCTCTACATATTACACGCATCTAAAATCTGAAAGCACCAGAGTATTCAGGGAGATATTTATTGTATATTACTATTATTATTAAAGGAAGGAGATTAACCAGTTCAATGAGTCAGGCTTGACTCCCACAAGGCTGGCCCGAAAAATTTCGGGAGAAAAAAAAAAATAAAAACCTATATATATAATATATATATATAGATATATATATATATATATATATATATATATATATATACAATATATACTTATATATACATATGTACACACTTGCATACATACACATATACATTTATATATATGAAATCTAGTTAAAAAAATATATAAAATTTAAGTGATAATAAAATAAATTATTAAATATTATATCTAAGAGAAAAAAATTTAAATTTTATTTGTAATGCCTATATTTCTTAAAAAAGTTAAAATCCCAAAAACAGAAACTTATTATCTGATGAAATGCCAGACATACTTTTAAAGGAAATTTAATTTATTATGGCAGTATTAATATATTTCATATGTTAAGACATAAGATATGTAAATTACTGATTTTGTTAAGTACTTATCACTTATATAATTACCCCTCGACCCATTTCAAATAGACCCTTGCACCTGTTACCCGTAGTTCCGGGCAAAAAAGTTTACTTCGGTTAAGACGGAGTGAGCAGCAGCAGTCCGGCAGCCAGTTGTCTTAGACTCGGACGCAAACCACCAGCAAGTGTTAATCTTTCCTTCTATCAATAGGACCTGGAAGGAGCTGACTTCCATATATGCATTTTTAAAACCTGATATACCAGCAATGATCGTGGTGTAAACCTTATTCCTGGGGAGTGCTACAGTGTCTACCTTGTGCGGTCTGTTCGAAGAAGTTCTACAACGCTCGTCATCGTCTTGGCACGAGTCGTGATCAAGAGCCGGAACATAAACCTCTTACTATAACCAACCGCCGCTCTGGAATTCATTACAGGTAAGGGTCAACCTGAAAGCTGGTCATTGGTTAAGCCCTTTTTAAAGTCCAGCCTTATTGAAGTGATTCTATAAGTAAGGCCTTGCTTGTCTTAAATTAATCATCAAACCGCATCAAAATTTACGTGTCTTGTCTTGGCATCTAGTACTCTAGTGACCGTTAGCATTTTTTATATACCTTTGGGATTGCTACGTTTGTAATATGCATTTTTGCTATGATAGCCATTAATCACAAACGTTGACAATTCAGCTTTAACGTGATTAATTTACCGTTTATAGATTTATAGGCAGTTTAAGACAGATTTGTTTTCATTATGCTTTTCGTGTTTAACGATGACCTATCATAATTTCAGATGATTACAGAACTGAATTAGACACACTGTATATCCACTACATCGTACATCGCTAGTCGTCGTAAATTCTTCAGCACCACAGACTGTTAATGTAACGAGAGCCTATTGAGTTTTATTAGGTGTTCATGTTTACTTGAGCGAAATTTCTCTGTGTATGTTGGTATATTGTTAATATACTGGTTAACTATGTTTTGTGTTTACTTAGTGCTTATAGTTTACGAGTATTTTGGTGTGTCTACTTTAGAAAATTTAGTTCAACTTTTCTGACCGAAACATAAAATTCTTTGACCTCTAAAAACTTTACAATCAGTAAAAATAATACTTAAAATTGTATCACACTAACAACACTTTGGAATTATCTCATGAGGTGTATGCATTAATAAAATAATAATAATAATAATAATAATAATAATAATAATAATAATAATAAAAAAAAAAGGTGTTATTTTTGTATGACCACTACGCAATCTCGTTAAAAACACTAAAGTTTTCTTGTCATTTTGATTTGATGATTCCTATAGGGAAACTATTAGTTTTATTTGTTTCAATTTATTATTTTCAGATTCATCATTCCAAATTTCCTTTTCTATGTGTGTAACCTTTGAGGGCTTCGCCCTTCTTGAATCCGAATAAATTACAAATTTGAGATTCACCCTATCTTCAATTGTCTTGAAGTCAATTGCCAATAAAATCGCTGATAGTTCAGAAGTAAATATTGATGCGTCATTAGGTAATGAGAGCCGACTTGTTTTGTCTGAGGATACTGCAGCACAGCCAGCCTCCATTGAAGACTTAAAGCCATCAGTATATATAGCATAGTAAGGTCCTTTCCTTTGAATATGTTCCAAGGTATGCTGTTTATGGTCAATCGGAGTATAATTATATCTTTAGATAAGTAAAAAAAGATGAGCACACATTCTTGTTTTCTTTATGATCCAAGGAAAAGAAAAAATAGATGGTTGAATAAGATTAATACTGATGTTTGTTGATTGTAATAGCCTATTTGCTCTAATTGGGAATGGTGGTTCATGATTGTTTATAGTAGATACATCGCTTTGATTAAAAAGTTTCTTTGTTGGAGAATTGGTGGATAGGATCATCAATGCACTTCGCATTGTTACAAAATCTCGATGTAAGGACAAAGGCAGCTCCCCACTTTCACATAAGACTGAGATATTAGGGGAAGATCTAAATGTATCACTACATAGCCTAAGGCCTCGAGTATGTATTGGATATAAAGACTTTAAGGTTGCTTTAGATCCTGATCCATATATTGGGCTACTATAATCTATTCTAGATAAGACTAATGCTTTATAGATCATCAGTAGAGTTGATCTCTTTGCTCCCCATATTGTTTGAGACGACTTCATCATTGGGTTGAGAGCATTGTTACATTTAGATTTGATGTATGATATGTGCGCTTTCCAGTTGAGGTGGGTATCAAATATTAATCCCCAAAATTTTACCTTATCCTGGAATTGAATTTGAGCGTCGCCCAATGTGAGACTTACATCCTGGTTTTGCTTCCATCTACTATTCTTGTAGAACATCATTCCTTGAGTTTTTTTAGCTGAAAGACTGAAACCAAGAATCAGTCCAAACTTGTATCTTACGAGTAGCGTTATTCAAACGGCCTAATGAACATTCTCTTGTAATATCTTTGAAATCTACATTTTCTATTGTCACACACACACACACACACACACCACACACATATATATATATATATATATATATATATATATATATATATATATATATATATATATATGCATTCTAGTGCAGTTTATTCATTTAATTTATTGTAACAACTATAAACTTGTTGTAAAAGACCTGTTACTTTTTTCATCGTCAAATTAAATGTTTCATTTAAATTTTTCATCACCTGCTAAATTAGTTTCGTTCAACTCTTTCATCGTCTTATATAAGTTTCATTCCAGTTTTTCATCAAATTAAAGGAATATCGACTGTTATTGAGAAGTTTTGTTTCTTTTACCCTCTCGTCAAAAAACACTAGAATAAAAATCTAACTAAATGTTTAAACAATATGAACTAAAAACGGAAAGAGTCAGTGTCTATCCTTATTTTTCAGTTAAAAAAGAAAGAAAGAAAGAAAAAAAAAAAGGCTACTTGCTGGGAATTCACACCCTAAGTTTTGAGCACTTACAAGATTACGATAAACAAAACATTCCTCTAGAGTCCAAAGTCGAATATATTGCATAACTGGCAACTGTCGAGACCGTGCGTGGATTTCCTGTGTGGAAATCTGGCAGTCCTGTATGTATCATCATTCGTTACTTGCACCGATAAGATGGATAACAGGCGCCACCACACCACACTGCCTCTCAGGTCATCGATCATTAGCCTGCATGAGGCTCATGTTTCCATCGGAGATATTGCTCGGCAGCTTGGCATACACAGAACAACCGTGCATAGATGGATACGACGACAAAGAGAAAGAGGAAATGTAAATATATTAACAAGAAGTGGACGACCCCGTTGAACCACTGCTGAGGAAGATCATTGAAGCAGCTCGACAAACTCCCTTGACAACCGCCGTAGCTATTAAGAGAGAACATGGCCTTCAAGTAACCGGCTGCATGAGGCCAAGATATTTCATCATATTCCTGCTAACAAACCCCTCATGACTGAAAAACATAAAGAAGAGAGGTTAGGGTTTGCTTTACAATATTACTCAGTGGCCGATGATTTCTGGAAGAAAGTTATATTTTGTGATGAGAAGACATCTCCATTTCTGGAAGAAAGTTATATTTTGTGATGAGAAGACATCTCCATTTCTGGAAGAAAGTTATATTTTGTGATGAGAAGGCATTCTCCATGGATGAGCATGGTAGTCTTCACTGCTGGCGTCCACTTAATACAAGGTAAGCTTTATTGAAGTGAACTAAGAAATTTTAAGTTTCTTGCTAGTTTTCTTTCTGTTGAAGCTCAGATAATAAGTAATAGAAAAATAGCCCTAATGTAAAAGCTATGAAAATGGTAAGCCTAAGTAGCATTGAAAGAAATCAGATATTCCCCATGATAGGCGCATAATATATATATATATATATATATATATATATATATTATATAATATATATATATTATATATATATAATACATATATTATATATATATATATATATATATATATATATATATATATATATATATCTATACTATATATATTATATATATATATATGATATATATATTTATAATATATATATAAATACCATAGATATATTATATATATATAATTATATATATTTATTTATATATATATATATATCTTAATATAATATATATATATATTATCTATATATATATATATTATATATATATATAAGCATAAAACAAACAGCGATTATATATTATGTAATACAAACATATATGTGAAATATTTTAGTCTAATTCAGCAGATTTTATATAAGCGATTAAGCATGTAGGTCTAAGTGTCATTAAAGGAAATCGGAATACAAAATAGGGCCAGATATATATGTGTGTATATATATATATATGTATGTATGTATGTATTATAGTCCACATGTATCTTCATATCCATTCTGTCGTCTGTCGCAGATTATTGTGATCAGTGTTTCATGGCTTTTATTCAGTGAGCGTATCATTTTGTTTCTAGGTATGAGGCTGAAAATATCCAACCCATTCGGCGGAGTGGAAGAATTACTGCAGCTCTTTGGGGATGGATGGCTGATAGCGGTCCGGGAGAACTGATCGAGGTCACCGAAAGGTTGAACAGCCATCAGTATATTGAAATATTAGAAGAAGTCCTTATTCCATCTGTAAGGTCACTCATCCAAGATCAGGATAATTCTCCTGTCCATAATGCAAAAGCAGTAAAAGAATGGTTTACAGCCCATCATGACATTATCCGGATTGAATGGCCAGCGAAATCTGCGGACTTAAAACCCAACAGAAATCTTTGGACTTATATTGTAAGTAAATGGGATAGTAGCGAAATAAGGACCAAAGGAGCCCTAATTATACTCTGTTTTTTTCTATCTATTCACCCGCCAGTGGTGTTTGGGTATAGTAAGTTTTAGGTAAATAAAAGGATATCTGGGTGTGCATTTGCAACTGAAAAGTGTTTTAATAACTTACTGTATGCGAATTACACTGTTAATATTCGAAATAGGATATTGTTATTATTGTTGAATGTAAGCTGAATGTAACTATCTAAAGCCCGGGACACAGTGTTACCATACGCAAACACCACAGGTGGATGGACAGATGGAAAAAACAGAGTATAGTCATGCCAAGTCGGTATGGGATTCACTTAAGCCTAAGCGCCACGAGGTCAACATTTGTGAAAAACTCGTGGATTCTATGCCGAGGAGACTGGTTGAAGTCATTGACAGGAGAGGGTCCCACACAAAATATTGAGAGAGAGAGTTATTTTGTTTGGTTGTGTTTAATTTGACGAAATATGGGTATAGATTAATTTTAGTGCAGGTAATTCTCTTTATTATGTAATACTAATATACATACACACACACACACACACACACACACACACATATATATATATATATATAGATATATATTATTTATTATATCTATATATATATATATATATATATTCTTTCCCGTTATTGTAAATGCAAATATTTCTTGCTAACTTATAACACCGAAAATACATATTTATTTTGTTGTTTAACACTGAAAATACACATTTATTTTGTATCTAGTGTTTATGTCACCTAAATAAAAAAAAAATATTAGGTTTCACTAATTTACAGTACTTAAGCAATGGATTAGTCATCAAAATGCCATTCTTGTACACTTTTATTCATAATAATAATATTCCTGCAGATTTTTATAGAAGTCGTAATTGTTGATGTTGCTAAGACTATTGTTCAACTTATAATAGTTGTAGGCCTATGTCTACAAAGATCACACATATGAAGGGGATGAAACAAAGGTAGTGATTGCTTTTGGAGATGAAATATTAAAGAATAAGAACAGTGATGGCCGTTGAAGTATTATAGTAACATCCTTTCATCACGTAACGTATTACCGCAATGGCAGAAAAAAAAAAAAAAAAAAAAAAAATTCTCGGTTTAAGGGAAACGGGAGTTAATCTCTCTAGCGCACCAGTAGTGTCTGCGTTGTTTCAAGCACTTATTGCGGAGTTGCCAGATAGCGCCAGATATTACTATTTCAATCGCTTACAGTTGAGTTGCCAGATAACGCCAGAAGTCACTATAATAAGCTGTTCTCCGAAAAGTTTCGAAATATGTAGAAGTTTTTTGAGTGATTACAAATTGCACAAAGGGAGATGTAAAGTCTTACACACAGTTATTCTATAGTAATTTTTTGATACTTTGAGAATAGAAATGGTGGGTGTAGTAATGAATCGATGGTTTGGTTAATGGACATGACCATTCTGGCCCAGATGGCAGTTTTGAACACTGTATTTGAGTAATTTATATACAAATGAACACTGGCCATGGGCGCCCACACCTAAGGGCAAGAAGGGGCTTTTTCCCCTCCTTGAAATCCTGGAGAAAATTTCATATATATATATATATATATATATATATATATATATATATATATATATATTATTGCCTACATGCCACAAAAGCACTGCATAGTTGTCAAGGTCGAAGTGGGTTGATGCCGACTCCAAAACAACGACTACCTGAGCGCGACAGCGACAGGGATTTGTATGTGAGAGCGGCGTTAACTTATATCCTCTCGTGGTAGCTGTGTTGGGTTTTTTAAAAGGGCGTTTCACTGTACGTCCTGATTTCTGGGTTCCTAGGTTCGCGCCTGGGAGCTGAAGAAATTATTATCAACTAAATATTTCCCTTCAGTTAATATATATGAAAATATATTAATTCTGAGGTAGAGCGAATTAGATATTGAAGGACATTTGTAGCTTCATGGATATAGATATATATAATATATATATATATATATATATAAATATATATATATATATATATATATATTTCCCTTCAGTTAATATATATGAAAATATATTAATTTTGAGGTAGAGCGAATTAGATATTGAAGGACATTTGTAGCTTCATGGATATATATATATATATATATATATATATATATATATATATATATATATATATATATATATATATCCATGAAGCTACAAATGTCCTCCAATATCTAATTCGCTCTACCTCAGAATTAATATATTTTCATATATATTAACTGAAGGGAAATATTTAGTTGATTAGTTGATAATAATTTCTTCAGCTCCCAGACGCGAACCTAGGAACCCAGAAATCAGGACGTACAGTGAAACGCCTTTAACCACACAGCTACCATGAGAGGATATAAGTTAACGCCACTCTCACCTACAAATCCCTGTCGCTGTCGCGCTCAGGTATTTGTTGTTTTGGAGTCGGCATCAACCCACCTCGACCTTGACAACTATGCAGTGCTTTTGTGGCATGTAGGCAATTTATGAGTGATCACATCACTGTGATTCATATATATGCATTAAGCTACAAATGGCCTTTAATATCAAAATCGCTCTACCTCAAAATTAATATATTTTCATATATATTAGCTGAAGGGGAATTTTTAGTTGATAATAATTTCATCAGCTCCTGGTGATGTGATCAGACTCATAAATTGGCTACGTGCGACAAAAGCACTACACAGTTGTCAAGGTCGAGGAGGGTTGATGCAGACTTTAAAACAACGAATCCCTGGGTTGGACGGAAATTGCCGAAGTGCACTGAGCGTTCGGCCAGACTCCGCCCCTACAGCCACTGTGGGCGGAGATATCTCACTCTCCTAGCAGACGACACATTTCGCTCCGCCATACTGCCCTCTTCGTTCTCCTCCATCATTAGCTTATTTTGTTATGTTTTTATTATTTCTATGTTGTGTAAACATGAAATTCTTATATACATCCATATTTTATGATAGCAATATGCATATTTTGCTATATAAATCAATATTATTCATAAATTTATTGTAATATGCTGCTAGCCAAAGCTCGTTTGGCGAAAGTGTTCACATTACAATGTGAACGGATGCTATGACATTCCATCGTAATTGAAGCTCAAAATGTGACAGTTAATGGTGTTTTCAGATATTATTATATATATTTACTATATTTACTTGGTTAATATGAGTAGTAGTCAAATGAATAGCACATTAAATAGGAAAGGAGCTTCGTTTCCTAAACTGTGTGGCCTAACTTCTGTGGGCGGAGACATCTCACTTTCCTTGCAGACGACGGACGACGCATTTTGCATTTTGCTATGCCATACTGCCCTCTTCATTCTTCTCCCAGTCATTAGCTTATTTTGTTATGTTTTATTATTTTCATTTATGTTAGGCTTCTACATGCTGCCATCTGTTGCCTTTACATACTACTCACTCGCTATGCCGTTCATCCTTCTCCCAGACATTCGCTGGTTTTAATTTTTCATCTTAATTATGTTATGTAAACATGAAATTTGCTGCATACTCCAGAGTTGGTCCTCTGAAGGAAATTATTATTCTTTTCACAATTTCTTCATCCACTGTAAAAACTAACTTTATATTTGCTAGAACTGCGTATGCGCTTCTCACTTATTATTTCTGTGATCTTCAGATTGTAGTTTTTTTTATTTATAAGGACACGTGTATGTGTCACATGCTAAGTTGGCGGTGATGCCCCGCCCCTTGCTAAGCGAAGGTGGTAATTGGATTACAGCAACTATTCGTGTGGCTATTCATTTGAGTGTGTTGAAGGCGCTTGCAATTACTAAATCAGGTTGTTTTTATTGTAGAAGTTAACTAACCTCTTTAAAGAAAATGAAAATGTATGTTTAATGATGAAAACGTTTGAGAACTTTGAGAAAACTATCACTAAAGTATAACTCAAATAGTCAAAGTCAAGAATTTTACACGATTTCGATTGCACTCCGATTCATTTATCTTCAACATCCGTAAATATAGGGAGTATTAAGACATTGGTCACAAATCATGTATATTGTAAAGGTCATTTAAATACGGAGATGCTATATAGCATGAATATAGTAGGCCATGTGTCCAAATAACATACCTCTCTTACGCCGATTGGACGTATTAAACGTCGAGTCAAAATGTCTCCCGTATGCCGATTGGACGTATCATACGTCGGCTCAAAAAAGTTTTTTTAAAAATTCGCGGAAAAATACTTATAGGCCTACCAGCCAAAAACTTTTGAATCACGCGCCTTGGGGGATGCTGGGAGTTCACGGATCAAGGCGTTGTTTTGTTTACAATCGCTATGCAGGCGCGCAAGCGCGAATTTCTTTCTTGCCGCACTAAAAAGTATCAGTGACACATCTCAAAAATTATTTCGTCACTTTGACATAATTTTTGCACCATTTTAAATTATCCTTTACATGAAGTATTATATATGAAAATGTGCGCAATTTCATTTAAAATACAACAAAAAAATACTCATGATTGTAGCTTTTATCAATTTTGAAATATTTTCATATAAATAACGATAAGTGCCAAAATTTCAACCTTCGGTCAACTTTGACTCTACCGAAATGGTCGAGAAACGCAATTGTAAGCTAAAATTCTTATATTATAGTAATATTCAATCATTTGCCTTCATTTTGAAACAAATTGGACGTCTCTAGCACAATATTTCGATTTATGGTGAATTTATGAAAAAACTTTTTCCTTACGTTCGTGCGATAACTCTTCCGATAAATTTTTTCGTGCGATTGTCCTAATGTTTGCACCCTTTTAAATTTGCACAAAACAACAAAAAACAACCCATGGTTGTAGCTTTTATCAGTTTCGAAATATTTTCATTTAAATAACGTTAAGTGCAAAAATTTCAACTTTCGGTCAACTTTGACTCTACCGAAATGGTCGAAAAACGCAATTGTAAGCTAAAACTCTTATATTCTAGTAATATTCAATCATTTACCTTCATTTTGCAACGACTTGGAAGTCTCTAGCACAATATTTCGATTTATGGTGAATTTATGAAAAAAAAAAAAAAAACATTTTCCTTACGTCCGCGCGGTAACTCTTCCGAAAAAATTAGAATTTTTTTTGTGAGATTGTCGAAATGTTTGCACCATTTAAAATTAGCTGTTACATAAAGTTTTATATATGAAAATGTGCGCAATTTCATGTAGAATACAACTAAAAATGATTGAAGGTTGTAGCTTTTCTCTTTTTTCGAAATATTTGCATAGAAATCACGATAAATAGAAAAAAAATCACGTTCGGTCAAATTTGACTCTACCGAAATAGTTGAAAAACGCAATTGTAAGATCAAAAACATCTTACGGCCTAGTAATATTCCGTCATTTTTCTTCATTTTGAAACAAATTTGAAGTCTCTAAAACAATATTGTGATTTATGGTGAATTTTTGAAAAATATATTTACCTTCACTCCGCGCGCCGATTCGCGGCCGCAAGTCTCCGAAATACGTGCATCGCATTATCCTAATATTTGCTCCTTTTCATATTAGCCGTTTTATAGAGTTTCATATATCAAAATGTGCGCAAATTCATGAAAAATACAATAAAAAATAATTGAAGGTTGTAGCTTTTGCCATCTCCGAAATATGTGCATATAAAAAAAAATATATATAAAAATTTCGACATTCGGTCAAATTTAACTCGTCCGAAATGGTCGAAATCTGCAATTCTAATCTAAAACTCTTACAATATCGTAATATTAAATCATTTGTCTTAATTTTGAAACAAATTGGAAGTCTCTAGAACAATATTTAGAATTATGGTGAATTTATGAAAATAACATATTTTTACGTCTGCGCGTTACGAATTCGTACATCATTTTGTGATAATATTTTTCCGGTGTTGCTTTTATTGTTTTACTATGTATTATATATCAAAAGAATTGCAATTTAGTGTACAATACAACGAAAAAAGAAGTAACTAGTTAGCTTAGACCGTTTTTTGCACAGCGTGATTTGAATACAAATATCTATGAATTTTTTCTTTTGCTACCATATATCACATTATTTACATATGATAATGATATTATTTTTCATTTCTGATGATTGCATACTAATCTTCAGGCAATGACAAAAAGCATGAGCCAAACATGAACTCTTAATCTTTAAAACTAAGCGCGCTGTGATATTTTGAAAAAATTATTTTTTCCGCTTCCGCGCTCACTCCAAACCGGCGCCGGCATACAGGAGAGGTTTTGATTTTTAGGGCTTCGGCGTAAGAGGGATACCTAATGGTTAGAAAACATGCGCCTTATCAAGGGAGGCAGAATGATCACTAAAATAGCCAGCTACTGTAATTGGCGGAAATTTCAAACGCAGTTGTTAACCGAGCTAACATTGAAAAAAAGAGAAACAGCTCTCAGCTCAGTAACCATTCAGCGATATACTATACATACACTGAGTATAAAGGAGTAACTATAATAATGGAGGATTGCTTAAAAAACACAAAACGTATGGGACGGATAACGAGCCAGACAAGAATTGTCATAATTAAGGTCTGCAATTATCTTCGTGAGCAATATGATAAGGAAGGCGAAGATGATATCGTAAAGAGGACTGCTGCTGCAACAGGAATATCTGTTCGTTCCACTCAGCGGATAAAGCAGCAACACCAAGCGTGGAGAGGTGCACTCTCCACCCCCTAGGTCAAGAAAGTCACCAGTAATGGGAGCCTTAGATGATTTTGATAAGGACTGTGTGCGTCGGGAGATAATGGCTTTCTATGAAAGTGATAAGGACTGTGTGCGTCGGAAGATAATGACTTTCTTTGAAAGTGATAAGGACTGTGTGCGTCGGGAGATAATGGCTTTCTATGAAAGAGGTGAAATTCCAACAATAGAAAAACTGCTGGATAAGGTGAAGAAGCCACCTCTGAATTTCCCTGGTGCTTATATGTCCCTTCTCAAACTTGTTAAGGAACTCTGCTCTCGTTATAAGAAAGTTGAAAGCGGTAGGAGGCTCTTGATGGAAAGGAATGGAATAAATATCTAAGGCTTCTTGATGAAAACCGAAAATCCGATTCTCCAAGACTGGAAATATATCTGGATGAGACATGGGTAAATCAAAATGAGTGTGTGGACAAATGTTGGACTCTACCCGATGGAATTGTTGGTCCATGAGTGAAAACGGATAAAGGAGCTAGATTTATCATAGTGCATGGATTCGTACCAGGAGGATTGCTATTTTTCCGATCGAAAAATGGTAATAAGGGTGATTACCATGATAGTATGAATCATACATGCTTCCTGTCATGGTTTCAAACACAGCTACTGGTAAACATTCCCGCTAGGTCGCTCATTGTCTTAGATAATGCTTCATACCATTCAAAAATATTGAACAAAGCACCTGTCAGCAGTTCAAGAAATCGGATATTGTCTCCTGGTTAACTAACCACAATATAGCTCATGACCCTTCCTATACCAAAAGCGAACTTCTAGATGTGGTAAAGCAGCACAAGTACCTCCAGGAGTATGAAATTGACAAAATCACTAGAGATGCTGGCCATGAGGTACTCAGACTTCCTCCTTATCACTGCGAGTTCAACCCGATAGAATTGATTTGGACACAAGTAAGAAATGAGGTTAAGAAATGCAATTCAAATCCCAATCAGACTTTAACAAATGTTGAATGTATAACTAAACGTGCAATATTATTATTACAAAAGTAGTTTTACCAGACCACTGAGCTGATTTTCAGCTCTCCTAGGGCTGGCCCGAAGGATTAGATAAAATGCCAGGTCTAGCCCTTAGGCCAGAACTGGGACCAAATTGGTCATTCAGGATAAATAAAAAAAATTGCACCAAGGCAAACGCTTTCATACTAGAACACACACACAATAAATACATTTACTCATGTTCCCTTACATACATACTAAAACGGTATATTAAAATTCGGAATTTAAATTTTAAATTTTTGAAATTTTGTTTTAAAATTCACACTAAAAAAACTTTTATATTTTATCAATTAAATTGCAGTTCCTCAGAAAAGTCAAAATCGGAACTAACGAAAATGTAAAAGATTGTGACAAAATTTCTTTTATTGTCTTATTTCCAAAAGTTGACAGTCTCTGCTGGTCATACTTTGGACACTTGCACAAGACATGTCTGACTGTTACCAACTCCTTGCACTCTGGACACTCGGGAGCAGGGTCGCGTGGGTAGCTCGTCAAGTGCCCGTGTGTCAGACGAGTGTGGCCTATACGGAGGCGTGTCAGGATTACTTGAGTATGTCTCTCTCTTTGATATGCTGAACTCCATTTGTAAACATCCTGTTTTATTTGTTTTAATTTATTATTTTCAGGCTCTTCAGCCCATACGTTTTGCCATTTATCTACAATTATTGTTTTTATATATCTTATATAATCGCTGGTGAGGATTTTTACATTTGCTTTTATCATGTGGACTGCTTCTTTAGCTGCTTTATCAGCCTCTTCATTTCGTCTTATCCCCACATGATCAGGGATCCAACATATTTCAATATTTTTTCCATTTTTATATAATTTGTGGAGTTCAAACTGAATTTGCTGTACAATACTATTTTTTGGATTGTAATTCTGAAGAGCTTCTATGGCGCTTCTCGAGTCACTAAAAATCACAAAATTATTAATTGATGTTTGCTTTATAATTTTGATAGCTACTTTAATTGCACACAACTCTGCTGTGAAGACTGAGGCATGATTGCGTAAAAAAAATTGATATGTTTTGTTCTGCGATATAGCTGCATATCCTACGCCATGTTGCGATTTAGACCCGTCGGTATATATTGCATAATGTGAACTTTTTTGTCTTATATGTTCTATGGTTTTTTGTTTATGGTGTTCTGGGGTATATACGGAACTTTTTGATAAATATTTCAAGTGAGTGCAAGTCTTTACTTTAATCATAGTCCAATGGGGTGGTAACTTTACTATTGGAGGTACTTGTATATTTATATTTAATGACTCGAACAGTCTATTAGCTCTAATTGGGAAGGGTGGTGAATGATTGTTTATAAAGACATCCCTTAACTCAAATAGACTTTTAGTTGGTGAATCACTTGTCTTGATTCTTAATGCACTTTTCATGGTTATGAATTCTCTATGGAGGGATAGTGGCAGTTCGCCACATTCAACTTGTACAGAGGAGACTGGCGAGGATCTAAATGCTCCTGTGCAAATTCTTAGGCCTTCGTTGTGAATTGGGTCTAATATTTTCAGTGCTGCTTCTGAAGCTGACCCATATATTTCACTTCCATAATCAATAATTGATAGCACTGTTGCTTTATAAAGTATAGTAAGAGTATGTCTAACAGCTCCCCAATTTGTGTGAGAGTTTTTTAATTAGGTTTAATGCTCTTTTGCATTTCGATTTTATGTAAGTTATATGGGCTTTCCAGTTGAGGTGTGCATCAAATATCAAACCTAAAAATTTTGCAGTTTGGCTAATTGGTATATTATGGTTTCTCATTTTTAATTCTGCTTCTTCATCCTTTTTCCAAATTTTACTTTTGTAAAACATGACAGCTTGAGTTTTTTCTATGGAAAATCTAAATCCTACTGATGAGGCCCATTCATCAATTTTTATTATAGTTTTATCAATAATTCTTTCTGCATGTTTTATGCGTGATGCTGTATAATATATTGCAAAATCATCCATATATAAACTACTCTTAATTCCAACCGGTAGCATGTTACTGATGTTGTTAATTGCCAATGTGAACAAAGTACCACTAAGGACGCTACCTTGTGGTACTCCATTTTCAAGTGGAAATATTTTAGAAAAAACATTATCTATTCTCACCTGAAAAGTGCGGTCAGTCATAAAGTTTTTAATAAATTTAGGAAGATGGCCGCGGATGTTATTAATATGTAAAGATTTTAATATTGCATACCTCCATGTAGTGTCGTATGCCTTTTGAATGTCAAAAAAGACAGCTATTGTAATTTGTTTTCTTTCAAATCCTCTACGTATATGGTCTTCCAAACTACACAGAGAATCTAATGTAGACCTATTACGTTGTGAACCAAACTGTGTAGGACTTAAAATTTTATTTTCACGAATGTGCCATGTAAGTCGTGCATTTACCATTTTCTCCAATAACTTGCATATACAACTTGTTAATGAGATAGGTCTATAATTATTCACATTACTAGCATCTTTTCCTGGTTTGGGTATAAGAATTATTATTGCATTTCGCCATTTGTCTGGAAAAAAGTTTTGGAGCCATAAATGATTGTAAAATTTTAATAAGTATGATTTTGCCAAAAGTGCTAGGTGGCAAATCATCTCAAAGCAAACATCATCTCCTCCAGGGGCAGATTTATTACTGTTCAAGAGAGCATATTCCAACTCTTCCATATTGAACTTCTTATTATAATATATATCCTCCTTTGTCTTAAAATTAAGTATAATAGACTCTGCTTTGTTTTTTACTGTTTTAAAATGTTTGTCTAGATTTTCGCCACTACTTATTTTGGCAAAACTTGCCCCAAGTATGTTACTTATTCCGAAGGGATCTAAAATTTTACTTCCATTATCTAATATAGCTTGTCTGGGTGGTCTAATGTTTGTTCCATTTATTTTTCTGAATTTTTCCCATACTTTTTGAATGGATGTTTCGCTTGTTATTTCCGACACATAGGACCTCCAAGATATTATTTTACCTTTTATTACTTCTTTTCTAAATTTGGCTGGTATTTTATTATATAAAGGTTTTAATACATCTATTTCTAATAGTAAAATTGTCATTTTTAATATATTTTCTTCTGTGAATGGTTTTGATTTATCAACTTTATTGAATCTTCTGTTTAGAGTATCTAACCTTCTTGCTAGAGAGTGTTTTTCCCGTACTAATTCAGTTAGATCATCTGACCACCAGGGGACTAAGTTTTTTATTATGGGGTTTTGAATGAGGAATAGCTTTGTCTGCTGCCTTTTTAATGAAGGACACAATGAAATCGTTCGTCTCATTGTGATTTCTCAAATAATCATAGGGCGGTATTTTATTGGTATGAAAGTAAAAAATGTCCCAATCTGCTTTTTGCATGTTATAATGTGGAGAATATGGTTTTGGTTCATTATTTAATAAGGATATTATTATGGGAAAATGGTCACTTGAGTAGGAGCCATCACATATATTCCAATCTAGTCTGTCAACTATATTTGTTGAACAAAGGGTGACATCTACTGTGGAAAATGTTCCATGGGTTCTGGAATAATATGTATTTACTTCGCTGTCATTCAGACAACAAAGATTATTAGCGTTCATTATGTTTTCTATTTTTGCTCCATCTTTATCTGGAGTAATGTTGTTATAGTCCCATATTGAGTTATGCGCATTGAAATCTCCAATTAAGATTGGATTCTTAAACTCTTTTATTATTTTCTGTAATTTGTTTAAATCATAATTTTTATGAGGCTGGTTGTATAAGTTAATTATATCAAACACATTATTTTCTATTTTCACTGTTATTGCTGAAATTTGCAATTCAGTGTAATCTATATCTAATTTGTCGTATATAATTTTTTATGGACATATATTGCTGTTCCTAAATTATTTTCATTTTCCTGTGATGTTGTAGCTAATAGATATTTACCTATTTTTGGAACACGTTTTCCTATGTGTTGTATACATATAATCATTGGTTCATGTTCGCTAATAAGTCGTTGGACTTCCCCAAGTGCATTCTCGTTAATAATCCATTTATATTCCATTGAATTATATAACGATTGAATGGTGTAATATAAGTGGTCAAATTACCCTAGATTATTAAAGCTGATATTTTCTTAAAAATTTTTTTTATAAGTTAATTTGTATTTTTGTAGGTCTTGATTCATTTTTTGTTGTAGTTTGAATCTTACTTTCGTTAACTGTTACATTTTTACTATCTTGATTTAATTTTACCATTTTGATTTTCTTTAGAATATTATCTACAACACTGATGTGTTTCTCTTTGTAATATTCTAAGTGTTCAATACACATACAACCTTCTTCATGAGATTTGATGTTTGTTTTTTCCTTACTCCTATTCCTCATGAAATTTCTTATGGTGTTGGTTATGCTGTCTTTAGTTATAGTCTTATTTTTGTGGTTGGTTAGGCTGTCTTTAGTTATAGTCTTATTTTTGTGGCACATTGCTATAAAGCATTTACTGCAGCCGCATGTATCTTCATGTTTCTCAGTTTGTTGTTTTTCCTTGTTTTTTCCTGTGGCGCCTATAATTGGTGATGGTTGAATTCTTCGTTTTCACTGTAGTGACCTGTATTTTGGTTTTCCATTTCATCTGAATTTTGTGATTCGGTTCCTAGAGGTAATATTGTTACTATGGGAGACAGTGGAATATTAGTGTTTTGTTTCTGAACTTTAGCTTTCGGCGAGATTGGTGGGTTATTTATCTTTTTACAGACTTGTTTGGTGGAATTAGGTGGGGTCTTATCCAGTTGCCTCTTTCGAGTAGTATTATCTGTTTTTTCACATTCTTGTGATTTTAATTCTTCTTTGTCTTCCTCTATGTCATTATTCATTTCAATTTCCGATAAAGAGCTAAATCGATTTTCCACAGTCGTAATATTATGTATGTTTGAAGAGTTCTTTTCATCTTGTATTTTTTGTGGTGGTATTTCTTTATTTCTATTATTATCATTTGTCTCAGTTCTGGTATTGCTTGACTTTGAAGTGTCTGCATACCTAAATTTCTTAGCTGGGTCATTTAATCCTCTCACTTTCAGTTCTAACTTTGCTTCTCTTATCGTCATTCCAGTTCGTTCTTGTAGTAATTTAAGTTCTGTATTGTAGATATAGAACGCACACAATTTAGATCTGGCATGATGTTCTAATCCACAATTTACGCATTTGGGTTGGCCACAGTCCCAGCGTGTTTTATGGTCCTGCGAGCTGCAAAAGGCACATCTATAAATATTCCTGCACTTAATTGCTGTACGACCATATTTGCAACAGTTCTTGCATTGCATAGGTTTAGGAACATAAGGTCTTAGTTCCCTATTTAATCCTAGCAATTTAATTTAATTTGGCCACTGAACTTTATCTTGGCTATTTTGATAGTCTGACTTTTGTCTTTCCTGCTTGGGACCTCATATACTTCGCAGTCTTCAACATTATTGTACCTTTTCTTTAATGAACCTAAAAGTATTAATTTATCTAATGTTTCATCCTCAAGATTTGGTACTACAACTGTGCCTTGCACTCTGTTCATAGTATCATGCCTTGTGACATTTATATTTATGTTATCTATATTTTTTATACATTGATAATTTTCCGATTGGTTTTTGGTTTTGGTTTCAACCAACCATTCCCTTTTTTTTTAATTTGTCTTATGCTCATCTCTTGCGATGGGCATCGATTCAATAGGTAATTTTCTAATTTTAATAAAGATATATCTTTGTCAGCTTCTAAGTTCAAAAACCTTGACCAGTTTGACTCCCCAAAGAGAGAATCAAAGTGAATCAAGGTTGGGTCCTGGCGATATCTATTTCTTTTGGGTTTATTGTATGGTAATAATGTCTTAATGCCACTCTGATTTTCATTATTTGAGTTATCCTGAGAACAGTCCATTGCCATGCCAGAAGTCGTTGTGAAGTTAATTTTTTCTCCATATAAAGTATTAATAAATTTCATCCAGGATGAGGTCCCTCTCACCAAGGAGGCCCAACTGGGGGAGGGGCAATGCCGTTACACACACTGGTAACTGCCCTGGGTCCCTCACCTGGATATACGCCATACCCACAGTGCCTTAAGGGTCGTCAGTCCCATGAGATCGGACCCAGCACTGTGGGCATGGCTTGACTTAAAAATTTCCCCTCGCTCGACCACGTCAGGTACTCTAGTTTTACGGGTGGAGAGGCATGCCATCCAACTCCACCCTCCACCAAGTTAAAAGAGCAGTCAATTCAATAGTCCAAAATCATGCCAAGGTCGTCAACGAAAGAAGAAGAAGGGAAAGGGGAAAATTTATAAGAGGAGGAGTAAAGGAGTTAAAGGTCCCAATGTTCAGTTGGATCCACAGCAAAGAGCGTAGGCATAAAGGGGCATATACTCTCTCTGCAGTGGATCCCTAAGCCCCCCACCTCGTCAAGGAGTTGGGATCAGGGGGTAAACGTGCAATAGACAGAGTTACAGCAGAGGACTGGAAGTCATGTATGCGTCATGCAAGAGAAGTGGAGGATATTTATAGGAAAAGGGATATCGCACGTGACCATCTAACTGAGAAATTGATTATAAACATCACCAGTGACAGTGAGGAGTCGGAAAGCGATGATGAATGATTTTGTTATTTCAAGTTATTGTTTGATGTAGCCTATCCAATGATTGATTAATGTATTTTCTTTTGCTGAATCAATTAAATGTTTAATGTATCAAGATGTATGTTTATTTTACCTAAGCATGTTTGCATATATTTGAAGCAAATTTCCATTCTTAAAAGTTTGTTAGACCAGATTATAACGCAGTGAAACTTCAAGGTATCAGTAGCAAAATATAGTGGATGGAGGATGAGGGTCAAGCGCGCTCTCTCTCTCTCTCTACGAGTTTCTGTAGAAATAGCAAATTATTCCGGCGCTCGAATTTTGCCGTAGATTTCATAAATTAATTTTCAGAAGTAGCAAATTATAGAAATGGCAACAGACTTAATCAGTCGAGTTGTCTACGGTGAGCGAGCTGTCAAAATTAGGTGATCGCTGAGCGGCTGTCTACCTCATCATGAAACTTGGATTGTATTGTTTGATTTATTGAATCCATATATAACATAATGCTCCGAAATGAAGCATTGCTTACATTCGACAAATGTTTTTATCTTTGGCTTCGATTTCCTGTAATTTATAAAACTTCTGGTTTCCCTACTCCGAATAGCATTTTAATGATATGAAAATATTTCTAACTGTAGTTCACAGAAGGTAATAGAAAGAGGATTCTATCATATCATACTATTTTCTGTGAATATGCAAGAAAGGACTCAACCTAACGAAGTGGGCGGACCATCACCGCCAACTTAGCGTGTGGCAGGTATAGCATCCATGCCATGTGTGTAGGAAGCTGCTTAGATAATTATTTAAGACATTTATAGTAATGTATTCTGTGATGCTTCCCATATTCCTGGGTATGGGATGACTGTGTTATATATTAGACGGATACTGTTTATATCACCATTTTTTCATTCACTGTGAAAACTACCTTTATATTTGCTAGAACTGCCTATGCACTTCTCACTTATTATTTCTGTGATCTTCAGATCATAGTTTTTTATTTATTAAGACTCGTGTAGGTGTCACCTACTACCATCCATGTGCGTAGGAAGAAGCTTATATAATAATCTACAGACATTTATTGTAATAATTTTGAAAATGGGTTTATTTTTCTTACAATAATTTTTTTAATTAGTATTTTCGCACTTATTAACTCCCCCACTTGTTCGTTTACTATAAGTCTGCAGCAAGTAAGACTATTGATCTCGCAGCTTCGTATTATCATTAGTATTATTTAGCAATAGAGGCTGGTGTAAGATATTTTCACAGTATAGACATTTATTTTTTTTAAACCCCCTTCATATCCATGCTTGACGTACATAAAAGTTCATTTATGCACATTGTACTGTAGTGTAGATGATGGAACGTGATTAGCAGGTTGTAACAACAGGTAAAGCATGTATGGACTAGAAAGTTATAACATTATTATTATTATAAAAGTAGTTTTACCAGACCACTGAGCTGATTTTCAGCTCTCCTAGGGCTGGCCCGAAGGATTAGATAAAATGCCAGGTCTAGCCCTTAGGCCAGAACTGGGACCAAATTGGTCATTCAGGATAAATTAAAAAAATTGCACAAAGGCAAACGCTTTCATACTAGAACACACACACAATAAATACATTTACTCATGTTCTCTTACATACATACTAAAACGGTATATTAAAATTCGGAATTAAGTTTAAAATTTTTGAAATTTTGTTTTAAAATTCACTAAAAAAACTTATATTTTATCAATTAAATTGCAGTTCCTCAGAAAAGTCAAAATTGGAACTACTGAAAATGTAAAAGATTCTGTCAAAATTTCTTTTATTGTTTTATTTCCAAAAGTTGACAGTCTCTGCTGGTCATACTTTGGACACTCGCACAAGACATGTCTGACTGTTACCAACTCCTTGCACTCTGAACACTCTGGAGCAGGGTCGCGTGGGTTGCTCATCAAGTGCCCGTGTGTCAGACGAGTGTGGCCTATACGGAGGCGTGTCAGGATTACTTGAGCATGTCTCTCTCTTTGATATGCTGAACTCCATTTGTTAACATCCTGTTTTATTTGTTTTAATTTATTATTTTCAGGCTCTTCAGCCCATACGTTTTGCCATTTATTTACAATTATTGTTTTTATATATCTTATATAATCACTGGTGGGGATCTTTACATTTGCTTTTATCATTTGGACTGCTTCTTTAGCTGCTTTATCAGCCTCTTCATTTCCTCTTATCCCCACATGAGCAGGGATCCAACATATTTCAATATTTTTGCCATTTTTATATAATTTGTGGAGTTCAAATTGAATTTGCTGTACAATATTATATTTTGAATTGTAATTCTGAAGAGCTTCTATGGCACTTCTCGAGTCACTAAAAACTCACAAAATTATTAATTGAAGTTTGCTTTATAATTTTGATAGCTACTTTAATTGCACACAACTCTGCTGTGAAGACTGAGGCATGATTGGGTAAAGAAAATTGATATGTTTTGTTCTGCGATAATAGCTGCATATCCTACGCCATGTTGCGATGGACCCGTCGGGATATATTGCATAATGTGAACTTTTTTGTCTTATATGTTCTATGGTTTTTTGTTTATGGTGTTCTGGGGTATATACGGAACTTTTTGATAAATATTTCAAGTGAGTGCAAGTCTTTACTTTAATCATAGTCCAATGAGGTGGTAACTTTACTATTGGAGGTACTTGTATATTTATATTTAATGACTCGAACAGTCTATTAGTTCTAATTGGGGAAAGGTGGTGAATGATTGTTTATAAAGACATCTCTTAACTCAAATAGACTTTTAGTTGGTGAATCACTTGCCTTGATTCTTAATGCACTTTTCATGGTTATGAATTCTCTATGGAGGGATAGTGGCAGTTCGCCGCATTCAACTTGTACAGAGGAGACTGGCGAGGATCTAAATGCTCCTGTGTGCATATTCTTAGGCCTTCGTTGTGAATTGGGTCTAATATTTTCAGTACTGCTTCTGAAGCTGACCCGTATATTTCACTTCCATAATCAATAATTGATAGCACTGTTGCTTTATAAAGTATAGTAAGAGTATGTCTATCAGCTCCCCAATTTGTGTGAGAGAGTTTTTTAATTAGGTTTAATGCTCTTTTGCATTTTGATTTTATGTAAGTTATATGGGTTTTCCAGTTGAGGTGTGCATCAAATATTAAACCTAAAAATTTTGCAGTTTGGCTAATTGGTATATTATGGTTTCTCATTTTTAATTCTGCTTCTTCGCCTTTTTTCCAAATTTACTTTTATAAAAAATGACCGCTTGGGTTTTTCTATGGAAAATCTAAATCCTACTGATGAGGCCCATTCATCTATTTTTATTATAGTTTTATTAATAATTCTTTCTGCATGTTTTATGCGTGATGCTGTGTAATATATTGCAAAATCATCCATATACAAATTACTCTTAATTCCAACCGGCAGCATGCTACCGATGTTGTTAATTGCCAATGTGAACAAAGTACCACTAAGGACGCTACCTTGTGGTACTCCATTTTCAAGTGGAAATATTTGGAAAAAAAACATTATCTATCTCACCTGAAAAGTGCGGTCAGTCATAAAGTTTTAATAAATTAGGAAGATGGCCGCGGATGTTATTATTATGTAAAGATTTTAATATTGCATACCTCCATGTAGTGTCGTATGCCTTTTGAATGTCAAAAAAGACAGCTATTGTAATTTGTTTTCTTTCAAATCCTCTACGTATATGGTCTTCCAAACTACACAGAGAATCTAATGTAGACCTATTACGTTGTGAACCAAACTGTGTAGGACTTAAAATTTTATTTTCACGAATGTGCCATGTAAGTCGTGCATTTACCATTTTCTCCAATAACTTGCATATACAACTTGTTAATGAGATAGGTCTATAATTATTCACATTACTAGCATCTTTTCCTGGTTTGGGTATAGGAATTATTATTGCATTTCGCCATTTGTCTGGAAACAAGTTTTGGAGCCATAAATGATTGTAAAATTTTAATAAGTATGATTTTGCCAAAGGTGCTAGGTGGCAAATCATATCAAAGCAAACATCATCTCCTCCAGGGCAGATTTATTACTGTTCAAGAGAGCATATTCCAACTCTTCCATATTGAACTTTTTATTATAATATATATCTTCCTTTGTCTCAAAATTTAGTATAATAGACTCTGCTTTGTTTTTTACTGTTTTAAAATGTTTGTCTAGATTTTCGTCACTACTTATTTTGGCAAAACTTGCCCAAGTATGTTACTTATTTCGAAGGGATCTAAAATTTTTATTTCCATTATCTAATATAGCTTGTCTGGGTGGTCTAATGTTTGTTCCATTTATTTTTCTGAATTTTTCCCATACTTTTTGAATGGATGTTTCGCTTGTTATTTCTGACACATAGGATCTCCAAGATATTATTTTACCTTTTATTTATTACTTCTTTTCTAAATTGGCTGATATTTTATTATATAAAGGTTTTAATACATCTATTTCTAATAGTAAAATGTCATTTTTAATATATTTTCTTCTGTGAATGGTTTTGATTTATTAACTTTATTGAATCTTCTGTTTAGAGTATCTAACCTTCTTGCTAAAGAGTGTTTTTCTCGTACTAATTCAGTTAGATCATCTGACCACCAGGGGACTTTAAGTTTTTTATTATGGGGTTTTGAATGAGGAATAGCTTTGTCTGCTGCCTTTTTAATGAAGGACACAATGAAATCGTTCGTCTCATTGTGATTTCTCAAATAATCATACGGCGGTATTTTATCGGTATGAAAGTAAAAATATGTCCCAATCTGCTTTTTGCATGTTGTAATGTGGAGAATATGGTTTTGGTTCATTATTTAATAAGGATATTATTATGGGAAAATGGTCACTTGAGTAGGAGTCATCACATATACTCCAATCTAGTCTGTCAACTATATTTGTTGAACAAAAAAGGGTGACATCTACTGTGGAAAATGTTCCATGGGTTCTGGAATAATATGTATTTACTTCGCTGTCATTCAGACAACCAAAGATTATTAGCGTTCATTAAGTTTTCTATTTTTGCTCCATCTTATCTGGAGTAATGTTGTTATAGTCCCATATTGAGTTATGCGCATTGAAATCCTCTTTTTTTTTTAAAAACAATTACTATTGGATTCTTAAACTCTTTTATTATTTTCTGTAATTTGTTTAAATCATACTTTTTATTAGGCTGATTGTATAAGTTAATTATATCAAACACATTATTTTCTATTTTTACTGTAATCGCTGAAATTTGCAATTCAGTGTAATCTATATCTAATTTGTCGTATATAATTTTATTATGGACATATATTGCTGTTCCTAAATTATTTTCATTTTCCTGTGATGTTGTAGCTAATAGATATTTACCTATTTTTGGAACACGTTTTCCTAGTGTTTTGTATACATATAATCATTTGGTTTCCATGTTCGCTAATAAGTCGTTGGACTTCCCCTAAGTGCATTCTCGTTAATAATCCATTTATATTCCATTGAATTATATAACGATTGAATGGTGTAATATAAGTGGTCAAATTACCCTAGATTATTAAAGCTGATATTTTCCTAAAATTTTTATAAGTTAATTTGTATTTTTGTAGGTCTTGATTCATTTTTTTGTTGTAGTTTGAATCTTACTTTCGTTAACTGTTACTTTTTTACTATCTTGATTTGATTTTTCCATTTTGATTTTCTTTAGAATATTATCTACAACACTGATGTGTTTCTCTTTGTAATATTCTAAGTGTTCAATACACATACAACCTTCTTCATGAGATTTGATATTTGTTTTTTCCTTACTCCTATTCCTCATGAAATTTCTTATGGTGTTGGTTAGGCTGTCTTTAGTTATAGTCTTATTTTTGTGGCACATTGCTATAAAGCATTTACTGCAGCCGCATGTATCTTCATGTTTCTCAGTTTGTTGTTTTTCCTTGTTTTTTTTTTCCTGTGGCGCCTATAATTGGTGATGGTTGAATTCTTCGTTTTCACTGTAGTGACCTGTATTTTGGTTTATTTCATCTGAATTTTGTGATTCGGTTCCTAGAGGTAATATTGTTACTATGGAGACAGTGGAATATTAGTGTTTGTTTCTGAACTTTAGCTTTCGGCGAGATTGGTGGGTTATTTATCTTTTTACAGACTTGTTTGGTGGAATTAGGTGGGGTCTTATCCAGTTGCCTCTTTCGAGTAGTATTATCTGTTTTTTCACATTCTTGTGATTTTAATTCTTCTTTGTCTTCCTCTATGTCATTATTCATTTCAATTTCCGATAAAGAGCTAAATCGATTTTCCACAGTCGTAATATTATGTATGTTTGAAGAGTTCTTTTCATCTTGTATTTTTTGTGGTGGTATTTCTTTATTTCTATTATTATCATTTGTCTCAGTTCTGGTATTGCTTGACTTTGAAGTGTCTGCATACCTAAATTTCTTAGCTGGGTCAATTTAATCCTCTCACTTTCAGTTCTAACTTTGCTTCTCTTATCGTCATTCCAGTTCGTTCTTGTAGTAATTTAAGTTCTGTATTGTAGATATAGAACGCACACAATTTAGATCTGGCATGATGTTCTAATCCACAATTTACGCATTTGGGTTGGCCACAGTCCCAGCGTGTTTTATGGTCCTGCGAGCTGCAAAAGGCACATCTATAAATATTCCTGCACTTAATTGCTGTATGACCATATTTGCAACAGTTCTTGCATTGCATAGGTTTAGGAACATAAGGTCTTAGTTCCCTATTTAATCCTAGCCAATTTAATTTTTAAGTTTTCAAACCGGGTTAAAGGTTTGGCCACTGAACTTTATCTTGGCTATTTTGATAGTCTGACTTTTGTCTTTCCTGCTTGGGACCTCATATACTTCGCAGTCTTCAACATTATTGTACCTTTTCTTTAATGAATCTAAAAGTATTAATCTATCTAATGTTTCATCCCAAGATTTGGTACTACAACTGTGCCTTGCACACTGTTCATAGTATCATGCCTTGTGACATTTATATTTATGTTATCTATATTTTTTATACATTGATAATTTTCTGATTGGTTTTTGGTTGTTGTTTCAACCAACCATTCCATTTTTTTTCCTTTTTTTTAATTTGTCTTTGTCTTATGCTCATCTCTTGCGATGGGCATCGATTCAATAGGTAATTTTCTAATTTTAATAAAGATATATCTTTGTCAGCTTCTAAGTTCAAAACCTTGACCAGTTTGACTCCCAAAGAGAGAATCAAGTGAATCAAGGTTTGGGTCCTGGCGATATCTATTTCTTTTGGGTTTATTGTATGGTAATAATGTCTTAATACCACTCTGATTTTCATTATTTGAGTTATCCTGAGAACATCCATTGCCATGCCATAAGTCGTGTGAGGTTAATTTTTTTTCTCCATATATAGTATTACAAAAATTTCATCCAGGATGAGGTCCCTCTCACCAAGGAGGCCCAACTGGGGGAGGGGCAATGCCGTTACACACACTGGTAACTGCCCTGGGTCCCTCACCTGGATATACGCCATACCCACAGAGCCTTAAGGGTCGTCAGTCCATGAGATCGGCGGACCAGCACTGTGGGGCATGGCTTGACTTAAAAATTTCCCCTCGCTCAACCACGTCAGGTACTCTAGTTTTACGGGTGGAGAGGCATGCCATCCAACTCCACCCTCCATCAAGTTAAAAGAGCTGTCAATTCAATAGTCCAAAACCATGCCAGGGTCGTCAACGAAAGAAGAAGGAGGGAAAGGGGAAAAATTATAAGGAGGAGGAGTAACAAAAGGAGTTGGAAAGGTCCCAATGTTCAGTTGGATCCACAGCAGAGAGAGTAGGCGTAAAGGGGCATACTCTCTCTGCAGTGGATCCCTAAGCCCCCCACCTCGTCAAGGAGTTGGGATCAGGGGGAGAAAGTTATAACAGACTGGCAACAAAAAACAGCAGGCTACTTGAAGCTCCAAGTTGTGCAAGGTTGCCACCCTTTAGAAGTGAATCTATCTGAGAGCAAAAATGAAGGAACACAAACTAAGCACTGAAATTAAGGTCAATGCATCATGGAGGGAAAAGAATTTTTCTGAAGCATACTATCTGAAAAAGGAAGGTTGAGCCCGTACAATTTTGACATATGCAACTAAAATAATACTACAGAATTGTATGCAAGGGTAAAAATTGAGAAAAATCATAAAAACTCCTTTTCATACATGACTTTAATAATTTCACCAATATTCCTTTACCCAATTCATCAATGCCTTACACATCCATTTTCCACATTGGCACTGCCTTTAGTGCACTTGATAGGTATGATGTCTCAAAACATGGAATGATAGAGGTGTCTTTTCAAAACATTGATAATAAAAAATAGGATTGCTTTCTCTTACATGAACCATTATCTTTCTCTAAGCAATTCTTTGGCAAGATATAGCATACAATACATTAGGGCTTGTGGTTTTTTCGTCATAAGGTGCTGGAAAATGCCTTTCTTAACCTACATTCCATAGGATTTGAATATCTACCCCTTTGAGCTTTGCTCCCATTACAGCCCAACCCACTGTCAATAATTTTTCTCCGATTCTTTTATCAAGCTTATTAATGGGATTCTGAATATTGTAACTGTTTGAGTCTACAAATGCAACATTAATTATTAGGTGCCAAATGGATTGGTACCATCTCTTCCTCTTTCTTAGGTAAGGATATGTTGAGCAAAGTTGAAACTTATCAACTAACTCCCATTATACAAGAACACAGGGCTGGTCAATTGCTGTCCCCCTTCTTTGACTGAATTTTCACAAAAGAAAAGAAAAAAAAAATTCCTAAAGTTAGGCTACACCAAGAGTTAAAGGGAAAAATCAAAAGGGCAAAGTCAGCTGACTGATAAAAACAAAACAATATAAAGTATTTTTGTCATTAGTAAATTCAATATTGTGGTTTATTACTAAATGTGATGTTTACTCTTCTGCAAAACAAAAATTTATTTACAAATTCCTTCTCGTATATAGTAAAAGAAAAATGGAAGTTAGGCCACATGTCAGCTGACGAATGTAAACAAAACTTCGGGTTTAGGAAACGAAGTTTCTTTCCTATCAAATGTGCTAGTCATTTGACTACTGTTCATATTAATCAAGTAAATATATATAATAATATCTGGAAACACCAGTAACACATTTTGAGCTTCAATTATGATGAAATGTGTATATATTCGTGTAATTGTCATAGCATCCGTTCACATCGTAATGTGAACACTTTCGCCAAACGAACTTTGGCTAGCAGCATATTACAATAAATTTTGAATAATATTGACCTATATAGCAAAAAATGCATATTGCTATCGTAAAATATGGATATATATCACAATTTCATGTTTACACAACATAAATATAATAAAAACATAACAAAATAAGCTAATGATGGAGGAGAACGAAGAGGGCAGTATGGCGGAACGAAATGTGTCGTCTGCTAGGAGAGTGAGATATCTCCGCCTACAGTGGCTGTAGGGGGCGGAGCCTGGCCGAACGCTCAGTGCACTTCGGGAATATGCGGGCGGGACAAGGATTTGTAGGTGAGAGGCAGCTTGACTTATATCCTCTCATGATAACTGTGTGGTTAAAGGCGCTTCACTGTACGTCCTGATTTCTGGGTTCCTAGGTTTGCGCCCCTAAGCCCACGAAATTGTCATCAACTAAAAAATTCCCTTCAGTTAACATATATGAAAATTTATTAATTCTGAGGTAGAGCAAACTAGATAATAAAGGACATTTGGAGATTAATGTGTATATATGAATAACGGTGATGTGATTACTTACCCTCACACACACACAATATATATATATATATATGTGTGTGTGTGTGTATATATATGATTATAATATATATATATATATTATATTATATAGAATATATCTATATTATATCTTATTATCTATATATATAGAATATATGATATATGATATAGGATAGTATATATGTATATATAGATATATTATATATATATATATATATATATATATATATATAGATATATAGATATCATATATATATATATATATATATATATATATATATATATATCATATATTATATAAATATATATATATATATATATATATAAAAACAGCGCAAAATGAATCTAAATGGCAAATACCTACTCCCAGAGCGGCGGCGGAGGAGAGAGAGAGAGAGAGAGAGAGAGAGAGAGAGAGAGAGAGAAGAGAGAGAGAGAGAGAGGCGACTGATAAACAAAGAAGTCGAGGTTAGTAGACTCCATCAGCGTCTCGCGCGCGCGCGCGCGAGAAACAGAGAGAGAGAGAGAGAGAGAGAGAGAGAGAGAGAGAGAGAGAGAGAGAGAATTACTGCGTGGCCCATGCGCGTATGGCTTGATGTAATCTATATCATTTCATGATGAATGTAAGTCGCATTTTTATGGTAAGCTAATATCATAATTCATTCAAAAATTAATACAATTAGAGGTAAATAATTTTCGATTTAAACTTACGAAAACCAATTGCGAAAAAAGTGGGAAGTGGTAGAATTAAATAAGTGGGACAAATTAAATTTCTTGTCGTTAATATATATATATATATATAATATATATAATATATATAATATATATATATATATATATATATATATATATTATATATATATACGTGTAAGAGAGAGAGAGAGAGAGAGAGAGAGAGAGAGAGAGAGAGAGAGAGAGAGAGAGAGAGAGAGAGAAGAGAGAAGATAGGAGGAGAGAGGAGAGAGAGAGAGAGAGAGAGAGAAGCATATCATAAGAAGTTCTGGGAAATGACCTTGTGACTGCCACGAATAAATCTGCTGGTTTTTCAGTTTTAGTAGAGGAACTCCAGATATTTCTGGGACAGAGCAATGATCCATTGATGTAACTACGTTTTGCGGATCCACCCAGTCAGAAGATGATACGTGAAAAATTTCTTGGATTTACACCACTGACTGACATGGGCGCTCAGGAATATCAAGTTCTATAGTAAAGCAATGTAAAAACTTTGGTCCGAATCTTGACAAACTTTTTGGTCAGGGATATGATGGCTGTTCCGCAATGGCTGGGAAAGAGAATGGGGTTCAAGCCAAAATTCGAAGTGTTTACCCGAAAGCTGTTTTTGTTCCGTGTTCCTCACACCGGCTCAATACCGTTGAATCAGTCCGCAAATACGCATGAAAAATAATTGATTTGATAAAGGAAGCGGAACATGCAGGTTATCTAGATTCAGGGTTGATGCTGTCAAACTGAATAGAATTTCAGATCATCCGTTTAGTGAAATGATGGTGAAATGTAAAACAGAGTAAGGTCTGGCTTAAAAAATAAGACACATTCACTCAGACGTTCAGGGGTCAGAGCAGCAACATGTAAAACATGTTGCACAGTTGCTGTTAAGAAGTCGATGTAATGCTTTTAATTTGATATAAATTATTCATCTATGAATGGCGACAAAGCTAATCAATGTGCTTAGGTGTAAATTTGGAGTATGAGGCAAGTGTTGTGAACAAAATGATTGATATCACGTCAACAATGAGAGTGATTAAAGGTTTCAGTAGTCGTGTCAGTGGATTGCCAGAAAAGAAACATCTCTATCTATTTTAAAAAGGGATCATTCTGTTTTGCTACTCTCTTATTGGCCAGTTTGAATTGTCTAAGACGTCTTATGGAGTCGATTATATCCTAACAAGGAAGCTTAATCAGGATAGTGTGGAACATTTATTTTCTTGTACTAGGCAGATGAGCGGGCCACATGATCATTCCAATGCAGTAAATTTCAAGTACGGACTGAAAAATATGTTAGTGAAAAAAGTAGCCCTGATCAGTGAAAATGTAACAATACTAAAGGCGGTGAAGTTCAAGACTGACTGTCTAATACATTAGTGTCTAAGAGTTCGTCTACACAGAGGAAAACTGCAGACAAAGAACGAGAAACTGCTTTAGAAATTTGTTGTACGAGTCTCAATGTAAAGAGATATTGAATTTAATAAAGATTCATGAAAGGAAAAAGATGAGATTCTTAAAGTAACAGAAACAGGCAAAGCAAATGAAACACCTGCAAGCGCAATCTTTCTGTAACAAAGAAGAATCTTTGAGGTATATAGGAGGTTGTATATGATGGATTATCACAATTATTTACTGATATGTATGATTATTATTATCATTAATATGTACCAGTATTTCTGATACACATTTAGCATATATGTGTTAGGAATACGTATATACAATTATTCATGTTTATTGGAGCATAGGGAATATTATGTACCATTTATATCATTATATGGGGCGCGCTATTCATAATATCTTTATCTGGTATTACTGCAATTAGTCTACGCCATAGCCAGCCCCTGTTCACAGCTCCTCCAGTGTATTACTTTTATATTGATCATTTTCACATATTATATGGCTTAAGAATTTACGCAAGTGTTTCAGTGAAGCCCTATATTAACTATCTATTGAATGATAGCAAAGATGGCGCAGTGAGTGACTTGCCATAAGTAAATTTCGACCATTTATTAACTTCTCCAACCAACTTAGTCAAAGCAAGCAAGAACCGAGTGTTTGTGTTCATCGTAAACAAGTTACCCAGCAGCAGTGAACTGGAACTTCGTTTGGATGTACGTATATATTGGCAGTGAGCTTGTGTGGTTTACAGTGACTCAATATATTGTTGGGGGTTTTATAACAGTAACTCAATATATTGTTGGGGCTTATTACAGTGACTCAATATATTGTTGGGGCTTTATTACAGTAACTCAATATATTGTTGGGGCTTATTACAGTGACTCAATATATTGTTGGGGCTTTATTACAGTAACTCAATATATTGTTGGGGCTTTATTACAGTGACTCAATATATTGTTGGGGCTTTATTACAGTGACTCAATATATTGTTGGGGCTTTATAACAGTAACTCAATATATTGTTGGGGCTTTATTACAGTGACTCAATATATCGAAATTAGGACTAGTGTGCGTTGGCCGCCAGCGTTTGAGGGGCGACTACTTGCGTTCACCGTGCGTGCAAGTGCAACGGCGCAAGAGGCCACAGCAGTTACAGTGTGCCAGCTCCGATCTCGCTCTGTTGCCTAGATCTATTGTAGTCGGTGATTGGCTAACGATTGTGACGTCATTGTGACTTTACTACTGAGGGCGCTGAGCGATACTTCATCTTATTCGTTTGAATTTTCTATTTATGCTGCCGAAACACTGAGGGCGCTGAGCGATATTTTCTCTTATTTCGTTTGAATTATCTATTTATGCCGCCAAAACACCGCTGACGTGACGTCATCTCCAACACATTCAAGATCTACTTCTCCCTCATCAACCCCTTCAACCATGGATTTTATCAGCAACATGTTTGAATAAATGGATAGAAAAGATGAAGAAAGAAGAAAACAAGATGAAGAAAGAAGAAAAGAAGACCATGTCAGGCATCAGGAAGTTTTTAAAGTATTAATTGAAGCTATGACTGGCCCCAGGCACCCCCTACCTCAAGCAAGTGATGGCATAGGGCCCCCTCACCCAGTACCTAATTTAGCTGTGCAAACACCTAAGGTTACAGTAAATCTGCCTCCACCATTAACTCATGATGTCACCTACAGACAATACACAGAATGGAAGCAGAGACGGAAGGATTATGCTGTTATGGTAGATTTGGATGATTTACCACAACCTAAGCAATTAATACAGCTAAGGGCATGTCTAAGTGTTGAGATGAGACGCTTGTTAGAACACAATTTAGGTATTCCGCCAGACTCACCTATGCTTTTGGATGGTATTTTAACTCAAATTGAAACTTATATAAAGGGTCAGCAGAATGAGGCACTTCACCGTTTAGCTTTTAAACGTTAATCGCAAGCAACAAGGAAGGCGAGTCATTAACGGATTTTTTCGTTCGTTTACAACAGCTCTCAGAGGAAGTTGATTTGTGTAAAGGCGTTAACTGCGTGGAGGTGCAAATGAAACACGCCATTTTGAGGAAGTATAGCTAACTTGCAGGGCTTTTGAAGCTGCAAAGAAGACAATGACTGAGCTAAAGGCTCCACAGACTTCAGTGCGTGCTGTGTCAAACTAAAAGAAGCAAAAGAAGGTTGCTGCTAAGCAGCTGCAACCTAAGAAAAGTTACTCGCAGGGGAAAAACCCTTCTTTCAGTAGCAAATGCAAGAATTGTGGTCAACAGCATCATAGTGACACATGTATGGCAGCATCTCACAAATGCAGGAACTGTGCTAAAACTGGCCATTTCCCATACACTGCTGCATGTCCCGCATTGGCTAAGGAGTGCTGAGTTTGCTACAAATTTGGCCACTATGATGTTTGCTGTGCACAGAAAAAGCCAAAAGGAACTAGGGAGTCGAAGGATTCAAAGGAAAATGAATTGAACACCGTCAAGACATCTTCTCCAGCTATACGTTCCGTAGCTTTACGCCCTCAAGGTTGCCCCTCACCTCCTATCAATTTACATGTTGCATATGGCGGTAAATCAGGGAAGATCAACGTTATCCCTGATACCGGTGCAGATACCACTGTTTTTGGAGTGCAGCATCTACAAGCACTGGGCATCAGTATCAAGGAATTGCGGCAGCCCCCTGAATTGCAGTTCTCCAACGCCGATGGATCACCCATGGAAGGTAAAGTTTTGGGATCAATGGAGGCCGTGATGACATATGGCAATATATCATACAAGGGGTATATTGACGTCCTTAGTTCTCTCCCAACTCCCCTACTGTGTTATGATGCCCTCCGACACCTAAGGATCATTCCCTGGGACTTCCTGCGTCAAATGCAAGAGAGGAAACTGAGCAGGACTTCAGCAGGAACCAGTCAGGTGCTAATCAGCCAAGTTAACACATCTGAACCTACATGTGTTTCTCCACCCCCTGCTACAATGTCACCAGAAGCCAGGCAATACTTTCTTAAGGAATATAGCGATGTGCTAATGACAAAGAAGCGCTTTCATCAAGGAGCACAACTTAAGCCAATGACTGGGCCGCCCATGCGTATTCACCTTAAAGAGGATGCCAAGCCCTCTACACTCCACGGACAATACCACTAGCCTTTCAAGATGACGTCAAGACTGAGTTGGAGGCAATGGTAGCACAAGGTATCATTGAACCTGTTGGGGATCAGCCATCCCCATGGTGTCACCCCTTAGTTGTTGTGCTCAAACCTACAGGTGGTGTTCGTGTCACCACAGATTTAAGCAAGTTAAATTCACAGGTGCAAAGGCCAGCCCATCCTTCACCATCACCGTTTAGTGCAATTAGGAGCATCGATCCTACTTCCAGGTATTTCTCCACCATGGATGCATTGTGTGGGTACTGGCAGATCCCACTAGCAGAGGAAGACCAAGCCCTTACAACATTCCTCACGCCCTATGGTCGGTATTGCTATCGTCGTTCACCTATGGGATTCAGCGCCTCAGGAAATGCCTACTGCAGGAGAGGTGATGTTGCCGTTCAAGGCATCCAAAATTGTGTTAAGGTGGTGGATGACGTTCTTGTATATGATAGGGATTATTATTCTCACTTATGCAGGGTTAACAAAGTTTTGTCACGTTGTAGGACTCATGGTATTACTTTAAATGCAAAAAAGTTTATTATTGCTAGCCTTACCGTATCATTTTGTGGATACACATTATCTGAAGAGGGAATTGCAGCTGATAAGGAGAAGGTTCGAGCTATATCAGAGTTCCCTGAGCCAGCAAACCTGACAGATTTAAGGTCATTCATTGGCCTTACTAACCAATTGACAGAATTTTCACCCAATCTTGCAGCTGCAGCAGCCCCACTTCGACCACTAATGAGCCCAAAGAGATACTGTACGTGGATGGCAGATCATGATGCTGCCTTTGCCAGTGTTAAAAAGGCTCTCTCTCAGCCACCTGTGCTAGCTCACTTTGACCCGACGTGCCCCACCATACTGCAAACGGATGCTTCTCGTTTATATGGTTTAGGATATGCCCTTCTGCAAGACCATGGGGAGGGCCATTTCCGTTTGGTCCAGTGTGGTTCACGATTTTTGGCTGATGCAGAAACTAGATGGGCCGAGTTGGAATGTTTAGCTTCAGTTTGGGCTATGACTAAATGTTGCCATTTCTTACTTGGATTACCCCATTTCACATTGGTGACTGACCATAGACCCCTGGTACCCATCTTGAATACATATACTTTGGATGCAGTAGAAAACACGTCTCCAACGTCTGAAAGAGAAAGTTTCACCATATATCTTCACTGCAGTGTGGCATAAGGGCAAGGAACATTGCATCCCTGATGCCCTCTCACGTTCCCCTGTGAGCCACCCAATGTCTGAGGATGATCTGCTAAATAGTGAAACTCATCTTTCCCTAAGGAGTGTAATAGCCAAGACTGTTGACACAATTTCAGAGGTGAAGACATCAACTACGCAAGATCTTACCTTGGAAGAAATTCGCACCGCAGCACGTGAGGACCCCTCATACACAAGACTCCTCCAGAACGTTGCCAATGGATTCCCCAGTCACCGCTACAACCTCCACAATGACATACTACCCTATTGGAAAATAAGGGAGGAATTATACACCGATGATGACCTTGTCCTGTACGGGGCCCGAATAGTGGTTCCCTCAGCTATGCGACGCAATATTTTAACACGCCTTCATGACAGCCATCGTGGTGTGGAGGCAACTAAGCGTCGGGCTAAACAGACTGTATATTGGCCAGGTATTAATTCAGATATAGCAAATACGGTACAAGCCAGTGAGCCATGTCAACAGCAGGAGCCGTTGTTATGCAATGAGAACCCCTCTCGTCCTTTCGAATCCGTATCGGCTGATTTCTTCAGTGTTGCTGGGAAATTTCCTCGTGTATGTAGACAGGCTATCTGGATGGCCAGTAGTGGTAAAATTTGCCACTAATACTACAGCAGAAGTAACGACACGTCACTTCAGCCACATATTCCGAGACTTAGGTGTTCCAGTAAGGCTGATGACAGATGGTGGACCTCAGTTCACCAGCTCTAAATTCAAGAATTTTCTGGGCAGATGGGGTGTTCAACATGTGATGTCCACACCCCACTATCCCAAAAGCAATGGCCATGCTGAGGCAGCTGTAAAGAAGGTCAAACATTTTATCCTAAAAGTAGCCCCTTCTGGGAATATCGACACCGAAGACTTTGACAGAGGATTGTTGGAGATACGGAATACTCCTAACTATGCTGGCTATTCTCCAGCACAGATATTATATGGCCAAGCCCTCCGATCATGTGTCCCGGCCCATGCATCATCATTCAAGCAGGAATGGCAAGCGAAAGCAGAAGAATACGACCATCGTGTAGCATCACGTTCTCTAGAAGCCAAAATACGTTATGACAGCCATGCACACCCTTTGGCACCACTTAAGCTTGATGATAATGTCCGGATTCAAGACCCTATCTCTAAGCAATGGGATAAGACTGGCGTCATAATGGGCATCGGCAAGTCAAGAGACTACTATGTGAAGTTACTCTCAGGAAGAATATTATGGCGTAACCGCCGTTTCTCACGCCCTGTACATCTCCCTAATTCACAATTGCGGGACGAGATGCAACAATCTCCAAAGAAAAAGGACGTAGCCCCTGCTACAGGTCAACAACCACAAAGTGACACTCAACTAGGGTGTCAACGTTCACCTAGACTCCATACCCATTCATAAAGCTCTCTGAATGCAAAGGGGAGGGGGAGGTGATGGATTATCACAATTATTTACTGATATGTATGATTATTAGTATCATTAATATTTACCGATATTTCTGATACACATTTAGCATAAATGTTGTGCTAGGAATACGTATATGCAATTATTCGTGTTTATTGGAGCATAGGGAATATTATGTACCATTTATATCATTATATGGGGCGTGCTATTCATATTATCTTTATCTGGTATTACTGCAATTAGTCTAAGCCATAGCCCGCCACTGTTCACAGCTCCTCCAGTGTATTACTTTTATATTAATTATTTTCACATATTATATGGCTTACGGATTTATGCAAGTGTTTCAGTGAAGCCCTATATTAACTATCTATTGAATGATAAAGAATATAGTTAAAAAAATTACTTTGTTTCATGTTTCCTCTTACAATGCTACACTGCTGAAGAGTGATTTCATAAAAACGATATCTACAAATTCCATGAGACAGCTAGGTTGAGAGAAAACTGGTTTCATCTATTGCGAGGCCTTGCCATTTCTCTCTAGACCTATCAACGGTTATTGTAACTGACCATACAATTACTTGGCCATTCTTAAATTATACTAGAAGAGGAGACGAGAAGTCTTACAATTGTTTGTAAATTACCTTAACGTAAGTCCCCTGATTACACCTGGGGACAAATATATTTGTAAACAACAAGGCGATTAAAAATCACGAGTCCTTTATCACGATCAGTTACTGCTGCAGTTTGGGGTCTGTGGTTGGAGGTTGAAACCAACATTCTTTGGAAGCTTGGATTTAAATTAAATCACTCCTGTGTGCTTATTTCGTATGAATAGTTTTTATTTAATAATAATAATAATAATAATAATAATAATAATAATAATAATAATAATAATAATAATAATGTGACAACAGTTTGACTTTGTCCTTGAACTTCAATAAGGACCCAATGGTGCAAGGATGCTTTGGAATCAGTTTTAAGTTTAAGGCAGGCAGTTCTTTCTGAAATAAATCTAGTTTTTTTTTATTTTGCATAGCTATATGAAAAAGGGAACATCAAACATTTTCATTTTAGGTACAGCATTGATAACAGGGTTTGGATTAAAAAATATTTTTCTTAAATAATTTGTTTAATGCGAAGAAGAGAATTTAAGGAAAAAGACTGTCTTTAAAGTAGTTAGTCAAATTTATGATCTCTTCATGGAAGGTCATCATCTAACAAGAACATCCAGAAACGGTAATTTATTGAATTCATTCTCTAGGGCAAACTTAATGATCCAGTGTTTGGTATTTTGTAGACAAACGTATATTATTGTATTTTCAACACTGCTGTATATAAATTTTAAGCAACAAGGCAGATGTGAAACGTCGGCCTTAGAAATAAACTCCAAATTTTATAATGCCTTGCCCTAGACGCACAATACATGTGTGTATAATAATATAGAGTATATATACAGGGATGGTTTGACGACCATCTGATTGGGGGGGGGGGGGGATAAAGCCAATTTTGACCAACTTAGTAATTTTGAACAAGTTGAACTAGATACAATATATCCTATAAGCAATATTACATATACAAACAAAATTTTTTATGGTTATTTTTTATTTTCTGAAGCAATGAAGCAACTACAGATTTTCCAGCTGGTTGGAAAAAAATACTAATTGATTGAATTTCCACTAGTTTCTTTTTTTATATATATATAAAACCTTGTAAGTTTTACTATATATACTATTTTCAACTTCCACATTTCTGCCTGTGTCCTACCTTATATTGCAGACGAACATTTCGGGCATATCATTAATCTGTTATGTATTTACGTATATATGTAGGTGTGTATAACAACCATGTAAATCTACATAGTGTATGTATGTATATATATACACAATAATATACATACATACACACACACACATATATATATATATATATATATATATATATATATATATATATAATTGCATATATATATGCACACAGTCTCTCACACACACACACACAAACACTTATATTGGTATGTTTGTGTGCCTATTTTTACCAACGCCATATAGTTAAATACGTATAGGTCTATATGTGTGTTTGTGTGTCTGCATGTGTCATACAATATGATTCTTTATTTCTTACAAACAAAATATGTACATACATACATACAAACACTCATATACATATATACTATACTATAGTAGATTCACAACTGTGCATCTGATGTCTAGGTCCGTCCCTTACGACACTCCTGGTTAGCTGTTGATAAGCCAATTACAGGGCTGGATTGGCTTATCAACAGCCAATCAGGAGCGTCATTAAGGATGGGCCTAGACATCAGATGCACAGTTGATGTGAATCTACTATAGCTGTACCCGGCCATTCGTTGCTGTGGTTTAGTCTAGTTAAATGGAAAAGAAAGAAAATAGAATGCTCCTTTCTCTTACTCTCTCTTTTTCTCCCCAACCATCACTGTCTCTTTCCCTCTTTCTTGTCACTAATACCAACTCTCTCTACTTCCAAAACAACCGCTCTTCTCTGTCTCTTTCTCTCACTCACTTTTTCCATCTTTCTCCTACCTAACACCCCTTCTACTCTCTCTCTCTCTTCCTCTCCCTCTCACTCCTTTCTCTTACTCTCTCCAACAATCACTGTCTCTTTCCCTCTTTCTTCCCACTAAAACCAACTCTCTCTCTCTCTCCTCCCACACCTGCTCTTCTCTGTCTCTCTAACCCTCCTGTCTTTTTTCCTCTTTCTTCTCCCTAACAATCTGTCTACTCTCTCTCACTTCCTCTCCCTCTCATTCTCTCTCTGCCAACCCTCTTATCAAATTCCACCCTCTTTGATATCATTGATGTTTACCCTATTGTATTATTTTCCAAATGATAAGTCATTATGCAAAAACCATGTATGATGAATTCATAAAGTAACTAAGACTACGGAGATAACCAGGCCCATTTCACGGGCAGAACCAGCTACGTTTCAGAGACTCCCTTCTCACCCCCACCCCCTTCGGAAGGGGGAAGTAGGATGAAACCCCAATACAATAACACGCGCGTATTCAAATGCAATGTTGTGTCAAAATGTCAAAGAATCAGTGAAGAACTTTCGGAGATTTAAGATTTTGAACAAACGAACATTTATATATATATATATATATATATATATATATATATATATATATATATATATATATATATATATATATATATATACACATACACACTCAGCACTCAGGGATGGCCCGACTAGCATTGGAGGGCAGTTAGCGCCCCCCCCCCCCCCCCCCATGATGATTTTGAGTTGGTCAAGAAAGGACAATATTTTTTGTCTAAATACACAAGTGTATAGTAGTATATATATATATATATATATATATATATATATATATATATATATATATATATAAATGTTCGTTTGTTCAAAATCTTAAATCTCCGAAAGTTCTTCACTGATTCTTTGACATTTTGACACAACATTGCATTTGAATACGCGCGTGTTATTGTATTGGGGTTTCATACTACTTCCCCCTTCCGAAGGAGGTGGGGGTGAGAAGGGATTCCCTGAAACGGAGCTGGTTATCTCCGTAGTCTTAGTTACTTTACGAATTCATCATACATGCTTTTTGCATATGACTTATCATTTGGAAAAGAATACTATAGGGTAAACATCAATGACATCAAAGAGGGTGGAATGTAGACTGCGAAATGCGATTCCTGTGTGGCATTCGGGGTAGCTGACATCAACATTGCAGGAAGGAAGGTTGTCTGCATTGTGGTTCCTCTTCTAGTGCAACAAGGGCTAATAGCGACATTCACGGGGGCTGCCAAACGTGTCCTTCCAAGAAAAATTGTTTTGCGAAAAAGGAACCTGTTTGATGACTTATAGGAATAATTTTCTCTACGGTAACAAAATTGTGGTAAATATATACAGTTTCCAACGATATAAAAGATCTCAAATCGCCAATCCCAGATCTATTAGGGGGAGCTAAGAAGCTCCTGCTGTCATTTAAGGATGAATCTTGAAACTTCGAAAGAATAGTACTCTTACAAAAATAAAAAATTACATTCCTGTGCACACGTGTGTGTGTATATATATATATATATATATATATATATATATATATATATATATATATATATATATATATATATATATATATATATATATATATACACATGCACACGTGTACAGGAATGTAGTTTTTTTAACCTTCAAAAGAGTAGTATTCTTAAAAAAAAATATACATTCCTGTACCACGTGGTGCATGTATATATATACGTATGTATGTATATATGTATGTGTATATATATATATATATAATATATATATATATATATATATATATTTATATATATATATGCATGCGTGGGTACAGGAATGTATTTTTTTTTTTTGTAAGAATACTATTCTTTCTCTTTCGAAGTTTCAAGATTCATCCATTAAGGAGCTTCTTAGCTCCCCCTAATAGATCTGGGATTGGCGATCTGAGATCTTTATTATATCGTTGGAAACTGCTTATATTTACCACAATTTTGTTACTGTAGAGATACTTATTCCTACAAGTCACCAAACAGGTTCCTTTTTCTCAAAACAATTTTTCTTGGAAGGACACGTTTGGCAGTCCTTGTTGCACTAGAAGAGGAACCACAATGCAGACAACCTTCCCGCAATGTTGATGTCAGCTAGTCCCGAATGCTCACAAGGGTCGCATTTCGCAGTCTACATTCAGTAAGAAGTTGATTTTTCGGGAAATGAATCTATATTAGTGCAGATACTGATAAATTTGATAAGAGGATTTAGTTTATTAAACGTAAGATCACTGATTGCTAATGGTGGCGTACAAACAAAAAATGATGACGTTTGTGACGTAGCAATGACGACTGCGTAGCTGCGACGTAACGGGGCACATGGAAACGTTTCTGAATTCTAAAGATGCCAGTTTGTCAAATAATGACCTTGCCCTGGTGTGTGAGTTTTAAGTAAATGACGGATTATACATTGTAAATCAACTTATTGAACGAATCGCACACGCGACAAATGAAGGCTCCACGTGGCTTGCGAATCTTTCCGATAATAATGTTAAATCTAAATTGCTATTCTTGGCAACCCTAAGGTATGACACCGTTTGAGGAGTACGCAGCACTTGTCACTCATGCAATACCGGCGATGACTTCAGTCTCATTCGACCTTCATGTAACTTTCGACTTTGGCATCTCAAGACTGACCCAATATCAAAGTATTAAGGTGATAAATTAAAAAAACAAAATAACTCGTAACAAATATTGAATTCTCCTCAAAAGCTTTCAGTATCAATAGGAAATATATCCATCACACAAGTTGGCTTACAAATCGGAAGTTGATCTGAGCGAAAGCAAGGTTTCAGTTCCGGGAATACATTTGGGCCTGCAATGCTACCAAGAGGGTGACGGACTATATCAGCTAATGAATAAAAGGAGTCTTGTTTGCTTGTAGATGTGTAAAATAAAAACATGAAACATAATCATAAATATATTAAAATACAATCTCTTTGTTCGAAGTGTATCTATCAGTTATGCCTAACCACATGGCTTCAGCATCTTCCAGAAAAAATCATGTTGCCTCTATTGACTTATGCAGTGAATTAATTGCCTGTTTGTTAGTCAAATGCTGCTGGTTGCAGCCATGGTGGAAAAGAATATGCAGTAGCAAATGTCATCAATCCCACTCCGAGGAAAAAGGATTATTTCATGAAAGAAGTTACTGACCTCTGGCGCCACTTGTCCCTAAAAGGCCGTTTAGTTGAATAAATATACGCATTTGCGCATATATATATATATATATATATATATATATATATATATATATATATATATATAATCTGAAGTCAGAAAAGGACAGGCATGTCAAAATCAGATGGCTTTATAATCATTGCCGACGTACTGTAAAGGTCAAAATTATACCTCTGTATTTGACAACGTCAGATTAATAAATCTTAAGAGACCTATTATATACTTTGCAAAAATTTGAGGTTATTATTCACTATTTTATTTCTAATCATGTTTCAGTGATCTCTGTATCATCTTTAATAAAAAATATATTGTTCACTTGATTATTGTGACAATGGTGAAAATCCATAATGGTTCCAAGTATGCATGGAGGTTGTGTGAAGCCGGAGGATTCAGGGGGACGCTGCCTGAACAAGAACCGCCCCCCCCCCCATTTTGCACTGTTATAGTAAACCCAGAAAATGCAAAAGCTTGGTTCTCATTTCATCCACCACCTCAGACAACATTATTTGGTACAGTCGCGGAAAAGATTACGTTTACTCCCTGCGTTCACTAGACATGCTAAATGGCAACGCCGCTTTTGTTTACGTAGTAAAAAAAGTGTTGAAAATATGAATTAATTCTCTGTTCGCAAAGGCAAGCCTTATTGGTGGAGACGTTTCCTTACTAATTAACATATTTTCACTCAATTATTTGAAAAGAAATAAAATGACTTGATAAAGAAAAAATAAGTTTAAAAACAATCTACAATGAGATTATGGTTTTATACATTACTTTTCAAGATTATATAAGAGGTTTATTAGAGGGAAATTACAAAAAGTAATATCATCATACAATTGCGTTTGGCTCTAGAGACTGACGTAGGAAATGGAAGAGCAGGGACGGGAAGCGGGGTGTTCGGGAAGAGGGAGGAGTTGTTTGTATGGTGCTTTTACGTTATTCAGCAACGGGACCAATGGCTTTACATGACTTCCGAACCACGTCGAGAGTGAACTTCTACCACCAGAAATACATCTCTCACTCCTCAATGGAATGACCGAGAATCGAACCCGCGACCACCGAGGTGGGACGCTAATACCATACCAACCACGCCGCTGAGGCGCTAAGAGGGAGGAGATGTTTGTAAGGTAGAGACAACTATCCACTTATGTATAACTTCGGTAACGATTTGTCTCTTAACTCCTAAACCTTTTAAAGCTAGTTCTGATTTCCCATTGAAACGATAAATAATGTAGCTAAAACAACAGAAAAATATTGACAAAATTTATATAAAACCATATTGACATGACCAATCCCTATGCACGAAATGAGAGATATTTACCTAGAACGTCAAACGAATGGCTGGACGAAGAGTGCCTATGATTGGCTGATTACAGTTATGAGCATTAATTCTTTTATCGACAAATGCAATGAGACTCATCATCTGTTTTGTGTAATCCAAACATTTTCATTTGAGTATTATCTCTTCTACGCTGAAAGTTCTTTCAAATTTGTGTAATTCAGTCCAACAGCGGAGGAAAAGTAGTTCCATCTTAAATAGCCAACCGTTCTGTATATCGTTATCAGAACAGAATAAAAAAAAAATTTCTTTTTGCAAGAAAGTGGATGAATAAAATTATTGAAAATATTGAATTCCTAACAAATAGATACACAGGAGTTTGGAGATGAAAATACATGGACAGAGAAATTTGAATTGATAAAAATTTCATGAAATGTATTGGCGATCCTGATAAGAATTCTATTTTAAACATACTTTGTAGCAGTTGTCGGATAACATTTACTTTTTTAGCTCATTCGTTATGGCTAAGAATTTAGGATGTCTACCCAAAAATGAGCAGCTAAGAACGAAGTTTCCTTTTCATCGACCGCTGCTGAGATCACACTAACAACTTTTAAGAGCTATTTTTCACTATTAACATAATCTTAGCATGCCAGTTTTAATCATAATTTATCAGCCACTGACCGTTGCTAAACGCTCTTTTACTTTCAAATTATACTTATTTAACATTCTTTATAACATGGTCACTCATAGACTGTATATATATTTTTCGTTTACCTTATACAAAAATTTTACAGTAACCTATATATATATATAATATATATATATACTATATATATATATACAAATACATATATATATATATATATATATATATATATATATATATCATATATATATATATATATACGTATATATATATATATATATATATATATATATATATATGATATATATATATATATATATATATAATATATATATATATATATATTATAATAATTAAATAAGCTTTACCTATTTCGGTGTTCATCCATTGATAGAGGCTGCCTGACAATGGTTCAAATACAACTATTGAGGAAAGAACTTGTTTTCCACGTAAATGCTGGAGTAATGGCATGGCTTGGCTGTTCACTTATTAATATCATAAAAGAATGCTGGCCACATTTATAAAAATAGACGAGCAAAATAAATTTCCGATTTATTTTGCTAGATATTTGTGTGATCACATGATATCAATCTCTCGTCTTCTGAAATGGGTTGGGGACTATGTATACGTTTTTAAAGAAACGTCTATAAAATGTTTATTCAAATGTAGTTAATGTATTTGTTTTCGGAGAGGAAATTCAGCAGCAAACTCAAATGGTTTTACAAATGCAGAAATTCTTACTGAGGAATGATCTTTGCATGAAGTTGATCAATCTTGAGTTTCGTAAGATCAAGAAACATTGAAATATCATTGTAGAGAGCTGTCTCACATTTCATTTTAAAATTTCCAGTAATTTCATTTATATGCTCGAAAATTCAGAACTAAGGTTATTATATTTCAAAAAATTATTGTGTGAGCCATACTACTACTACTACTAATAATAATAATAACGCAACTGGTATTATGCAGACTTGAAGTTATAAATCACTTTGTTCTTTGATAATCTACAGGATAGAGCAAAATATAACTTGCTACTATATTTCCATCACCAAAGTAGAAACCTAATAGCTAATTAACATTTAAAGTTCATAAAAATCAATATCTTGTCCAGCCTTCATCATTTGCGATCACCTCCTGCAACGTATTTGGCATAGATGCAACGTGATTGTAAATCATTTGCTGATTTCGTCGGCATAAGAACTCCCACTCTCGTAACGTGTGCTCAAACAGTTGGTGAGATCGCTCCTCTCCTTGCTCCCAACTGCTAACTATATTTCCCCATACATTTACGCTTCATGTCGCACCCTTTGCTAGCCCATTCCAGGAGTTAAATATCTGGTTGTTCTGAAAACCATTGCCTAACAATGAGGGTATTAAGAATAGAACAGTTATCCTTCCAAAAAGGAAAATGAAGCAAGTATCACCGAAAAGATTTTTGTATCATTTGTATCATTAATTTATATAATTTAATTGAAAATCTTATATTAGATGCTATGAAATCTTGATAGTAACTTGCCATTATCTAATTATGATGAGCAAGACAATGAATATCGCATAAGTTATACCTTCAGGATAGGGAAGGGGGCATGCACGGACAGAAGGCACCATTACTTCTTCTAATATCTCTATATATTTCTCAGCAGTGAAGCGGCCGCCAACTTCAAGTTCTCCCACACCGTGTAAATGCACCCAACCCTATACTTAACATGATAATATAGTCACTGTGAGCAATTTCATAAATGAACTGTTGCTCGTGTCTTGTGTTGCTTGGGCGCCAGCAGTGTAGTCGTCCGTGAGTTGTTGAAATGAATATCTTCACATCACTGAATTTTACTCGAGCCCAGTAATCAAGGGTTTTATCAGCATACCGACGTGCAAAAGCCAATATTGCCCTTTTATGGTGTTCAAGTTTCCCCTTTTTAAACGGGATCCGATAAAACAGATCTGCATCATGAAGATGATTCCTCACAGTGATGTTGCATAGACCTCTAAATGCAACTCGTCCCTAATGGCTACTGCATTCTTAAAAGGAGACTTGATTGCAGTCAATAATTTGCTTATCATCTTCAGATGTCTTCCTAGGCCCACCGCTCCGGTATTTATCTTTGAGGTTTCCTGATTCCTGCCAGTCACCGCCTCCACCAGCGTCTGACTATTGTCTTTGTAATGCCAAGTTCCCTTTTATTGAAACTGCACCGTTTGACAGCCTCTTCCTTTTAGCGCAACTATTGCCCCTCGTTGGCAAAGCCTTTCCTCTTGCGAGTTCATTCTCAATAAGGTTTTGGTTGATGTTGTTTCTTGAGGTTTACAAAACATTGTAAGGTAAACCTTTCCTCTCGGCCAAAAGTTCAGAAAGGCCGTAGTTTCGGGCCCACTTTCATGGATAAATAGCCTGTTGGAAAAGAAACCATCCCCCACCCTTATTCATAAACCCAGTCTCAGAAACTATTACCTTTCAACATAATTGGAAGTGAACATATGCTGATCATAAAACCACTTATAAGTTATACTTAGCGATAGCATATAAGTTCACAAACAATCTCTCTCTCGTCTTGAAAAAATGGGTTGTGGACAACGATTAAGATTTTGTAGCAATTGCATCAACATTTACTTTCAGTCAGTGTAGCGACAGTATCTACTTTTGAATTGGAAATTCCGCATTAGGTTCTAAAGATCTTGGAGTTAGAGAGAAAGCGTTAATGAAGGTATGCATGGTTTGATTAGATAGTTCACCGTTCCTACCCTCCCTCCGAACAACTTCCACCTCCTTCCATTCTGGCCCCCTCCACCCCCATCACCTTTGTCAGTCTAGAAGCACGATGATTTTACTGTACGTAATTCCCTCTTGTAAAGAGTTTCATTTAATCCTGAGAAAAAAACACTTATTAACGAAATTTTCACGTTTCTGATTGTTCACACTTAAATTTTTTATCAACGTGTTTTATTTTTTATGAAATACGTAATAAATATATGGTAACTGGTAAGGAGACGTCTGCACCAATGAGGATCATCTACTACATAAACAAAAGCGGCGTTGCCATTTACAATGCCTCGTGAACTCCAGGGGTAAAAGGAATCTTTTCCCCAACTGTACGTGGCAGGGCTTAGAAACATCGCAGTCACCCTTTTAACGCCTACGCGAGAGACACGAAGAAGAAAACCAGTTTGGGCCACTTCGAACAAGTCACTAGTCTTCAACGGGCTCTTCAATCTTCGCCTATAATGCAGACCCGTTGCCGATCTTCACCTTGACCGACTTAATAATGCAAGATTTTCGAAATCTCCCTCACAACACTGAAACTGTTCTTCACCGCATTTTACTCCTAATAAACAATAAGTGATAAGTTAAAGTGTGTTATTGTTCATACTTTGTCTTTAAAATACGTGCCTCAACAGATATTTTTCATTACACGTAGATGCACATTTTGCTGTATAATTGTGTTAGTAAGAGTAGCCGTCGTTTTTTATTTATCTATTTATTTTTTTTACTGCCTTAGATTTTCCACCTGTTTTCATTTATTTGAAGTGTTTTGATTTCGGCGATTTCCTTGTGAGTTTATGGATGATTAGGTTCAGGTAGAGCGTGTCCATACTGTTAGCAAATTTGCTTCTGTTAATAAGTAGTGTTAGGAACAGAGCAGCGGGTGACGGTAATAGGAAATTTTTTTCACTGTTGGAAATACGCGTTCAAATAAACGGCATTTCATTTTGTGATAAGCATCAAGAGAGGATCTTTAAGGTGCTAAAGAAATTAGAGGCCTGTTAGACTGTTACAATTGGCATATTTTTTTTTTCTTATACATTACGCAATGAAATATCTGTAGCGGAACGAGAACATATAGCATATTTTGGTCTGGTAACATATACGGGAAGATTTTTCGACTATCATTAGACAGTTATGGGGCAAAGGTAGTTGTCGATAAGATTTTTACATTACGTAGAGTGTTTTCGTTAATACACAGAAAGAGTTATTCGCTGATACGTCTGCTTTAGTTTTAGATGCCATTCATACATAGTACATGAAATTAGTGTATTCATGTTGGACACAATTATGAATATGTGCCGACTGTTACAACATACTACTGTGAGGACCTGAGAGTAAGACGGGTAAAAACAGGCTATAAAGGAGGCTGCGGACGTATATGTACGTAGTATCCTACCTTAACAGAGAGAAACTGGGTCTGGGCCAGAAGGATTTGTGTTTTCTCGGAGACACATTTAAAGATAATGAGAGTACACGAGTTATACATCTGCTGAAAGGCCGCAGAACGCTCTATAAATTGTTAAAGGAACAACGCGGCTTGATGATTAGATACAATAAAAAATAGGGAAAAGCGTTGTCCTTACAAATACTCCCCCTCCCCCCCCAACCCCATTAATTATGGAATAATGACTGGATGAAAAATATCTTGGATGCAAGAGGCGACCCCGTGTTCTTGCGACACTTGTTGTGGGGCATTTCGAATGTCGAGTCCTTTGGTGTTGCTGGCTGACAGGATGCCACCCTTGGTGGTTGCATGGGGGGTTCTACTGTCGACTGAGGACAAACGAACCAGACTGCGGAGGGAGCTGCATTGTGTGCGGTGGCGGCGTGGGACGGGCCATGGGGACCCCCAGGTGCGGTGGCGGCATAAGTTGGGCTGAGGAAGTCGCAAGCGTGGCAGCGGCGTCAGACATTGATTGATTGATTGATTGTATATTATCTGGCGTCACAACATCTGGGTAATTGACACCGAAATAAATTAAATATAAAAAAAATTAAATTTTTTATAAACTAAATATAAAAAGATCTATAAATATATTATATAAAAATTTTGTCATATATAAGTTCTTACATAGACAATCTATGTATAATTTAAATTTGGTTAAGGAGGCCCGCCTCCCTCATAAAAATATATATCTGCTCTATATTACAATCCTTTCCAAGAATTGTAGCTAGATAAAATACCTACTCTGTCACGACCCCAAGACAGTAACCTATGTCTCAAATTCAAGAATCTGGGACACTTCAACCAGCAAATGTCTCACAGTCAAGGGCACAGTACAGTCTCGCAAAACGGAGGATTTTCACGAGACATCAAGAACCCCTGGGTGAGTCTTGTATGTCCAATCCTCAATCGGCACAACATCGTTTCTTGTCTCCTTGGCATATACGGATATGACCAAGGAGACACTGATGACGTGATACTACGCATTTTTTGATTATTTAAAATATCCTCCCACTGGGACTGCCAACATTTTTCAACTCTCTGACCTACTAGAGGATACAAATCCCGATATGGTAGTAGGCATCTGTGGGTTCTGAGGAGCTGACTGCAGACTTTGCAAGTTGGTCAGCATTTTCTCATTCCCAGCCACCCCAACATGGGAAGGCACCCAACAGAACTTTATTTCTTTCCCTTTCTACTTTTTAGTAAAAGCAGCCATTCCAATATATCTAAAATCAGAGGGTTTAAAGGGTTAAAATTTCCAGTGACTGAGAACACTTCTTGAGTCACAATATATAATAAAATTATTTTCATTCCGAATTAAAACTTCCTTTAAAGCTTTTAAATTCCATATAGTTCTGCTGTAAAAATTGATGCAACAGATGATACCTGCCACTTCTCTCTACATCAGGGAAGGCTACACCAAGCCGACGCCAGCATCTGACTTTGAGCCATCCGTGAAAACTGCAATGGAGTCATCATGTTGCACGGAATGTTCTAAAAATATTGACCGCATGGCCTCACTGGACAATTCTGTCTTGGTAAAATTAAAATATCTACAAAATTTTACCTCTGGAAAGTTCCAGGGGGGACTAACCGAGTATTTTGCTGGTAAAATCTCGATTCTTGGCATATTTAATTCACGGACTATAAAATTTACTCTTAAAAGCAAATGGATGAGGTTGCTTGGGGTGATTTTCATAAAACTGCCAATGCCTTTCATTTTTCATACAAATGCTGGTTAAAGACCTAGGTAGCCTACTGGAATCTATACCAGCTCCGAACCAGCAGACGCTTGTAATGAAGATCCAGTGGCACCTCATCAGCATCTACAAGCATGCTCTCGGTGGGAGATGATTTAAAATGCTCCTGTACATAATCGTATTCCTCCATGATGAATTGAGTTGAGCATTTTAAGGCTATTTGGCTTCGCAGAAGTGTACACCTCACACCCATAACTTAATTTTGAAAAGACCAAGGGCTTTTATATAATCTCAACATCTGAGTTTCGGTCCTGCACCCCACGAAGTGTGAGACACGACTTTCAGCAAATTCATTGCTTTCAAGCATTTTGCCTTAATATATTTCAGATGTGGAATCCAAGTCAGCTTACTATCAAAAATCAAACCAAGAAACCTTGTTTCACCAACACAAGGAATTCTCTGCCTATGAATGAACAGATCTGGATCAGTGTGGATTCCCCTTATACGACAAAAGTGCATAGTTACCGTTTTACTGCCAGAAAATCTAAAAACCTAACCTCAGCCCATTTTACTATATTATCAATGCAGAGCTGAAGACGGCGTTCAGCCACTGCCATCCTTGATGCTGCAAAGGAAATCGACAGGTCATCTACAAATAGGGTATAGGTTATATCTGGGGGAATTATTTTAGAAACCCCATTGATTACCAAGGCGAACAAGGTTACACTTAAAACACTTCCTTGTGGTACTCCTTCTTCTTGATTGAACACATCTGACAATGTTGCTCCAACCTGAACCTGAAATATCCTATTTTTTAAAAAAGCCTTAATAAAACAGGGGCAAATTGCCTCTCAGGTTACATTCATAAAGGACCCTCAAAATGCCATATCTCCATGTTGTATCATAAGCCTTCTCTAGATCAAAGAAAACGGTGATGTGATGCTGTTTGTTGGCAAAAGCTTCACATATTGAAGATTCCATTCGTACCAATACATCAGTTGTGGAGTGCATACTCCGAAAACCACACTGAGCAGGCGAAAGGTATTTACCTCTCTCCAAGTACCACATCAATCGTGTGTTCACCATTTTTTCCATGATCTTACACAAACAAGATGTCAATGCAATAGGACGATATTTTTCTGTCTTGAACGATCTTTTCCAGGTTTCACAAATGGCAGTAATTTTAACTTCTCCCAAAGCTTGGGGAAGATATGTTCTCGGTAAATTCTGTTAATTAGGCTTAATATGAAAAGTCTGGTATTTTCAGGGGTTATGCTTAATCATTGAATATGTTATATCATCCAGTCCAGGAGCTGATTCATTACATTTATTCAAGGCCGATTCAAATTCTCTAATCGTAAAAGGAGCATTGTACTGCTCATGTCTTGAGGTATTAAAATCAATTTCGACCTGTTCCATTATCCGTCTTTGAGCTGAATAGGGTCTATCATCATTTTTCTTAGCAACATTAGCAAAATGATTAGCAAACTCATTTGCCACTAACTGGGGGTCTGCTACCTCGCAACCATTCACCTTGATAACTGGAGGTTGACAAGGAGTGAACTTGCCTGCTATTTTTCTAACTCTCTTCCAAACTTAGGGTCAGAGGAGTTTTTGAATTTAGTGAAGATATGAAAATTGTCCAAGATTCTTTTCGTGCTTTTTTGATTTCCAAGCGAAAATGAGCTCTCGCTTTCGAAATTCTACACGATAATACTCACATTTTCGTCTGCGGTTATCTGGTGAAGGCAGATCTCTAGTTCTATGGGTTTCCTGGCATTTACGAGTCCACCAGGGAACTGGTCGGTCGGACCAAAATTTGCCTGAAGTCCTATTGGTATAGATTGAAGACCAGCCGAGAACATTATTGTATTCAAAAAGTCAAGAGCGTCATCTACACAGGGAAAGTCATCAGCAGAGTCATCTATTGAGCTGTGCTCCTGGAACGTTGACCAATCAGCTTTACCAATGTTCCATTTGGGTAGCCTTGAAGATGGAGGACTTGATGCTACACTCACCACTATTGGAAAATGGTCACTGGTAAATCTATCATTTATAGCTTTCCAAGTAAAGTCAATAAGACAGTCATCACTACATATAGATAAATCAATTGCTTGATAACGTGCCTGTTTGAACATGAAAATGCGTAGACTCCCCAGAGTTGAGGATCCCACATTTTCATCTTCTATGATGGAACCTAAGCACCTTCTTCTTTGATTGGTGATGATATCACCCCAAAGAGGGTTTCTTCCATTCATATCTCCCAAAATCAGAAAAGGACGTGGTAACTGTTGAATAAGAGATTTGAATTCATTGATGGGGAAGACTTCGTTAGGTGGTAGATAGAGAGAGCATACTGTATATTTTCTTTGCAAATGGATCTGCCACACCAATCACTTGCAATGCTGATTGAATAATAATAGGATTTTGTGGGGTGTCATTTCGAACATACAAACAACACCACCATGGCTTCCAACATTTTAAATTATAGGTGGAGTGATAGGATGTATACTCTTCGTGGGCTGGGGCACATATTATTAAATCCAATCATGGTCTCCTGCAGAGCTATACAAACAGGAGACACTTCTGATATGAGCAGCCTTAACTCTTCCCATTTAGCTCTCAATCCCTGACAGTTCCACTGGAGAAAATTAATGAATTTTATTTTCCTTTAGAGGCTGTTACATTAGAGCCTCTTTTAAGAGCTTTCAGCTTACAACCTTGCTCTTTTTTTCTGGCAAGGGGGACCGATTGTTTAGGGCTGCCTTCCTTTTTAGAGGGTTATTCAGTCTCAGGAACAGCAGACAAAGCTGGTGTCGCCTGAAGAGGTGTGAGGATTGGACACTGGTGCATCCTCCAAAGCATTTTATAGCTAGTACATCCTCCAGAGAGGTGGGAGTGCCAGGTATACCCTCCACAGCCTCCACAGAGGAAGGTGTACCAGAAATCACTGGTTTTGCTTCCATAGAAGCAATGGTGCCAGAAACCACCGGCACTGCCTCTAAAGAGGTGTGGTAGTGCCAGAATCAACTGGCACCACCTCTGAAGAGGCAGGAGTACCAGAAATCACTGGCACGGCCTCCGAGGAGGCAGGAGCACCAGATATCACTGGCGCAGCCTCCGAAGAGGCAGGAGCACCAGAAATCACTGGTGCAGCCTCCGGAGAGGCAGAGCACCAGAAATCACTGGCGCAGCCTCTGAAGAGGAAGGAGCGCCAGCAACAATTGGCGCCACCTCCAAAGAGGCACGAGTAAGGGTCGTTACCAGTTTCTTATTCAAATTATCCTTATTAACATTTATATTTCTCTTTTCGGTTGGCAGCGACACTGGAAAAGGATATTCCTGGTCTAACATATTGATCGATACTCTCTCTTTTGCCTCCCTAAATGTGATACGTTCTGTTACCCTTAAAGTTTGAATCTCTTTTTCCATGATGTATACATCACAATTATTGAAGATGATGGATGATTTTCTCCACAATGTATACATCTGGCATTGATTATTACATATGCCATGCTCTGGTTCACTGCATTTGACACAAATGGCTGGCTTGCCTTGCAGTTTCTGTCTACAGGACCCTAACATATGTCCAAATTCTTGGCAATGAAACATTTCTCCTTGGTCTTGGGATATATTGTTTAATCTTGAAATGAGCCAGGCTGCTTTTACTACAGTAGGTAATCTAGTAGAATTAAATGTAATAATCAAATTGGGAAGTGGTACAAAGACTCCATTTACCTTCTTCTTCATTCGCTCAACTCTTATTACACCTTGATCTTTTAGTTCCTCTACAAGTTTTTCTTCGGCGTATGTCATCAGTTGGGGAGCATATATCATTCCCTTGGAGTGATTCCAAAAAAGCATGTGCTCCACATTGTACTTTGACTCCTCCAAGGTGTGATAATATTTTCAGTTTTTTCAGTCTCTTTGGCTGAGGTAGATTCCACCGTCAGCTTTCCTCTACCTTCATGGGAAATCTTAGGCTCACGGCCACAACACTTCACAATGTCTCGATATACAGCAAAAATATCATAACCATCTTCTTCCAAATTTAAAGTTAAATACTTTTCATATGACTTTTTCAAATATTCCAGGTCCAATTTCAAACATGTCTCTGCTTAATTTCCTTTACTCTGTACAGGAGCATAGGGTTTCAGTGTAATTACCACTGGAAGATTTTTTTGATTTTTTCCAGAGGAAGGTTGTCAGGGGAGGTTCCAGTAGTCGTTACCTGTGCCGATTTACCGCCATCAAAGGTCCATGGTACTTGTATCTTTATTTTCTGATTCCATAAAGATCAAAGTAAAAAAAAAAAATATATATATATATATATATATATTATATATATATATATATATATATATATATAAAATAAACCTGAAAACCTTAAAAAGATATCATCAAACCTTTCATGGAGATTTATTCTTCCACTAATGGCACAAGTGAGAACCGACTCCCAAATGTCCGCATCCCTACCCTACCCACAGGGGAATGGCACAAACATTATTCGAGTGGCCCAAGTGTAAGCAAACCGCTTGATAGGACTGAGCAGTAACAAGTCCACCAAAATACAATCATCCCCACTCTAATCACATTATGGGCAAACCGGGACAGAATGCCGAGAGTCCTATCCACAAAACTAGACCCCCCTGGAATCCGTGGTCCAGCCCTGCAAAATAGTTTCCGCCTGATATCACTCAGGTCCGAAGCATTGAATCGGGCAGTTTTGATGGTTCCTTGCCACAGTTCCCACCCCTATTTAGCTTTCAGATATAAAACCCCAGTCCCAGCTATGATATCTCTTCTGTTTACCAGGTCCAGTAAATTTTAGCAAAGGGGTGGAAATTTCCAAATAATTAATCCAAAAAAAAAAAAAAAAAAAAAAATTACATGAAGGAGAAGGATTTAGTAAGAATGAAAAAATTGCAGAAAGAAGAAAAAGTTCTGACTAATTTAGTTGGATCAGCAGCTGGGCCCCAAGGACCAGTGAGAAAGCAACCCCACCAGGCATCACGCCCCAGCTGCTGGTCCCTAAGCCCCCTACCCACGTCAAGGGGTCAGAATCTAGGGGGAGCGCGTCAGCAGGTCGAGGACAAGGTACCTTGGTCGAGGAAGCCCACAGGTAGCGGGGTCGGCAGGCAGGGGGGGACTACAGGGTACAGGCGGCGGTGAGCAGGTTCACAGGTGTGGCAGCGACGTCGGATGGATGGATGTATGATATTTAGGGCTAAAGCCCAGGCACTGGGGCCAAGAAAGCCATTCAACGTCGTAATGAAGGTTAAATAAATTGAATTATGGTAAATGAATGAATGACTTAGTGAAAGAAATGATTCATAAAATTAGATGTGATTAATAAAAAAAATAAAAATATGAAGTTTAATGAATGGCATAATACTTATCAAAAATAGTTTACGGTCTTTAAAAATCTGTAAGATATGATATATAAATAATTAACGAAATGTTATTAAAAATTTGTATAAACTTTGAAAAGATGAGAGCAGATATATCTGCTTCATCTCCCAAGATATTCGAGAGGGATTTACCATGGAAATATCTTTCCCTTTGGTTAAAATATCTGGGGCAAACCATCAGAATGTGCTCCACTGTTAGTATCTCGTAACAGTAAGCAGACACTGGTGGGCTGCTTCCCTCTAGAAAAATAAATTGATGGGTTAAAAAAGTGTGCCCAATCCTTAATCTCGTTAAATGACGAAGGTCACAGCAGTATATTTTTCCTAATATTTCTGTACTTAATATTTTTGGTAAGAATAGAAGTCCACCTTTCTTGCCATTTACTTAATACTTAAGACCTAATAGGACCTTTAATTTCTGTATGAGGCACTTTTCTGAAAGTTGTTTCTGGTAACACACAAGCAGCTTTTGCTTTCCTGTCTGCAGTCTCGTTTCCATGAATACCCATGAGGAGAGACCCAACAGAAAGAGACTGATTTAGGTAGACAATATATACAAAAAAGCGACTCCTGAACTTTTTGAATTACTGGATGAAAGCTGTCAAATTTTTTAATAGCTTCCAAAGTGCTTTTAGAATATGAGTATATGACAAAATTAGTGTCAATACGTTGAAGAACTAAATCCACGGCAGAGACTACAGCTGTTAATTCGGCAGTAAATGTTGATGCATCTTTTTGTTAAATGATTTCTTGCATACCAATGCTTCTGGAATAAGCCATGGAGGATTTATAAGATGTTTTACTTCCAGGACTTTCTGGGATTTGAGATGGTTATCCCTAACATCCTCATTCACTCGAATTTGGAATGGTTTAGCAGCTCTTGTACCAGAGAGATTCCGCGAGTTTGTTTCCTTGAGTACTTGAAAGGAGGGATTTTTGGGAGCACTTTTCATTCTAGCCACGTATCGGAAACCCCAAGCTCTTACCTTCTTAGATCAAGGGGAAGATGTTCTGTGTCGACATAAATGCGTTCAACATGAAAAGTTCTAAAAGCCCCTGGGCATATTCTCAACCCCATGTTCTGTGCAACATCCAATTCCTTTAGCTTTGTTTTACAAGTTGAGGAATAGATCTGACAGCCATAGTCTGGCTTTGAGCGACACAGCGAGTCATATAGCCTCAAAAGGGATTTCTTATCAGCACCCAACTAAATCCAGAAATAGCCTTTAAAATATTCAAAGATTTTTTTACATTAATCTTTAGGGCATTTATGTGGCTGGCCCATGTTAATTTGTGGCCAATAATCATCCCCAGAAATTTTACTTCATTTTCATAAGGAATGTCCGTATGATAGATCCTTTTAAACTAAGTGTGGGAACCTCTTCCACACACCAGAACCTGGTAAATCTTACTGCAACTATTTTAGAAGAGAAGAATTTGATACCATTCTCATCAGCCCACTTACTAACTGCATTAGTAGACCTTTGCAAATGTTTACATACTGACAATGAATCATATCCTGTGCAGTATATTGCAAGGTCGACAAAAAGTGACCATTTAACAGGAGGCAAGATACTTTCAACCACACTATATATTACCACTGAAAAGAGTGTTACACTTAAAATACACTTCTCCTGCACAAAAGGCTGAGAGAAAGAGTTTTCCCACTTTTACCTTGAAAAATTTTGTCCGTTAAAAAAAGGAATATATAAATCTGATCATTCTTTCACATATGCCGATCTTGTACAATTGTTTCATGATGCCAATTCTCCTGGCAGTGTCATATGCTTTTTCGAGGTCAAAATATACTCCAAAGGTCTGACATTGTTTGGCGAATCCTTGCTGGATTTGGTTGGTCAGCCTCAGCATGGGATCAAGGGCAGAGCAGTTTTTCCTGAAACCCAATTGAAATAGTGATATTAATCCTTTAGTTTCTAGGTGCCAAACTAGTTTTGTAATTATTATTTTCTCCATCAGCTTACACACACAGCTCGTAAGAGCTATTGGTCTATAGCTGGTGGCTAAAGAAGCATCTTTATTAGGCTTTTTAATAGGAACAACTATGGATATTTTCCAGTCATTGGGTAGAATTCGTTTCCCATATTTCGTTTATAATCTTGAGTAAATATTTTTTGGCATCGTCTAGGAGGCATGCATTTAATTATTTCATATATGATTGCATCCTCACCTGGAGTTGTGATTTTAGTAGAGGAGAGCGCCTCCCATAATTCTCTAATGGAAAACTTGTAGTTGTATGGTTCAGATTTTCCTAAATCAAATTTCAGAGTAATTTCAGAATTCCTAATTTCTTGAAATTCTCGTGAACAATAGTTGGCACTAGAAACTTTGGAAAAGTGTTTTCCTAGCTCATTGGCGACTTCAATGGGCTCTGTGATCAGAGTGTCATTTATTTTTAATGAGGGTAATGGTGAAGCAACAAATCTTCCACTCAGTTTCCATTTATTTTGCAACCCCCACCCCACACCACTTCAGTGGGGTCTGAGTTTATTCCACTAATATAGTAAAGCCAACTGTCTCCTTAGCTTCTCTTATGAAAGCACCGTTGCTTGGCTAAAGCACATTTGTAGATTAATTTAGACTGAGGAGAGCCACTAGTTTTGTAACGTCTGTAGCACTTCTATCAAAATCTGATAGTTAGAAACCATCGAGCTCTTTTAGGCAACAAATTTGGCTTATTAAAAAGATCTAATAATGGCTTGTGGTCTGTAAGGACTTCTACTTTATTCCCCATCAGTAGCATTTAAAAATTAACCAAACTTGATACTATTGCAAAGGCTTCTTTATCTATGGTAGCCATTGATCTCTCATTGCTCCCCTTTGTCCTGAACTTCCTGCTATAAAAGGCTATGGGATGGAATTTCCCATCAAACTATTGCATAAGGCAAGCACCTATACCCTCCTGGCTGGCATCAGTCACTAATGTGAATAATTTGCTAAAATCTGGAAACTTAAGAACGGGGGAGTTCATAAACACGTCCTTAAGCTTTTTGAAACTCTCCGACTGGGGTTTCCCCCATTGAAATTGAATGTCTTTCTGCAATATATCTGTTAGGGGAGCTGCTATATTAGAAAACCTTGTCACAAACCTCCTAAAGAAACCGGTGATACCCAGGAATGACTTAATCTCTTTCTTTGATCTCGGGGTGCGAAAATTCGCAATTGCTTTGACTTTATCGTCATTTGCTCTAACCCCTTCCTTGGATATGACGTTGCCTAGATATGTGATTTGCTTTTTCAAGAATGAACACTTAGCTAGCTTAATTTTCAACCCCGCTAATCTAAGCCTCCTAAGTACTTCTGTAAGCACTTCCATGTGTTGCGCGATCTTATCTGTTGCTACTAAAATATCATCCATATATAAAAATACCCAATAACCCATGCAAAACTGTATTTACCAACCTGGTAAAAGTCATCGGGCTGCCTGATAAACCAAACAGCATTCGCGTAAATTCATAGTGTCCCTTGGGCACTGAAAAAGCAGTATATTCCTTGCTACTTTCACTAAGAGGGACCTGTAGAAAACCCTGCGTCAAATCAATTTAGCTATAATATTATGTCCCCCAATTTCAACAAAAATATCTGGTATGCACGCGACTGGATAACGGTCAGGGATTGTCTTTTCATTTAAACATCTGAAATCAACGCACACACAGACAGAACCGTCCTTCTTAGGCACTGCTAACAAGGGAAAGTTATATGGAGACACACTAGGCCTAATGATTCCTTCTTCCCATTTATTGAAATCTTTCTCTACCTGTTCTCTGATTTTGAAAGGTATGTGGTATGCAGGAATATAAATAGGTTATGTGCCACTCTCCAAATTTACCTTATGCTCTAACACATTAGTTAATCCCAGTTTATCACCTTGTAAGGCTACTGTGCCAATAAGTCGCTTATCGCTTCAACATGCTCATTATAATCTTCATTAGCTAAATAAACGTTCTCTAAATATTTGTTTCCTTGATTGCATTTCTGCCTCTGAAAACTCAGGTTTCCCCTCTACAATAGCCATTGAACCCTTATCACTACTCCAGTCTTGGAGATCCAATACATGTGTATTCCTTTGGTATTTCCTAACTATATCATTACAGTTTAATAATTCTAACCATGTAACCCCAGTTTTCGATACACAGTTCACTGATGCCGTGCTGATAATCCCTCTTAGCTTCTAGCTACCTTCAATAACACACACATCCGTGGGTTTTCTCATTTCCCTCAACTTGACTTTTACCATAGTCTTTAAACCTGGCATTAACACTACATCCTCTGATAAAACACCTTTATATTTGTGGTTAGTACCTCCCCGTTCTACAATCCCATAAACATCACCACCCTTGATTCTCATTACATCCACCCCATTGTTAGTATCAGAAATAACATCAATATCAGTATCAGTATCACCACCTATAATACTATTGTCACGTTCACCAAAATTGTTACTACCTTGGACTCCAATATGCTGCATAGTATCACCACAGTTATTCCCTGTATCACCAGTGTGGGTTTTAATATTACTACTCCCCATAACCCCAGTATCATCACCATTAGCACCGCCAAACACATCCTCTTTTTCAATAATCTCCATATCCTCAGTTCTAATCATGTCCTCATAAGGGAGAAAAACACAAGGTATTCCAACCGTTATCCCATTAACACCCACATGGATCGAAACCTTGTGTCTCTTACATGCAGGATGACCCAGCAAGTCTGTTACCCAACGCAACCCTTTTTATAACCAAAAATGGTCCTATTAATACTCTGTCACTGAGAGTAAACTGTATTTGAACACAACCCAGGGTGTTTAATCTATGGGCTTGCACATCACACACCATCTCCGTTGACGGTTTCAAAGGGTAATGGGAGAACGTAGATAGATACAAATTGTAATCCATCAAGTTCACGCTTGCGCCAGTATCTATAGATACTGGGATATCAATGTCCTCCACTGTTGCGTAAACTATAGGCCTGGGTTCTGGGGCATCCCCCACGAGACCACAGTGGTACGTACTAATCATCTGTACCCTTTTTGTTGATCGGCCTTCCAAAAATTTTGCCGATCCCTTTGCCCTCTTAAATGACCCGCTTGGGAAGTTCTCATATTATAACTCCCAGAACTTTGAGGTGTAGGCCTCGCATCTTTCCGTATCTGAGACGGACAAGATTGCCCATAGTAATCCGCACTCTTACACATTCCACAATATTTAACTCTACACAATTTATTTGGGTGCCCTGGTTTATTACAACTGAAGCAACGCAACTGCTGTTGCCTTTGATCGGTTGATCTTTTGTTATATTCAACTTTTACACACAGACGGGGAGAAGAAAATTCTGTGTCTCTTTGCACCATATTTCTCGGGCTGGTCCCATTAAAAAATGTACTATCTACAGTGGGACATTTAGACATATGTTTCTGAATTTGGGCATAAATTAATTCTCCGTCTGATGTAAGTTCAATCTTTTTATCAAAACTATCCACTGTTGCATTCGGTACATCATGCAAGAGCATCGCAAAATGGATCAGTTTATATAAATTGTCAAGTGAGACACTACCTCCTTTAACCCAATTAGATGTTTTCAATATTTCCATCCATTCTCCCGCCGAGTAAAAAAGTTTTGAACTATGTTCTACGAGGCTAGTTGCGCCTTTCCGTATTTTATATAGTCTTTTAAGATCTCTCACCATATCCCCATGTTCCTTTGAGCCATAAGCTGCTCTTAAAAATGCTTGCAAATCAGCCCAGGTTTGACATTTTGTATATTGAAAACTCCTGCAACGATAGGAGAGATCACCCTTATTGAAGTCTAACAAAGCTTTCGCCTCTCTGAATGCCTCTACATCATCTGTTATCTTTTTTGCACTTAAATAATTTATTATTTACACCTTCAATAAAGATTTGTATGGCTACGAAAGAACTCCATCTACGACTCCACGAAATGGACTCATGCATGCACTAACATTCGTACTGTGATGAAGCAGAGTCGTTGTACCACTTTCGTCCGCCATTTTGCTATCTTTATGAAAACTTTTATGCTTTATGTTATTTCCCGACCTCAATAACATTAATGTATTTATATACACAAATCCCAATCCAGAAAAATTAATACAAACATCCCCCAATAAAAGATTAAAAAAAAAAAAATATGCACCCCGCCCAGTAAATCACCCTATTAACAGCTGTTAATATTCAATACAAGGTTGCGCCGGGCGGGAAACCTGAGATTTAAAAAAAAAAAAAAAAAAAAAAAAAAAAAAGAAGAAGAAGAGTTCGAGAGAGAAACCGCTTCGTTCAGCAAATCTTCAGCCCTGCCTCTTTCTCAGACTCTCACCAAGCGACCTTCTCTCTCTCTCTCTCTCTCTCTCTCTCTGACGTAACTCACAATAACCAAAAATCTTCACCCATGTTGTTCTAAAACCCCCCCAATGTACGTCGAATGTTGAGGGACATCAAAACAAAAGCACACTTTTGAGCAAATTAATCACCAATAAAAATAGAAAAAAAAGAAAGGAAACAATGAAATTACACTCACATCTTCGTGTGACCGGAGCCCAAACTTGTATACCCATTGCAAATGTGCGTAACTTATTCACCACACCTGATAAACACTTTAATATGCCAAAAAATTAAACTTTCATTCCTGAGACATCGAAACACAAGTTTTCACAAAGTGCTAGCTAACGACACTGGCTGCAATGCAGAGACCAGAGAGGCCCATACATCCCCGAACTCTAAGACTCTTAACTCAGCAAAAAAAACCCTGAGTTGCCTGTGACATAAATATAACCCTTTCCCCCAAAAAATATATGCCTAAACTAGCTATAGTCTCTTCGGAAGCATACCTACGACCTATAAAAAGCTTTTTACTCACTGCCACCACCTATTACCGAGCGTATTCGACCATTCGGCACTGGTTAGAATTAAAAATAAAAACAAGCGACAACCCTCTTACCTTTGGTTGCTGGCTCTCTCTGCATACGGTATCAAGCTAAGATATAAGCTGGGCTAATGAATCCTCGTAGATACAAAAATATACTTTTTATTTCCCAAACTACCTGAACATGATATGGAACAAAGTGATTAAATGACGTAATATTAAGAATTAAGTCTGGCCCATAAAAAGACTGTAAAATTCATTCTACTCTCCTGAATTAGACTAAGTAATCACCCCTAAAACTCACAAACTATTAGTTTCTACATTTAAATAGTCAAGTCTTTTAAAGAATCCCATTCTCTTGTATAATGCCATGAAACCATCTGAAACAAAGATATATGTCTATTATATTCCCCAACACATAAATAAATATCAAATAAATGTATACACATTACACTTCTCTCTTTTCAATCACAACTTTTCCTAAGTCCTTTTAAATGTGCCATACCTCTTACGATAGGCTTTTCTGACCTCGATACCTCCAAAGCCGTCGTTTGTCTTATCACTATCACAAAGATAGTGTCGCTTTTTCTCTCCAATCTCGGGCGGTTGGACCCATCATTACATGCACAAACACATGCACACATCTGGGCACGCCTTAGAAATGACATAGCAACCACGAGCTTCACCAAGGCTGTAAGGTCACCGGCCTTATATTGCGTGATCATCAATTCAAACAGTTCTTTCATTTCAGTAGCCTTCGAGGAATCCAGTGCTTGTCGCTAGGCCCTCTCTTGTCTATAAGTGAAGAAAGCTGAGGTCTAACAATTCACCTACATATTTGCTTTTTCTTTTAATAGAAGTGCTACAGACGTTACAAAACTAGTGGCTCTCCTCAGTCTAAATTAATCTACAAATGTGCTTTAGCCAAGCAACGGTGCTTTCATAAGAGAAGCTAAGGAGACAGTTGGCTTTACTATATTAGTGGAATAAACTCAAAGACTCCACTGAAAGTGGTGTGGTGCAAAATAAGGAAACTGAGTGGAAGATTTGTTGCTTCACCATTACCCTCATTAAAAATAAATGACACTCTGATCACAGAGCCCATTGAAGTCGCCAATGAGCTAGGAAAACACTTTTCCAAAGTTTCTAGTGCCAACTATTGTTCACGAGAATTTCAAGAAATTAGGAATTCTGAAATTACTCTGAAATTTGATTTAGGAAAATCTGAACCATACAACTACAAGTTTTCCATTAGAGAATTATGGGGGGCGCTCTCCTCTACTGAAATCACAACTCCAGGTGAGGATGCAATCATATATGAAATACTTAAATGCATGCCTCCTAGACGATGCCAAAAAATATTTACTCAAGATTATAAACGAAATATGGGAAACGAATTCTACCCAATGACTGGAAAATATCCATAGTTGTTCCTATTAAAAAGCCTAATAAAGATGCTTCTTTAGCCACCAGCTATAGACCAATAGCTCTTACGATCTGTGTGTGTAAGCTGATGGAGAAAATAATAATTACAAAACTAGTTTGGCACCTAGAAACTAAAGGATTAATATCACTATTTCAATTGGGTTTCAGGAAAAACTGCTCTGCCCTTGATCCCATGCTGAGGCTGACCAACCAAATCCAGCAAGGATTCGCCAAACAATGTCAGACCTTTGGAGTATATTTTGACCTCGAAAAAGCATATGACACTGCCAGGAGAATTGGCATCATGAAACAATTGTACAAGATCGGCATATGTGAAAGAATGATCAGATTTATATATTCCTTTTTAACGGACAAATTTTTCAAGGTAAAAGTGGGAAACTCTTTCTCTCAGCCTTTTGTGCAGGAGGAAGTATTTTAAGTGTAACACTCTTTTCAGTGGTAATATATAGTGTGGTTGAAAGTATCTTGCCTCCTGTTAAATGGTCACTTTTTGTCGACCTTGCAATATACTGCACAGGATATGATTCATTGTCAGTATGTAAACATTTGCAAAGGTCTACTAATGCAGTTAGTAAGTGGGCTGATGAGAATGGTAACAAATTCTTCTCTTCTAAAATAGTTGCAGTAAGATTTACCAGGTTCCGGTGTGTGGAAGAGGTTCCCACACTTAGTTTAAAAGGATCTATCATACGGACATTCCTTATGAAAATGAAGTAAAATTTCTGGGGATGATTATTGGCCACAAATTAACATGGGCCAGCCACATAAATGCCCTAAAGATTAATGTAAAAAAATCTTTGAATATTTTAAAGGTTATTTCTGGATTTAGTTGGGTGCTGATAAGAAATCCCTTTTGAGGCTATATGACTCGCTGTGTCGCTCAAAGCCAGACTATGGCTGTCAGATCTATTCCTCAACTTGTAAAACAAAGCTAAAGGAATTGGATGTTGCACAGAACATGGGGTTGAGAATATGCCCAGGGGCTTTTAGAACTTTTCATGTTGAACGCATTTATGTCGACACAGAACATCTTCCCCTTGATCTAAGAAGGTAAGAGCTTGGGGTTCCGATACGTGGCTAGAATGAAAAGTGCTCCCAAAAATCCCTCCTTTCAAGTACTCAAGGAAACAAACTCGCGAAATCTCTCTGGTACAAGAGCTGCTAAACCATTCCAAATTCGAGTGAATGAGGATGTTAGGGATAACCATCTCAAATCCCAGAAAGTCCTGGAAGTAAAACATCTTATAAATCCTCCATGGCTTATTCCAGAAGCATTGGTATGCAAGAAATCATTTAACAAAAAGATGCATCAACATTTACTGCCGAATTAACAGCTGTAGTCTCTGCCGTGGATTTAGTTCTTCAACGTATTGACACTAATTTTGTCATATACTCATATTCTAAAAGCACTTTGGAAGCTATTAAAAAATTTGACAGCTTTCATCCAGTAATTCAAAAAGTTCAGGAGTCGCTTTTTTGTATATATTGTCTACCTAAATCAGTCTCTTTCTGTTGGTCTCTCCTCATGGGTATTCATGGAAACGAGACTGCAGACAGGAAAGCAAAAGCTGCTTGTGTGTTACCAGAAACAACTTTCAGAAAAGTGCCTCATACAGAAATTAAAGGTCCTATTAGGTCTTAAGTATTAAGTAAATGGCAAGAAAGGTAGACTTCTATTCTTACCAAAAATATTAAGTACAGAAATATTAGGAAAAATATACTGCTGTGGCCTTCGTCATTTAACGAGATTAAGGATTGGGCACACTTTTTTAACCCATCAATTTATTTTTCTAGAGGGAAGCAGCCCACCAGTGTCTGCTTACTGTTACGAGATACTAACAGTGGAGCACATTCTGATGGTTTGCCCCAGATATTTTAACCAAAGGGAAAGATATTTCCACTGGCACTGCCTTCGAAGAGGCAGAAGCGTCAGATATTACTGGCGCAGCCTCCAAAGAGGAAGGAGAGCCAGCAATCACTGGCGCTGCCTCTAAAGAGGCACGAGTACAAGTCGTCACTGGTTTTTTATTTACATTATCCTTGGTAACATTGATATTTCTTCTTCGGTTGGCAGCAACACTGGAAAAGGATATTCTTGGTCTAACGTACTGATTCAACACTCTTTTGCCTCTCTAAATGTGATACGTTCGGTTACCCTTAATGTTTGAATTTCTTTTTCCATGATGTATACATCACAGGTAAGTGAAGATGATGGATGATTGTCTCCACAATGTATACATCTGATTTGTTTATTACACATGCCATGCTCTGGTTCACTGCATTTGACACAAGTGGCAGGCTTGCCTTGTAGTTTCTGTCTACAAGACCCTAACATATGTCCGAATTCTTGACAATGAAAACATCTCCCCGGTCTTGGGATATATTGTCTAACCTTCAAACGTAAGCAGGCTGCTTTCACTATACTAGGCAATCGGGTTGAATTGAATGTAATAATTAAATTGGTAAGTGGGACAAGGACTCCATCTATCTTCTTCATTCTTTCAATTCTTATTACACCTTGATCTTTTAATTTTTCTATAAGCTTTTCTTCAGAGTATGTCATAAGCTGGGGTGCATATATCATTCCCTTGGAGTAATTCCAAAAAGTATGTACTGCACATTACTTTAACTACACCAAGGTGAGATAATGTTTTTAGTTTGTCACTTTATTTTGCTGAGGCAGCTTCCACCGTCAGCTTTCCTCGCCCCTCAGAGGAAATCTTAGGCTCTCGGCCACAACACTTGACAATATCTCTATATACATTAAAAATATCACAACTAGAGTCTTCCAAATTAAAAGTTAAATATTTATCACAAGAGTTCTCAAATATTCCAGGTCCTATTTCAGATACTATATTTTTGCTAAATTTCCCTTTACTCAGTACTGGAGCATAGGGTTTCAGTGTAATTACACTGGAATGGATGGGTGGATTATAAAATTTAGGGACAAGCCCAAGCACTGGGACCTATTATGGTCATTCAGCGCCGTAATGGAGTTAAATAAATAATCTGATAATTAATGAAATGTAATTTTTTTTATGTTAAAATACAATCAAAAGTATAACTGCATACGCTTGTGTGTATTAGGTGAAAGGTAAAATTAAATATTAATAAAATAAGTCAAATTTTATAATAAATATCAATCTCTTTTAAGAACTTTACAAGGTTATTGACATCAACATCGTCTCCTAAAATATAAGAAAGTTGTTTCCCTGGAAGACCGAATTTCCTGCGGGCAGCAACATACACTGGGCAACAAACCAGAACATGCTCAACTGTCAACAGGCAGCTACAGCGAGCACAGACTAGAGCCCCACTTCCTTCAAGTATAAAGTGTGTGTCAATCATGAATGGCCAATACGAAGTCCCGTTAAAACAATCTCGGTCCTCTTATCTCTATGAAACGAAGACTGCCAAAATTCAAATGAGGTCTGATTGCCTTCAGCTTCTTCTTTCTGGCAAGGAGGTTTGAGGACCATCGCTCCTGCCATTTGTGGCAGATATAGCTTCGGATAGGAGACTTCATATCATTGTATGGAACTTCATGGATATCCAGTGATTTTTTATGACATACTCTTTTTGCTGCTCTATCAGCTTTTTCATAACCTTTGATCCCTACATGGGCACGAACCCAGCAGAATGAAACCGCTTTGTGTTTGCAAGAAATTCGAAACAGCCACTCTTGAGCTTGGAGAATCAAAGGATGTGATGAATTGCAAATATTAAAACTCTCCAAAACACTTTTAGAATCCAAATATATTACAAATTTCTTTTTCTCGGTACGATGAACAATAACTAATGCTCTATTAATGGCAGAAAGTTCTGCTGTATATACTGAAGACGAATGTGGTAGCTTTGCAGCCTCACAAGAGTCTTCTATAATTACGGCTGGTCCAACTCCCTATGTTGACTTGGAACCGTCTGTATAAATCTTATAAGCACCATCATGAGTTACATCATGCTCTAAGAATAAACTCTTTGCCATTTTATCAGAAAGGTTCTTCTTGACCATAGTTTTGTTACAAACTTTTGCTTTAGGGATAAGCCATGGGGGGAATCTGGAGGCAACTAACTGAGAAACATTCTGATTTTTTAGAGTATCATTATTCACTTCTTGATGTAGCCTTATCTGGAAAAGGACAGATGACCTTGGTTTAAATTTCCTGTTGTCAAGGTGGCGTATGACCTTTTTGGAAGGATTTTCGGAACTGCTTTTAACGCGCATTATGTAGCGCAGACCCAGTTCCTCCCGTCGTAAGTCAAGTGGCAGTTGATGGGTATCTACATACAGACTCTCAACAGATGTCCGGAATGCACCAGAGCAAATTCGTAATCCCATGTTATGGACAATATTGAGGTCGTTACGTTTGCTTTTACATGCTGAAGAATAAATCTGACACCCATAATCTAGCTTTGATCTGCAAAGTGCATCATAAAGTCTTAATAAATATTTCTTGTCAGCTCCCCAGTCATATCCAGAGACTACTTTCAAAAGATTAAAAGATGCTTTAATTTCACATTTAAGGTTCTCAATATGTTTGGTCCAAGTGAGTTTTGAGTCAAAAGTCATTCCCAAACATTTTACATCGGCAGCATATGGTAAAATAGATCCCTCGAGTTTTAAATTAGGTATAACCTCTTTACACCTGCTCCTTGTAAAGCGGATAGCAACACTATTAATGGCTGAAAATTTAAAACCATTTAGCCTGGCCCATTTGGAGACAGAATCAATAGCTTTCTGTAGGTATCGGCATGCAGATATAGCATCGTAGGCAGTGCAATAAATGGCTAAATCATCCACAAACAATGAAGCTCGAACTGTGCTTGGAACTTCATCCAAGATGCTATTTATGGCAACAGCAAAGAGGGTCACACTGAGAACACTTCCTTGTGAACACTTTCCTCTTGTTTAAAGGGGGACGACAGAAAGTTCCCTACTTTCACTTTTATAAATCTCTCGGATAGGAAGGAATGAATGAACCAAATTAAGTTGCCCTTAATACCAATTTTCTGTAGTTGTATAAGAATTCCATTACGCCAAGTAGTGTCATACACTTTTTCTAAATCAAAGAGGACCCCTATTGTCTGACACTGATTGGAAAGGAGAGAGAAGCTTATTTGATTCTAAGTGCCATGCCAAGCGATAATTTATCATTTTTTTCATTAACTTGCAAACACAGATTGTTAGTGTTATAGGTCTATAACTTGCACTTTATTGGGGATCTTTATTTGGTTTCTGAACGGGGATTATGATGGAAACTTTCCAGGATCTCGGCGTAACTCCAATCTCCCATATCTTATAAATGATCTTAAGAAGGTAGCATTTGGCCTTTTCAGGTAGCTTCCTAAGCATTGTATATAAAATAGTATCTTCACCAGAAGTGTCATCTGTTGAAGAGAGTGCTTCACGTAGTTCTTGAAGAGAGAATCTTGCATAGTATGCCTCCCGGTTATCACCAGATAGATTCAGATTGACCTGAGTGTTCCTGATTCTTTGGAATTCACTAGAATAGTTATTAGGGCTAGAAATGTTGGAGAAATATTGACCCAATGATTCAGCTACATCTGAAGGGTTTGTAATGAGGTTATTTCCTACTCTCAAAGAGGAAGTTTTGGGTGGCACAAACTTCCCTGCAAGTTTTCGTACCTTTTTCCATACAAACATCGATGGTGTTTTAGAGTTAATTCCATTTATATAATAAATCCAAGGGTCTTTCTTGGCACGACGAAAGTATTGGCATTGTTTTGCCATGGCTCACTGATGTATTGTCTTAAAAGTGGAAGTGCCCCTTGATTTGTATTTCTAGTAGCATCTTCTAGTAATTTTTCTTAAGGTGGCACACTTTTTGTCCCACCATGGAACTGCTGGTCTCTATGGCTTTCCAGTAGTTTTTGGAAGAGAGGCTTTTGCACTTGCTAATACAGTGTTTGTCCAATACTCATATGCTTTAATATGGTTGTTAAAAGATTCAAATCGTTTATCTAGATGGATTTCATTTTTATACTTCTTCCAATGGCTTCCATTTCTGTGGCATTTCTGTAGGGACATTTCTGGTAAACTTTAAAAGAATGGGATAGTGATCACTGCCATTTAAAAATTCATTTACTAACCATATAAAATCTAAAGCTATTGCAGAGGAACATATACTCAGATCAATAGCAGAGTAAGAATTAAAATATATATTATGGTACGTCATAGTACTATCATTTAAAAGCACAATATCATTATTATTAATAATGTCTTTATATATTTTACCTTCATTATATGAAGAATGTCCTCCCCATAATGGATTATGGGCAATAAAATCAACAAGAATAAAAAATGGTTGTGGCAGTTGATCAATTAGTGATTGGATATCAGCATTCGTGAAGTTTGATCTAGGAGGCAGGTAGATGGAACACACAGTAATCTGCTTGTCTAATGTGATCTTAAGAGCAAAAGCCTGTAAATTTGTTCTGAGGGCTACAGGCAAGCATTCCAGTGATTTGCTCACGATAATAGCTGCTCCTCCAAGTACACGATCACCCACTGGAGGGATGGACGTGAAGATCTCATAATTAAGTGCAGGATTGAACTTCTCTAGACCTAATTGAGTTTCCTGCAGGTAAATTACTCCAGGATTAGTTTCTCTTAGGAGGACCTTTATATTTTCAGCACGAGAATGCAATCCTTTACAGTTCCATTGTAGGATGTTGAATAAAGCCATTAAAAATCCGATATGGAAGCCTTTCTTTTTTCCTCTTTGGGTGGTCTGGAAATAGACAGGAGGAGAATGAACATCTACCGTTGTAATCTGTGCAACCTCTTTACCTTGGTGGTTGTGCTCCATTGAAATACTTGCTTCACTTGAGGAAAGCACACTATAGCTGTTAAATATCGAAGCATACCTATTTGGAGTATAAGGGGGAGAGCCTGAAGGAGTCCTTTCTCGGTTCCTTAACTGTTCTGATTCCATTAGATCAGGACAGAGATTCTGCCTGTGATAGATTTACTACTTTAAAAGTAGGAGATGGAAGAGATGATGGGAGAGCCTCTTCATCTGGAGGAGACTTTTTCAACCACAGGCAGCTTGCCTGCTTTGGTGGTGTGTGCTCTTGCTTCCAGTGACTGAGCACCCAACCCCGATACCCGGGCCTCTACCACAGGAGTTGATACACCTACAGCAGGAGAAGGTGCTCCCACAAGACCCCTTGTGGTAGAAGGGGGTAGTGGGTTTAGAGCTCTTGCATAGCTCTTTGATTGGCCCAATTGTTGTTTGGCATATCCTATGCTAATGTGTTCAGCATTACCCTTATTTACTGCTGACAGTTCATATTTGTACGCTTCACAATTTTTATCATTAGCCTTATGGTTCAGCTGACAATTACAACAATTTGGTGTTTCAAAACAAATACCATGGTCAGGGGCAGAGCAATTTAGGCAAACTTTTATGTTCCTACATACTTTTGATGAATGACCAAACTTGAAACAGTTGAAGCATTGAATAGGTTTCGGGAGGAAGGGTCTTATTCACACTCTTTCATTTTCAATTATTACATGGGATGGAATGTTAGGGTCTTCAAAGGTCAAAATTATCATATTAGCGATGGGTGTCTTTTTTACTTTCCACACAGTCAATGGGCTCATTTCAAGGATCTCACATTCTGTGAACTCATATAAATCTTTGTCGAAAATGACACCTCTGCCATAACTAAAATTCAGGTGGGGTCTGATTTCTTTAATTATATCATGCCCAGAAGGATTCATTGCAGATAGCATTTGTACTTGTGTTTTTGATTTAGCATGTATTAGCATCGTACGTTTTCCAAATCTAGATATATCTCCACTCTTTATTCCTCCCACCTTTTTCTGGAGGTACCTGCAGAACTTATAATAATTGGAAGTTTCCTCCTTCGCTGTAGCAACTACCCACATAGGAGGTTTGGGAGTTCTGGATGGATTATTACCTTCTGTTTTCTGATGTGTATCTTGAACCCATTCAGATGATACATATCTATCTAAATTTTTGGGTACTTATCTGTCAAAGCTCCCTCTATAACACACTGATTTATTTGAACTGTATTGATATTACTACTAGTCTTGATGGCATCTTCATATATATATAAAGTAATCCACGCTTCCCATTCTGATGTGCCTTCAAGGAAATTCATCCTTATTTCAATTATAGTTCCAAAGGAATGGAAAGCTGTCAAAATAGAGTCATAGTCGCACTGCACTGGTATGCCCACGACATGAAGCACTTGCAAATTTTTCACATTAGATAGTTTTCCAACACAATGTTTTGTAGAGCTACCATCGTGCTCTTGATTAATTGAAATTTCCTGGGGGTGGTCCAAGGTCTTGTCCAAGGTCGTCATCTGCGCCAAGGCATAAAAAAATCCAGGGGTATCCGAATCCTTATAGTTACTCGTCATAAAGAGGGGGAAATATATAATATATATATATAGGGGGATATATTATATATATACTATATATATATATATACATATATACTCTATATATATATATATATATATATATATATATATATAATATACAAATGTAAAAAATAAACAATTTAAACATGAAAACCTTAAAATAATATCATCAGCCTTTCTTGGAGTTTATTCCACCACCAATGGGACATGTGAGAACTGAATTGCAAATGTACGCGTCCCTACCCTACCCCATTGGGGATGGCATAACATGATTAAAGTGGCTCAAGTGTAGGCCAAACCCGTTGATAGGACTGACTGTATTACAAGAATACAATCATCCCCACCCCAATCATGTTATGGGCAAACCGGATAGAATGCCGAGAGTCCTGAACCCAGAACCCGAACCCCTGGAATCCGTGGTCCAGCTCTAAAGAATAGTTCCTCCTGATCTCTCAGGTCCGAACATTATCGGGCAGTTGGTGATCCTACCACAGTTCCCGCTATTTAGTTTTGGATATAAACCCAGTCCCAGCTACGATATCTTTTCCTATTTTCATGCCTAATAAATTTTAGCCTAATAAATTTTACAAAGGTGGAAAATTCCACAACAATTAATCCAAAATTAAACGATGTTCTATGGGACTCTTTGACTCGATCCCGGGAACAAATTCCTGGGTGTCAAGAGCCCCCTCACCACGTTAAGGTGGTCCCACTTCGAGGGGGAATTACACTGGAAGGTTTGATTGATTTTTTCCAGAGGATGGTTGTCAGTGGAGCCTGCAGCCATCAACTGTGCCGATTCACTACCATCAAAGGGCCCAGAGTTACTTGAATCTTTATTTGTATCCATCATAAAGATTAAAGTAAAGGAAAAAACCTGAAAACCTTAAAAAGATATCATCAGCCTTTCATGCAGTTTATTCTTCTACTAATGGCACAAGTGAGAACCGACTCCCAAATGTCCGTGTCCCTACCCTATCCCACAGGGGATAGCTTAACATGATTAGAGTGGCCCAGTGTAAGCCAAACCCGCTTGATAGGACTGAGAGTATTACAAGAATACAATCATAACCACCCTAATTACATTATAGGCAAACCGTGGTCCAGCCCTGCAAAATAGTTCCCCCTGATATCACTCTGGTCCGAACATTATTGGGCAGCTGATGGTCCTGCCACAGTTCCCATTATTTAGCTTCAGATATAAAACCCAGTCCTAGCTATATGTTTTCTGTTTAACAGGTCCAGTAAATTTCAGCAAAGGTGGAAAATTCCACAAAAATTAATCCAAATATTTAGAAATATATGATGTTTGAGACTCTTGGGTTTGAACTTGGGAACCAATTTCTAGGGTTCAAGAGCCCCCTCACCACGTCAAGGTGCTCCTAATACGAGGGGGTTATAGCAGCAACTACTGGTACAAGAGTCAAATGATGGAATCGGCCTGATTAAACAGAGGCAGGTAATGAACATCTCAAAGGGAGCAGGGGATTTCTGTGTCATTGACAAAGTTTTCAATGACAAAGTTTTCATTCAACCAACGCTTAAGAGGATTAAAGTAAGATTACCAGCGGGAGTGACCTAAACTGGCTTACCTGTGGATGGATCTCTTGGTATAAATACCACCTTTTCTGTAACTTTTCTCATTCATCTACCTGAAGAGGGACACAGCAATCTCTGAAATATAGTATTTTTTCTCTCTATATTTTGGCATTTTTATGTTTGTTCAAAACCGGTTACTAGAACTTTTTAAATCTTTTTAACATCTTCAATTCTTTACTCTTCTCATGGTCAGGTCAGCAATGTGACCTCTTTGTGATTATTCTACATATATATTTCAGCCTATAAAGCAGTAAAAATGATTGCCCACTACGCTACGATGATGAGGATGGGTCTATTCCAGCTCAAATAAGTATATCTGAAAACGACAAGTATATGTATATATGAGAGGGAGTAGACTTTTTTCCTTCTCGTGTTCAGGTCGGCAATGTGACCTCTTTGTGATTATGGGACCTGAGTTTGTTTCCCCGTACAGGAAATCACAATTTCTTCAATAATTTCTTTGAACTTGGATCTTCAGGCTTTGTAGTGACAGGTGGTATCAAAAAAAAAGCAAAGCATTCAAGAAGTTAAGAAGGCATTGTGGCTATTACAGTTGCATATATACATTATTATATATATATATATATATATATATATATATATATATATATATATATATATATACACACACACATTTAGATATTTTTATGACTTATTTTAAACTTATATTTTTTTAACTATTATCTTTTTAATTATCTCTTTAACTTTGTACAGTGTCAAAAATCAAGCTGTTCTGAAAGTTTTAATAGCTACACATCAGTTAATCCAAGATGTACAATTTTGTGAAACGGATGTATGCATTTTGCTTCCTTGTAACATATACCATGCTCTGGTTCATTACACTTAATGCACGTGACAAGCTTGCCTTTTAGCTTCTCCCTACAAGATCCTAACAGATGACCATATTCTTGATAATTAAAACAATTCCTTGGTCTTTTTCCTTCTTTCTATTCTAATCACGCCTTGATCTTTTAAATCTTCTACAAGTTTCTCTCCTGAGTATGTCATCAGTTAGGTTGCAAATATCATTCCATCAGGAGTGAATGCAAAAAGCATGTACTTTGCAGTCTACTTTAACTCTTCCGACATGCAATAACCTTTTCATTTTTCAGTTTCCTTTGCTGAGGCAGATTCTATGGTCAGTTTTCCTCAGCCCTCAGATGATATCTTAGGGTCTCAGCCACAACACTTCATAATGTCTGCGTACACATTGAAAATGTTACAAT
>NC_087201.1:48065546-48145546 GCF_015104395.2 Macrobrachium nipponense
GACGACTTCACCGCCAGGCGCCAGATGAAGCGCTCTGTAGGTTGGTAGTTACTTGAAGCCCGGCGTACGTCCCTGCTACTGAAACATGCCCCGCCTTCCTTGCTAACATTTTGTGAATTACCTGCTCTTATCGCAACGAGCAACACAAACCCACCATACACTAATTAACAAATTTCAACGCTGTCTAAAAAGGCTCTACTCCTGTCTGTTCGCGTGTGCAAAATAGTATATACTTGGAAAATTGCATACCGTGATGCAAGACCTTTCTTAACAAGTGAGTTACAGCCTTCTGAAGCACAACCGCAAATCTGGAAGATTATTACTGCGACATGGTAGTCAACCATTGATCTTTTATTGTCTACTGAGAATTATTTATTACGGTCTCCCTCATATATATATATATATATATATATATATATATATATATATATATATATATATATATGTATGTATACGCATACGTATGTATATAAACATACATATATATACACACACACATCATCCTGTCTTACTCGTGTACATTTTATACACATGCATATATATATATATATATATATATATATGATATATATATATATATATATATTAATATATATACATAATCCATATATATATACTATATATATATATCTATATATATATATATCATATATATATATTATATGCATGTGTATAAAATGTACACGAGTAAGACAGGATGAGGACATATACAGCCAGTCAGGATGAGAGGACATATTACAGTCAGTCAGGAGAGGACATACAAATGGTAGAGGGCCTCGCTCGCATTAGCAGCTCAAGACTTGTGATAAGAATCGAAACGATGTATCCTACTGGGAACAGTCAACTTGAAAGGGGCTTATGGTAGACACACACAATGTATGTATGTATACACATATATAATGTGTGTGTATATATATATATATATATATATATCTATATATATATATATATATATATTATTATATATATATTATATATATAATAATATAATATATATATATATTATAGTGTGTGTGTGTGTGTGTGACTGTTGTCAGTAATTTTCTACACATAGAGTTCATACACGATTCAACTGTTAAAACATCAATGTAAGGAATGAATGAATGAATTTTTATTTGAAGTATCAAGCATCGTAACTTCTGTGGTTATACACGCCAATGTCAATTAAAAGGACTACCGAGTTACTATATCTATAATATATATATATATAAATATATATATATATAATATATATATATATATATATATATATATATATATATATATATATATATATATATATATATATATATATATATATAGATATAATTTAAACTTGTAGGAAATAAAATTAAAAGATTGAGCTCAGAACATCTAACCTACGTGAAGACAATTTCAATCTAAAAGGAAAAAGTGTTTCTTCTTTTCATATGATTGCCCATTTGGACCAAAATTACCATTTATCTTTTTATAAGCGTTTATTTTATTATTTGAAGCCCAACCTAAGTGACGAAACCCTCACAGTGCTTTAGAATAAATAAAAAAAACTGAATGTGGATTTGTTATTTTAGAATAAATAAAAAAAACGGCAAGGGGTTTTATTAAATAAAAACCCTTAAGATTTAAAACGAAAAGTTTTATTCATCGACATTTCGTTTATGAAAAATAAAAGAAATGAGGTTTTATTGACTGAAAGCATAAAAATGTCATTACAATATAATGAAACAAAATGGATATTTTACAAATAAGAATAAGTTTTTTTTTCTATTCAAAATGAATGGAGATTATAGGAGATTATAAGCAACAGATCGAAGAAAAGTGATTTTATAGTCTGCGTTATATAGCCCAACAGCTCTCTTCAGTTTATCATTGATATTTTTGTACTTCTTTGGATTACGAGTCTCATCTCCTCGTTCAAATTGCAGTATTCTTGTTTGCAATAAAATTTCCTCCTTCTTCAAAAAAGAAATAAATTTCCAGATATCTGGATGACATTGTGTGACATTTTTGAAAAAGCGTTGTTGAAACCTTCAATGGTGCTGTTGGTACGTCGCAAGCAAAGCTCCACTCTTGAAAGAATATTCCACATAGTAATTGGAAATAACGGCGTTGACCTTCTCCAATTATTACCTCTTCCTCTCATAACACCAATGTATGTTAATTCAAAATAAAGAGAGAAATTCTTCAGGAATATCTTCATCGTCTGATAGTTCCTCAAAGCCTGTAAACACATCATGATACGGGAGGAATCTATCTTTAAAACCAAGGTTCACAATCTTTATATTACATAGAGGAGAATGCCCTGATGCATATAAACGGTCTGTGGTAAATGCATACATAAAACGTGCCTTAACACACTGTTCGACGTGGAAAGCGACGAACGAAGAAATTAACAGAGTTCAACAGCTGCTCACAAATAACGGCTACCCAGATGACATGATCCAGCAAGTTGTCAAAAAGAGATTAGAGGCTTTCCAAAACCCGACCCCGAGGGACAACACACAAGACAAAGACAAAGAAATAGTGATATACCATCAGATATCATACAACAAACACCACGAAGACGAAAGGAATGCCCTCCTTGGTATACTGCGAAGAGGAACCACCCCCCTAGCACCATATAACAAAATAACAGCAAGAATTTACTGCAAGCCAAATCTTACGGCCTCACTGGTAATGAAAAATAGTACGGCTCCATCGACGGAGAAAGAGGTTGAATCTGATATAGTTTACAAGTTTGTCTGTGCTGACGAGCAATGTCAGTCCCCCCAAAAATGCTATATCGGACACACAACAACTACACTCAAACGTCGCATGCAGGCCCACAGAAACCAAGGTGCTATTCACCAGCACTTTGTGGATACCCACAATAAAAAACCATCCTTGCAAGAACTTCTCACAAACACCAAAATAATCCACAAGGAAGGCAACTACAATCGTTTATTGATATCAGAAGCCGTCAGCATCGCCACGCCACGCAACGCCCAAACCTTAACATCCAACGCGAGGCAGACCGATCTTTGCCCTTGTGTAGGAGGGCAGCCCTACAACCGCGTGGAACAAGACCACTACCACACGCGGACAGGAGCGCACACTGACATTTTGTTAATTAAACATATATGTAATTAATATATATTTATGTAAAATTTGTATATAATAACTTACTTTCAACTTTTGATATAATTTCTGTTAACATATTTATTTGTCTTATTTTATGTTTCACTATAGTCTTTTGTAAATATTTAAAACTATGTTGTTGTTTAAGATTAAGCTGGCCTTGTGCCAGCACGGGCTCTTGCTCACAGAGCAGCCCGTAAAGATTTTAAAACTAGGTATCTGGCAATTGTACTACCTTTCCGTCCTCATGACGTCACAAAACGCATGTAGGCTCATATTTGTATCAGTACGCTTGATAACGTCAATACGTATAGGTTGACGAAACAGCTGTCGCGTTTTTGTAAAAATACTGGAGTAAATGGAAGAACCCCATTATGTGTCCATTAGTAACCTGAACAATGAAGTGAAGAAAATAATTAGAAAATAAGAATCAATTTCAAAAAAGCTGGTAAACAGTGAAAAAGCCATTCTATTCAATGAACATATATATATATATATATACATATATATAACATCTCAAGTAAAAAAGGCCCATTAAAACACACTAGTTCAAAGCTAAGGACTATATTTCGGTGGACTAGCTTTCACCCGGGTGAAAGCTAGTCCACCGAAATACAGTCCTTAGCTTTAAACCAATGTTTTAATGGCACTTTTATAATTAAGACGCACCCTGTTTTAACAGATTTCATTTACACACACACATACATATATATATATTATAGATATATATCTATATATATGTGTGTGTGTGTATGTGTATATATATGTGTATATATATATATAGTATATTATATATATATCCATATATATATATATATATAAATATATCCCTTATAATTTGGCTGTTCCCAGTAGATTTTGATTAATTGATCACGGAATTTACGGCATAGCCCAAGCGCTGGGATCTGTAAAGGTCATTCAGCGCTGCAGTGGTATGTGATTGAATGAAATGGATTAAATGAATACGCGAATCAATTAAAATTTTATACAAATGATCGATTAAAACTGCAATTAAAAATATATAATAATACACAACAGTTACAATTAACATCATCTAATGCTACATTCAGTCTCATTCAAAACCATTTACACCATAATTAAAAATCCCATAGTTGAAATTACAGCAATTCAAAAACTATCTGACATGCATACATTCATTTAACACCATTTACACCTTAATTAAAAATAATAAATAAAAATGTTAAATAATAATTAGGTACTTGAGATGATGACTATGAACAAAACCATTTTTTGATGTCCACCTGCATATTGCATCTATAATCTTTTGTGAGTCCCTACATGCAGAAAGGGCATCATATGACGTTATATAAATAACGAGATCATCAACAAATAATGACCCTTTTATGCGAGGTGGGAGGACATCAAGGATCCCATTTATTGCTATGGCAAAACATGTGAAACTTAAGACACTGCCTTGTGGGACCCCTTCTACTTGACAGTAAGGGGATGATAGAGTGGCTCCCACAAGTACTTTTAAAAATCTATTGGATAAAAAAGAATTTAAAAACTTCATCATGTTCCCTTTTAATCCCATTCTATGAAACTGTTTCAGGACTCCATATCGCCAAGTGATATCGTATGCCTTCTCCATATCAAAAATACACTGCAATGGTTTGGCCCCCAGTAGCAAACCCCTGTTGAATTTTTCCGAAAACCAAATTGGTTAGGAGATAGGAGGTTTCTAGATTCCAAATACCACACCAAACGAGTACTGATCATCTTCTCTAGCAGCTTGCATATGCAACTATACTCTGTTTTTTTTTCATCTGTCCATCCGCCTGTGGTGTTTTTGTATGGTAACACTGCGACCCGGGCTTTAGATAGTTACGCTGTGTAAGTTTTAGGTAAATAAAAGGATATCTGGGTGTACATTTGCAACTGAAAAGTGTTTTAATAATTTACTGTATGCGAATTACACCGTTAATATTCGAAATAGGATATTATTATAATCGTTGAATGTAACTGTCTAAAGCCCGGGACGCAGTGTTACCATACAAAAACACCACAGGCGGATGGACAGATGGAAAAAAACAAAGTATAGTCAGAGCTATGGGACGATAACTAGTTGTTTGAAGAGGAACTTTGTGAGGCTTTTGCACTGATATAATAATTTATATTTTCCAGCTCCTTGCCAGGATCCCAGTTTCCCCTACCTTATTGATTATCTTTAAAAGGAAGAGCTTGGCACCTGATACAAGTTGATGGATCATGGCATACAAGATACCATCTTCACCGGGAGATGAATCTTCAGTGGATGACAACGCATCCTGTAGTTCTCCAAGTGAAAAATGGGCATTATATCCATCAGAGTTATCTGGGGAAAAAGTTATGGCAACTAGATTGTTTTGTATTCTCCTAAACTTCTCAGAGTAGTTATTGGGACTGGACACTTCTGAGAAGTGTTTTCCTAATGCTTCAGCTACTTCCTGTGGTTCCAAAATAATACTATTATTAATTTTCAGTGTTGGAGAAGGGGATGGTACAAATTTTCCGCTAAGTTTTTCTATTTTCCTCCAAACAATCTGTGTGGGTGTCTTGGAGGTGATCCCATTTATATAGTATATCCAGGATTCTCGCTTGGCTTTACGATAAAAGTGACGCTTCTTTGCCAATCACTATTTTTGTATTTACTATAACATTTCCTTGAAATCTTGCGAAGGATGGTGCAGGTCTTATCCCACCAGGGAACTGCTGGTCGTCAGGGTTTATTTCCTGTCTTTGATATTGATGTATTCGCGCTCGTTATTATTTTATCAATGAAATAAGAATATGCTTCAACATGAGATGGAAAAGAGTAAAATCTCTCTCCATAGTTGTGCCCTGTCTATATTTAACCCAGTCAGCTTCCTGTACCTTCCACTTTGGAGGTGAACTGGATGGGATGTCCTCACAGTGTTAAATGTATTGGGTAGTGATCACTGCCATGCAAGTAATTATTTACAAACCAATTATATTCTATGACTATACTGGATGAACAAATACTGAGGTCAATGGCCGAAAAGGTGTTAGTATAGATGTTATGATAGGTCATTGAACCATCATTGTATAATTGATTGATTGTATTTATTAAATCTGGCGTCACAACATCTAGGTAATTAACACCGAAATGAATTAAATAGAAAAAATTAAGTTTTGAATAAATTTAATTTTAAAAACTATCAAATATATGTATATAAAAATTTTTGTTCATATCTATAAATATATGTATATAAAAATTTTGTTCATATATATATAAGTTCTTACATAGACAATCTATGTATAATTTAAATTTGGTTGAGGAGGCCCCCCTCCCCCATAAATTTATATAACTGCTCTATATTACAATCCTTTCCAAGAATTGTAGTTAGGATGAAATTACCTACTCTGTCACGACCCCAAGACAGGAACCTATGTCTCAAATTCCCGAATCTGGGACATTCATCAACAAATGTTTCACAGTCAAGGGCACAGTACAGTTCTCGCAAAACGGAGGATTTTCACGAGACATCAAGAACCCATGTGTAGATCATGTATGTCAAATCCTCAATTTGCACAACATCGTTTCTTGTCTCCTTGGCATATACGGATATGAGGATAAAATCCCGATATGGCAGCAGGCATCTTGTGGGTTCTGGGGAGCTGACCGCAGAATTTTTGCATGTTGGTCACCTTTCTCATTCCCAGCCACCACAACATGGGAAGGAACCCAACAGAACTTTATTTCTTTCCCTCTTCTCTCTCCATAGTAAAAGCAGCCATTCCAATATATCTAAAATCAGAGGGTTTAAAGGGTTAAAAGATTCCAGTGACTGAAGAACACTTCTTCAGTCACAATATATAATTAAATTATTTTCATTCCGAAATAAAACTTCCTTTAAATTGCATATAATTCTGCTGTAAAAATCGATGCAACAGATGATAACCTACCGATTCTCTGTACATCAGGGATGGCTACACCAAAGCCGACGCCAGCATCTGACTTTGAGCCATCCGTGAAAACTGCAGTGGAGTTATCATGTTGCAAAGAGTGTTCAAAAAATATTGACCGCATGGCCTCACTGGACAATTCTGTCTCGGTAAAATTAAAATATCTACAAAATTTTACCTCTGGAAGTTCCAGGGGGGGACTAACTGAATATTATGCTGGTAAAGACTCGATTCTTGGCATATTTAATTCACGGAAAAAAAAATTTACTCTAAAAGCGATTGGATGAGGTTGCTTGGGGTGACTTTCATAAAACTGCCAATACCTTTCAATTCTCATACAAATGCTGGTTAAAGACTTAGGTAGCCTTTGGAATCTATACCAGCTCCGAACCAGCAGACGCTTGTAATGAAGATCCAGTGGGACCTCATCAGCATCTACAAGCATGCTCTCGGTGGGAGGTGATTTAAATGCTCCTGTACACAACCGTATTCCTCCATGATGAACCGAGTTTAGCATTTTAAGGCTATTTGGCTTCACAGAAGTGTACACCTCACACCCATAACTTAATTTTGAAAAGACAAAGGCTTTATATAATCTCAACATCTGAGTTCACTCTGCACCCCACGATGTGTGAGACAGGACTTTCAGCAAATTCATTGCTTTCAAGCATTTTGCCTTAACATATTTCAGAGAATCCAGGTCAGCTTGCTATCAAAAATCAAACCAAGAAACCTTTATTCACCAACACATGGAATTCTCTGCCTATGAATGAATAGATCTGGATCAGGGTGGATTCCCCTTATACGACAAAGTGCATAGTTACTGTTTTGCTGGCAAAAAATCTAAAACCATTAACCTCAGCCCACTTTACTATATTATCAATGCAGAGCTGAAGGCGGCGTTCAGCCACTGCCATCCTTGATGCTGCCAAGGAAATCGGCAGGTCATTAAAAAAAAGGGTATATGTTATATCTGGGGGAATTATCTTAGAAACCCCACAGCTTACCAAGGCGAACAGGGTTACACTTAAAACACTTCCTTGTGGTACTCCTTCTTCTTGATTGAAAACATCTGACATTGTTGCTCCAACCTGAACCTGATGTACCAATACATCAGTTGTGGAGTGCATACTCCGAAAACCACACTGAGTAGGTGAGAGGTATTTACTTCTTTCCAAGTACCACATCAATCGTGTGTTCACCATTGTTTCCATGATCTTACACAAACAAGATGTCAATGCAATAGGACAATAATTTTCTGTCTTGAATGGATCTTTTCCAGGTTTCACAAATTGCAGTAATTTTAACTTCTCCCAAAGCTTGGGGAAGATGTGTTCTTGGTAAAGTCTGGTATTTTCAGGGGTATGCTTAATCATTGAATATGTTATATCATCCAGTTCAGGAGCCAGTTCGTTACATTTATTCAAGGCTGATTCAAATTCTCTAATAGTTAAAGGAGCATTGTATTGCTCATGTCTTAAGGTATTAAAATCAATTTCGACCTGTTCCATTATCCATCTTTGAGCTGATAAGGGTCTATCATCATTTTTCTTCGCAACATTAGCAAAATGATTAGCAAACTCGTTTGCCACTAACTAGGGGTCTGCTACCTCGCAACCATTGAGCTTGATAACTGGAGGTTGACAAGGAGTGAACTTGCCTGCTATTTTTCTAACTCTCTTCCAAAGTAGAGTCAGAGAAGTTTTCGAATTTAGTGAAGATATGAATATCGTCCAAGATTCTTTTCTTGCTTTTTTGATTTCCATGCAAAAATGAGCTCTTGCTTTTCAAAATTCTACACGGTAATACTCACATTTTCGTCTGTGGTATCTGGTGAAAGAAGATCTCATAGTTCTGTGAGTTTTCTGGCATTTACGAGTCCACCAGGGAACTGGCCGGCAGATAAATATGCCCGAAGTCCTAGGTATAGATTGAAGACCAGCCGAGAACATTATTGTATTCAAAAAGTCAAGAGCATCATCTACACAGGATAGTCATCAGCAGAGTCATCTATTGAGCTGTGCTCCTGGAATACTGCCCAATCAGCTTTACCAATGTTCCATTTAGGTAGCCTTGGAGATGGAGGGCTTGATGCTACACTCACCACTATTGGGGAATGATCGCTGGTAAATCTATCATTTATAGTTCTCCAATTAAAGTCAATAAGGCAATCATCACTAAATATAAATAAATCAATAGCTGATAACGTGCCTGTTTTAAGATGAAAATGTGTAGACTCCCCCGAGTTGAGAATCCCCACATTTTCACCTTAAATGATGGAACCCAAGCATCTTCCTCTCTGATTGGTGACGATGTCACCCCAAAGAGGGTTTCTGCTATTCATATCTCCCAAAATAACAAAAGGATGTAGTAACTGTTGAATAAGAGATTTAAATTCATCGATGGGGAAGACTTCGTTAGGTGGTAGATAGAAAGAGCATACTGTATATTTTCTTTGCAAATGGATCTGCACACCTATCACTTGCAAAGCTAATTGGATACTAATAGGATTTTGTGGGGTGTCATTTCGAACATACAAAACACCACCACCATGGCTTCCAATATTTAGATTATAGGTGGAGTGATAGGATATATACTCTCGTGGGGTGGGGCACATATTATTACCAATCATGGTCTCCTGCAGAGCTATACAAACAGGAGACACTTCTGATATGAGCAGCCTTTATTCTTCCCATTTAGCTCTTAATCCCTGACAGTTCCACTGTAGAAAATTAATGAATTTACTTCCCATTAGAGGCTGTTAAATTAGAGCCTCTTTTAAGAGCTTTCAGCTTACTGACTTGCTCCTTTTTTCTGGAAGGAGACAGATTATTTATGGCTGCCTTCCTTTTCAGAAGGTTATCGGTCTCAGGAACACCAGACAAAGCTGTTGCTGCCTGAGGAGGGGTGTGAAGATTGGACATTGGTGCATCCTCCAAAAGATCAGAAGCACCATTTAAAGCTGGTACAGCCTCCAGTGAGGTGGAAGTGCCAGGTACACCCGGCACAGTCTCCAGAGAGGCAGAAGTGCCAGAAATCACTGGTTTTGCTTCCATAGAAGCAGAAGTGCCAGAAACCACTGGGCCTGCCTCCAAAAAGGCGGGAGTGCCAGAATCAACTGGCACTGCCTTCGAAGAGGCAGGAGCGCCAGAAATCACTGGCGCAGCCTCCGAAGAGGCATGAGCGCCAGCAATCACTGGAGCCGCCTCCAAAGAATTACGAGTACAGGTCGTAACTGTTTTTTTTTTTTTTTTTACATTATCTTTGGTGACATTGATATTTCTTCTTCGGTTGGCAGCAACACTGGGAAAGGATATTCCTGGTCTAATGTACTGACTCAACACTCTCTCTTTTGCCTCTCTGAATGTGATACGTTCGGTTACCCTTAATGTTTGAATTTCTTTTTCCATGATGTATACATCACAATTAAGTGAAGATGATGGATGATTGTCTCCACAATGTATACATCTGGCGTGCTTATTACATATGCCATGTTCTGGTTCACTGCAGCATTTAACACAAGTAGCAGGCTTGCCTTGTAGTTTCTGTCTACAAGACCCTAACATATGTCCGAATTCTTGACAATGAAAACATCTCCCCGGTCTTGGGATACATCGTTTAAACCTTGAAACATAACCAGGCTGCTTCACTATACTAGGCAATAGGGTGGAATTGAATGTAACAATTAAATTGGGAAGTGGGACAAGGACTCCATTTATCTTCTTCATTCTTTCAATTCTTATTATACCTTGATCTTTTAATTCTTCTACGAGCTTTTCTTCAGAGTATGTCATAAGTCAGGGTGCATATATCGTCCTTGGAGTAATTCCAAAAAGCATGTACTGCACACACTACTTTAACTCCTCCAAGGCGAGATAATGTTTTTAGCTTGTCACTTTCTTTTGCCGAGGCACATTCCACTGTCAGCTTTCCTCACCCCTCAGAAGAAATCTTATGCTCTCGGCCACAACACTTGACAAATTAAAAGTCAAATATTTATCATACAAGTTTTCAAATATTCCGGGTCCTATTTCAGATACTTTATTTTTACTAAATTTCCCTTTACTCCGTACTAGAGCATATTGTTTCAGTGTAATTACACTGGAAGGTTTGACTGATTTTTCCAGAGGATGGTTGCCAGTGGAGGTTCCTGCAGTCATCAACTGTGCCAATTCACTACCATCAAAGGGTCCAGGGGTACTTGAATCTTTAATCGTATTTTTCATAAAGATTAAAGTAATGGAAAAAAAAAACCTGAAAACGTTAAAAAGATATCATCAGCCTTTCATGCAGTTTATTCTTCCACTAATGGCACAAGTGAGAACCGACTCCCAAATGTCCGTGTCCTACCCTACCCCATAGGGGGATGGCAAAACATGATTAGAGTGGCCCAAGTGTAAGCCAAACCCGCTTGATAGGACTGAGAGTATTGCCAGAATACAATCATCCCCACTCTAATCACATTATAGGCAAACCGGACAGAATGCCGAGAGTCCTATCTGCAAAACTAGACCCCCCTGGAATCCGTGGTCCAGCCCTGCAAAATAGTTCCGCCTGATATCACTCAGGTCCGAACATTATCGGGCAGTTGATGGTCCTGCCACGGTTCCCACTACTTGGCTTCAGATATAAAACCCAGTCCCAGCTATGATATCTTTTCTGTTTACCAGGTCCAGTAAATTTCAGCAAAGGTGGAAAGTTCCACAGAAATTAAGCCAAATATTTAGTATCATAGGAGTTTTGGGACTCGGGTTTGAACTTGGGAACGAATTCCTTGGGTTCAAGAGCCCCCTCACCCCGTCAAGGTGGTCCCAATACGAGGGGGATCATTATATAAGATTACATTATTTGTATTTAGGATATTCTCCACAATTCCTCCAAATGCATGTAAATTATTTCCTCCCCATAAAGGATTATGGGCGTTGAAGTCACCCATAAGTATAAAGGGAGGGGGGAGCTAGCAATTTATTAAATTCTGCAAGTCTGCATTAGAAAATCCTACTGCTCCAGGAAGGTAAAATGAGCAGATGGTAATACTTTTTTTTTAAGTATAGCTGTAACTGCTACCACTTGTAGTGAAAAAATCTAACTGAACTACTGAGTGTTGTAAGACTTATCAATTATTATTGCAGCACCACCATGAGCTCTGTCACTAGGAGGCGGGGCTGAATTGCATATTATGTGATTTAAGCCTGAACTGTAAGTGGCATTACCAAGTTTGGTTTCTTGTACATAGATAATGCCAGGGTTATGGTCATGCATCAATGCTTTAAGTTCTTCTGCATGAGATCGGAGACCTAAGCAGTTCCACTGAAGGATGTCGAATGAGAAGGTTTTTATTTACACTGGAGCTCCTTGTCTTTTCCTGCACAAGATTGGATAAAATGTTATTTGGTTCACTAGGTCTCTTTAATTCTTTACGTGATCCACCTCCACAGATGTGGTCTGAAGGGGATTGATGATCTAATTTCGAGTGGTTCTTTGGTTCTGAATGACATGTCGATTTGGACACACTAAATCTACATCCATCAAGTGAGCATCTTGCTCTGTACTGGATGGAATTGACTCTTTTGGTGGACAGCAGGTAGAACTTATCAAGTCGGATGAAGTTTTCGCATCAGAACATGATGCAGATAATGCACAACGGATTTGATGGATCATTTACATTTTCATACTTGTTTGCAGTCTCAACTATATGTTTGTTGGAGGAGATCTGTAGACTTCGCTTCTGGGTAATTTTTTTTATTCGTTGCTCCTTATGTGTTGTCTTAGCAGGTATCCTATCTTCAGTAGCAGATGATGTAGACTCAGTATCTCATTCAGTTGCTGCAAACACTGTGACTAAGGAAGGTGAAGGTTTAGAAGCAGTTGGATTTTGATTACTTCTTATAAATATTCTTCTTGTGGTTTCCCTATTCTCTGTAAGTTTCATTTCTGTTTGCGCCTAATATTTGTCTTTTGGTGCTACCAATGCTTATGCATTCTATGTCTGTAGTTTCCACTACTTCCTTTTCAAATTTCTTCCTTGGGCACTCTTTCGAAAACGTAAATGCTCACCATCATACAAAAAACAGAACAACTCTTTATGGCACATAGTATTTGGATGGATGGATGGATGTATGAGTTTTAGGGCAAAAGCCCAGGCACTGGGGCCAAAGAAGCCATTCAGCGCCGTAATGGAGATGAAATAAATTACATTATAAATGAGTTAATAAGTGTATGAAGAAAATGGTTCGTATATAAATTACCATATGAGAATTGAATGAATTATTGAAGAAATGAATGAAGAAAATGCTTAATAAATAAATATATATATATATATATATATATATATATATATATATATATATATATATATATATATATATATATATATATATATATATATATATATATATATATATATATATATATGATAGATAAAAAAATAAATAAATGTTATTAAAAATGTTAATAGACTTTAAAAAGGAGATGAGAACAGAAATATCTGCTTCATCTCCCAAAATATCACAAAGGGGTTTAAGGGAGGCTGCCCCCTTCTAAAATAAACTGATGGGTCAAAATGAGTGTGCCCAATCCTCAGTCTGATTAAACTATTTCTGTTCGCCTATCAGACTGGAAAGACGAAGGCCACGGCAATATATTATTTCTAATATTTCTGTACTTTCTATTATTGGCAAGATGAGGAGAAGTCCATCTTTCTTGCCATTTGCTTAAAATATAAGACCTAAAAGGACCTTTTAGATCTGTATGAGGCACTTTACTAAAGGCTGTTTCTAATGAGACACTAGAAGCTTTCGCTTCCCTATCTACCATCTCGTTTCCGCAAATCCCCACATGTGAAGGGACCCAACAGAAATAATACAAATGGAGGAGCGATTCCTGAACATTTTGAACTAACGGATGGAAGCTATTGAATTTTTTAATAGCTTCTAAAGAGCTTTTGGAATCAGAGTAAATGACAAAATTAGTGTCGCTACTTTGAACAACTATATCCAGGGCAGAGACTGGCTGTTAATTCTGCTGTGAATATGGATGCAAAGTCAGGTAGTTTAGCTGTATATGCTGAATCACCAAGGATAACTGCACAGCCAACACCACTACTTGACTTTGATCCATCCGTATATATTTTTGTCACATTAGTATGGACAGTTTCGTGCTCCAAGAATTTTCCCCTAATCTCTTCCTCAGGACAGTCTTTTTTGTTAAATGCTTTTTTGCACACGGATGCTTCTGGAATAAGCCATGGAGGATACACAGGATGTCTTACTTCCATGACTTTCTGGGATTTAAGATGATTACCCCTTACATCTTCATTTAGTCTAACTTGGAATGGTCTAGAGGCTCTTATACCAGAAAAGACCCGCGAGTTTGCTCCCCTCAGCACCTGGAAGGAGGGATTTTTGGGAGCACTTTTAATTCTAGCCATGTACCTTAATCGTACTTCTTGCCTTCTCAGATCAAGGGGAAGTTGGTTAGTATCAACATATATGCTTCCAACAGGCGAAGTTCTAAAAGCCCTTGAGCATATTCTCAGCCCCATATTGTGTACAACATCTAGTTCCTTCAGCCTGGTTTGACAAGCTGAGGAATAAATCTGACAGCCATAGTCTAGCTTGGATCTACAACGAGTCATATAGCTCAGCAGGGATTTTTATCAGCTCCCCAACTAAATCCAGAAACAACCTTTAAAATATTCAAATATTGCTTAACCTTAATCTTTAAGGCGTTTATGTGGCTGGTCCATGTCAATTTCTGGTCAATGGTCATTCCCAAAAATTTCACTTCATTTTCATAAGGAATGATAGATCCTTTTAAACTAAGTGTGGGAACCTCTTCCACACGCTGGCACCTAGTAAATCTTACAGAAACTGTTTTAGAGGAGGAGAATTTAAAACCACTCTCATCAGCCCACTTTGTAATGGCATTAACGGACCTTTGCAGGTGTTTACATACTGACAAGGCATCATATCCTGTGCAGTATATTGCAAGGTCATCAACAAAAAGTGAGCATTTAACAGGTGATGATATTTGTTGGACTATACTGTTTATTGCCACTGAAAAAAGTGTTACACTTAAAACGCTTCCTTGTGGAACACCCTCCTCCTGCACAAAAGGTTGGGAGAGAGAGTTGCCCCCTCTAACCTTAAAAAATCTCTCTGTTAAAAAGTATAAAAATTTAATCATTCTTCCACATATGCCCATACATCGATAGTCTGACATCGTTTGGCAAATCGTTGCTGGATTTGATTGGTCAGCCTCAGCAAGGGATCAAGGGTTGAACGATTTTTCCTGAAACCAAATTGAAATGGAGATATTAGTCCTTTTGTTTCCAGGTGCCAAACTAATCTGGTGTTTATCATCTTTTCCATCAGCTTACACACACAGCTGGTAAGAGCTATTGGTCTATAGCTGGTGGCTTGGGAAGCGTCTTTATTATGCTTTTTTTATGGGAACAATTATGTATATTTTCCTGTCCTTGGGTAAAATTCCAGTTTCCCATATTTTTTTTATAATCTTGAGTAGATACTTTTTGGCATCATCTGGGAGGTGTTTAAGCATTTCATATAAAACTGAATCACCCCCTGGAGCTGTTGATTCAGTTGAAGAGAGGGCCTCCCGAAATTCTCTTAAGGAAAATTTGTGATTATATAGTTCAGATTTTCCAGAATCAAATTTCAGAGTCATTTCGGCATTCCGAATTCTTTGAAATTCTAGAGAATAATTGTCAGGGCTGGAAACTTGAAAAATGTGTTTTCCCAGCTCATTGGCAACTTCAGTGGGCTTTGTGATCAGAGTGTTATTGACCTTTAATGAGGGTAATGGTGACACAACCAATTTTCCACTTAGTTTCCTGATTTTGCACCACACCACTCTCAATGGAGTTTTGGAATTGATTCCATTGATATAGTAAAGCCAACTTTCTCTTTTGGCTTTCTTGTAAAAGCGCCGCTGCTTGGCTAACGCACAATTATAGATTAATTTAGACTGAGGGGAGCCACTAGTTTTGTATCGTTGGTAGCACTTTCTAGTGACTTTCCTCAGAATACCACGTCTTATTCCACCAGGGAACTGCAGGTCTACGAGGTTTACCTTTTTGTCTTGGGAATCGAGCCCTCAGCACTCTTCAGAGTGGATTCAATGAAGTAGTCATAGGCATCCAGGTGAGAGTGAAATGACTCAAACTCCCTATCTAGATTGACTCCTTTACTGAACTTGTCCCAGTCAGCATCCTCTACCTTCCACTTAGGTAATGTTTCAGATGGAGCATTTATAACATATTTCAAATGGATTGGGTAATGATCACTTCCATTCAAATCTTCATTAACAGACCAGTTAAAGTCCAGGTGAATGTTTGTTGAGGAAATACTAAGGTCCAGTGCAGAGAGATGATTATTATGAATGCTGTGAAAGGTCATTGACCCATTATTATATAGGGCGACATCATTCGTGTCAATAAGGTCCTTGATTATTTTCCCTTTGCTGTCTAAACACCGACTTCCCCAAAGGGGGTTGTGGGCATTAAAATCTCCTAATAAGAGAAAGGAGTGGGAAGTGGTTAATCAAGGACTGAATATCTCCAATGTTAAAAGAAAGGTCTGGTGGGAGGTATAATGAACAAACCGTTATCCTTTTGTCTAATATGACTGAGACAGCAACAGCTTGTAGAGTTGTATTTAATTGTATTGTGGAGTGCTGCAGAGATTTATTAACAATAATTGCAGCACCTCCATGGGCATGATCACCAATTGGGGGAAAAGAGTTAAAAATAGCATAATCAAGTCCAGGATTATAAGAAGAGTTACCTAACATAGTCTCCTGCAGGCATACAATCCCTGGATTGAATTCATGCATTAAAACTTTATAGTCTTCTGTCCGGGCTCTGAGACCCTTACAGTTCCACTGAAGGACATCGAACTTGAATGTTAAGGTGGTAATGTACTACTTCCCACTCTTTGGAGGGGAAGTACTGATCCTAGGGTGGAGAGGAAAATTCTCCTTAATAAGAGATTGTTTTCTTGATCTCTTTTCATCTTTATCAGAGATTAGGGTTCTTGGCTGACAAACAGCTTTCTGAGTTCGAGGCTGTTGCTCAGGATTTTTACTGTGATTATGTGCATCACTACTACTATTAGTCTTGGGGTGGCAAGACTGATGAGAACTTGCATGTCTTTGAACTGGATCTGCTTTCGGAACTATCTTCCTTGGCAGAGAGATCTCTTCTAGAACACTGTACCCATTTGAAGTTTTTATGATAAAACTTTCATTATTCGGGGATGTGTTTCTTATACGCTTCCTGGTTGCTTCTTGGTGATATTATTATTTGTGGACATTTGCAAACTTTGCTTGGGGGCTGAATTTGCAACCGTTACATTTGTATCAGCTTGAGAGGATAAATTGTCCATGCTTTTGGAAGAACAATTTTTAGTATTGGGCTTCAAAGCACTTGCTGACATAAGTTTCCGATTATTATTTCCTGTGCAAGGAGAAACAGGTTTCCGATGCTTACTGTTAGATTCTATTACTGGTGGCCTCTCATTGCTAGAACTCTTCATCAACTTTATTACAGAAGCATAGGTAAAGTTGGCACTCTTGTTAGCCCCCATTACCACTTGCTTTGCTGCACTGATGCTGAGATGTTTATTATCAGCCACTGCCAACACATCTTGCTCAAACCTGTATCTGAGGCAAGTCCTACTGTTTGGAGAATGATCACCCTTGCACTGGAAACAATAACGGGCTGCTTCACACTTGTCCAAATTGTCATGCTCAGCAGAGCACACAGAACATCTCTTATTGTTTCCACATGAGTCTTGAATGTGGGCATATTCGAAACATTTGCGACATTGTTTAGAGTTTCTTTTATATTTTTTGACTTGCATCCTCTCATGGCCAACATTGATGGTATCAGGTAAGTAATTGGAGGAAAGTTAAAAACATAGCTGCATCCCCATCCCAATTTTTTTACATGAGATACACAAGGAGGGCACCTTAGGAGAATCTCCTCCTCATTAAAAACATGCAAATCTCTGGAATAAACTACCCTTTTCAGCGTGTTAAAAAATCTGTGCGATGTTAGTCTCAATGTTTCCACTTTTTGGGGGTTTCAACTTTGATAATAAAATAGCTTGGGTCTTATTGCCTGCTTTTATGAGTAAGTTCTTTCCATATCGTTTCAGATTACCAAATGGAATAGAACCCACTTTTTTCTCAATACATTCTGCAGCTTTAATGAAATTTTCCCTTTCCTCTTTATAACTGGCAACACGCCATATAGGGGGAGGAAGCGTCCTGGTATATGTTGCTGGTCCACATTCTTCGTTCTTAGGAACAAAATCGAATGGCTCATCGTTCAAATTCCTAACCGAAAACACCTTGGTGCTTAAAACAGAGTCATTTAGAATGTGGCCATTTAATTTCATTTGTGCCTCACTAGCTTCTTGGGGAGAAGAAAATCTAATGTATGCAGAAAAAGACTGCTTGTCTTTTTCTAGAAGCATCTTAATCCTCTCCACCTTACCAAACTGTTTTGCGACACTATGCAAGCTCTCGTAATCCAACGAAATGCTTGCATCAGTGCAATAAAGCACTCTATTGTTCATGTCAAATCCACCAGTTTTAATAGCACCCTGGTGTCTCGGTGCATGGTTCTTTGTGATAGCCGAGCTCATATCCGTGTCCATGCCTGAAGTTGTCACCAGTGCCGTTAAGTCGTCAGATCCAGGGGAGGGCAAACATTGGTCGATATCCATAAATTCAAATATATCTGTAGACTACTTGGTTATATCAAGAAGGTATCATGGGTCAGTCAGGTATTCAAATTCTCCAACAATGGCACAAGTGAGAGTCGACTCCCAATGGTCCACCCCATACCCTACCCTAACGGGATAGCACCAATATGCTTGCAGTGGCCCAGGTATAAGCCTATCCGCCTGCTGGGAGTTCTGCCCCCACTAATGAGGACCGACTCCCCACTCCAAACGTATTGGTGGGCTTCCTGACAAAAGCCAGGAGTCCCATCCCAAACACCAGCCCCCCCTGGATTCCGATGGGCTGATGTTTGGAGATAGTTCCGCCCTCAAGGTAGCAATGGGAGGGGTCCCATCACTACCTCTTGGGTCCAAACCATATCAGGTGGCGACTCAACCACCACAACTCCCACAATTAGCTCCGAATACAAACCCCTTCCAAAACACGATCCCTTCTCAGACTCACCTAAGCAGTAAAATTTAACAAAAGTGGAAAATTCCACATAATTAAACCGAAATGCTAGTAAAAAATATTACATGAAGGAGAAGGATGTAGTAGGAATGAAAAAATTGCAGAGAGAAGGAAAAGTTCTGACTAATTTAGTTGGATCAGCAGCTGGGCCCCAAGGACCAGTGACAGAGCAATCCCACCAGGCATCAGAGCCCAGCTGCTGGTCCCTAAGCCCCCTATCCACGCCAAGGGGTCAGCATTTAGGGGGACATAGTATTTGGTTCATGATTGTCTGAGCATCTGTGGCAGCATTGGCTCTTCAGACAATATTCACTTAAAATGGCCACACTCAAAGCATCTTCTATGTTGTTTTGGAGATGGTTTAAATCTTCTCACTTGCATTTGTACATGGTCCCCAAAGCTAATGTAGTCAGGGAGGTACTCTGAGAAGTTTATCAAAATGAAATTATTTGTTCTGTTAATTTTCTTGACTTGATATATATTTGGCGGACTTCTGCTTAATATCTCGTCCCCTGTTAATTCAAATAAATCTTAAGAGTATATTACTCTTTTAGTGTGATTGAACGATTTATGAGGGGATACTAAGGCTATATTAGACTTCTGAGATAGCATAAAAACCTGTAACAGTCTGCTTTGTATTTTATTCTTAGCTTTAATTAGAATGATCCGTCCATATCTTTTTATATTATTAGAAGGAATACCATTTAGGGCAGTACTGAGGGTCTTGGAAGCTTTTAAGAAATTTTCACTGCCTTCTTTATGTGTTGCTACAAACCATACTGGGATTGGGGATTTTCTCTCTTTCGTAGGTAGGTTTTCCTCAGGAAAATAATCAAAAGGGTCCTCTCTAAGATTACTAATGTCAAACAGCTTTGATTGTAGTGGCTTGTCATTGACTTCATTCAGTTGAGTGTTGGCACTCTCTGCAGATCTATTGCTATCAAATACAAAACAGGCATCCAAAGAAGTCTGATCTTCTACTATTTTGATTCTAATTCTTTCAACTTTACCATACTTTTTTGCCATTAGTTCTATTACCTCAAAATTCATGATGATTGAGAGATTTCTGCAATAGAGCACTCTCAAATTTCCTAAACTATCACCAGTAGAGAGTTCACCCTGGTGTCCCGGTGATTTTTTCTGGGAAGAGCCAGTAGAAGAATCATTGCCCAGTCTAGAGTCATCAACATGATGGGGAGATTGTTCCAGCACTGGATGTGTTAGAAAATTTTGACCAAGCAGTCCTCTATCCACCAAGGAGCCCAACAAGAGGGATGGGGTTTGGTACCATGTGGTGTCTATCCCTAGAGGCTACTACTTGGTTACACACTTGGCCACCTGCACCTAAAGCGTCTTCAGTCAGTAAGGATCAGACCCAGTACTATTGGCCTTGTTTGACATAAGACTTTTCCCACACTCTGACACGTCAGGTACTCGAATTTTACACGTGAGGAGGAATGCCGCCCATCCCCACCCTCCATCACATTACAAGAGTTGTCATACCCATCATCCATTAACATTCCAAAGTCATCAACTTTTAATTCATCCTGACAGGGGAAGAAATAAAAGACTGAAAAAAATAGAGGTTCAAAAGAGGATCGGACTTAGTCTGGGTGCTCAGAAATGGCCTTAGTAGCATGGTTGCACCTGCCAGGGTAGAAAACTGCTCGGCTACCATCGTCCACCTCTTCCCCGCGCCTCACAAGGTGTTGAGCCATTGGTGGGGATTTTGATAAAAGGAAAATGTGAGATTTGGATGATGCAAGTGTACCCTCATTAGAAAAGAAAAAGATGCGTACAATCGGTCTTAACGTTAATTGATGTTTACTATGCGTCTCAACGAAAGAAACCTTTGTTGGAAATTCAAAATGTGCTGAAAACTTGTTGGCAGTATAAAGATTCGAAGTGACTGTAATGATGAAAATTATAAGCATGTTTCTCAATATCAGAAGGACAAATCTGTCGAAAACTTACTGAAGAGCAATGTAAAATGACATCTTTCTTGCTATAAAAAATTTACCCACAAAGGAATGATAGAAAAACTCCCTGAGAAATACAGAAAAAAATGAGAAAATACAGTAAATGAAGAGGATGACAGCAGTATTGCCTCAGAGAGTTTGAATAAAGGCCCCACAACAAGATCAACACTTCACTCAGAACTCCAGAGTACGGCTTGTTTCCTCTGTAACAAGCCTAAAACTAGAAACCATCCATTACATACAGATTCTACCTCATCAATAAGTAAAAAGTTGTATGATGCTGTGAACCTGGGTACTAATGCAGAATGGAAACTTAAATTAAGTGGATGTATTGACCCAAGAGACTGCCATGCCTATGATGTCGCATGCCACAGGGAATGCTTCAGCAGAAATGTTGGCAATGTAATTAGAAAAACTGAAAAAACAGCTGAGGATTTGCCAAGTACTGCAGAATCTGCCAGTCAGGTAGAATTTAATGAATCTTTGTTGGAAGCTTTTGTCAGGGACAGTTGTCACAATGAGAGACACAGTAAAATGTTACCGGGAAATTTGTCACTCCAAATGTGTCAAAGAGACCGCTATGATTTCCAGAAAGTCCTTAAAGGCACTCATTGAAAATGTTTTATCTGGACTTAGTGTTTACGACCCCAGAGTCCAAAAAGAAAAAAGCCACAACGGATCATGCTAAAGTCAGTCAGTGATGCTTTGATTTTGCATTCAGAAGAAACCTGCAACCTCATTAATAACCTTAAGATTATTTATCAAGCTGCCAAAATTTTGCAAAAAACGATCATGTACAAATGAGAACTGAATGTTCTCAGGTTCAATTACTAAAAAAAAAAAGAAATAACAAAAGCAATACCAGAGGAACTTTCATCTTTTATTAAATGGTTGATAACTGGGAAAAAATGTTTGCCAGTACAGGTGTTAAAAACGATCATTTACAACAAAAAGCAGACTCTACTGCACAAACTTTAATGTATGAATGCCAAACAGAAAGGCACACTGCATTGCTTTCAGAAAAAATTAGGCATATTCGTGAATTTCCCCTTCAAGTTGGTATTGGTCTGACTATTCATTCTAAGACTCAAAGTAATAACTTGCAAAGATCTGGCAGAAGCATTTACGAGCAAAGTATTAGGTCTGAGATATGATGAATTACATATAAATTTTTATAGTTAAGTGGAAAATTCCATAAAAAGCATTACACGAGACAAGAAACTTCATGGTATTGCACCAGTGCAATTCGAAATTGTGGACAGCACCGTCATCACAAACGTGACTACGAAAAAGTTGCTATCCCATTCTCATACCAAAGATGAATTATCAGCCTATATTTCTCAAAACGTCATTCATCATGCAGAAAAGAAAAATATAAACCTTGTGGTAGTATGGCGTACAGAAGTAGCTTCTACCCATTGTGACGTAGGATTTCTTCAAAGTAAACAAGAAGAAGCAGATACAAAAAGGATTCTTCATGCAGTAAATGCTACAGAAAGAGGCGCAACAGAATATTTAAATATCTTCACCCCAGACACTGATGTTCTGGTACTTGCTGGAAGACGATGGCCAAAACTACCATCTCAGTCATTCTTCATGCCTAATTTTAGATCGGAAATTTCAATTGATACATTTTCATCACTGGGCACTTTGAAAGCATCTGCCTTACTTGCATTTCTCGGTCTTTCAGGCTGTAACACAACACAACTGGTGCCTTGGTCGGTAAGGGGAACTTGGAAGCATTAGCGACACAAGGAACAAGTGAAGAAATCTCTGTTGGAGCTCTAGAGGAGCTTGAAGTTCATTTGTCACGTCTACAAACCAGGGTCAAGTATAGATAAACTAGCAGAACTTCAATGGTATGTTTTCAAAGAAACAAATACCCTGGGAAAAGCTACCGCCCACTAAAAGTGCTCTAGTACCTGCAATTAAGAGTAAATTATCAGGTCATGATATGGAATAAGGATATTGAGGCAAACCCAACACTCTCATCCCCATTGGTTATGAATGAACACTCCCATCCCCCATTGGTCATGAATGAACGCTCCCATCCCCCATTGGTCATGAATGAATACTCCAATTCCCCATTGGTCATTGATGGGACATTATTAATGGACAAATATTGCCAAGCGTCATTCTTCATGCCTAATTTTAGATCGGAAATTTCAATTGATACATTTTCATCACTGGGCACTTTGAAAGCATCTGCCTTACTTGCATTTCTCGGTCTTTCAGGCTGTAACACAACACAACTGGTGCCTTGGTCGGTAAGGGGAACTTGGAAGCATTAGCGACACAAGGAACAAGTGAAGAAATCTCTGTTGGAGCTCTAGAGGAGCTTGAAGTTCATTTGTCACGTCTACAAACCAGGGTCAAGTATAGATAAACTAGCAGAACTTCAATGGTATGTTTTCAAAGAAACAAATACCCTGGGAAAAGCTACCGCCCACTAAAAGTGCTCTAGTACCTGCAATTAAGAGTAAATTATCAGGTCATGATATGGAATAAGGATATTGAGGCAAACCCAACACTCTCATCCCCATTGGTTATGAATGAACACTCCCATCCCCCATTGGCATGAAGAACCCCCATCCACCATTGGTCATGAATGAACGCTCCCATCCCCCATTGGTCATGAATGAATACTCCAATTCCCCATTGGTCATTGATGGGACATTATTAATGGACAAATATTGCCAAGCGTCTTTGATTTGCCTTGTGCTCCTAATAATATCCTTCATCTAATCAGGTGTAACTGTGTAAAGTCTATGTAATCCCCTAGGCAAATGCTTAGCAAATACTTCACCATGCAAAAAATGTGTATGTGAAGGGAATGAGGAGTTTTGTACCAATGATACTAAATTTACACCAGAAATGATAGAAACAGTAAAGGTGACTTCATAGTTACTGCGTGGCAAATATTTTTAGATCTTTTCATTTAATTTATTGCTTAGTAACAATTTAGTGAATTATTTTTCAATATCTTAATTTGTATAAAAATGTTTGATTTCCCACTGATATCATTCTAGCTATAAAGTGGCTTTGTTAATTTTTCAATATTCATTATATGATCAGTTACAAAGAATCATAAGAAATAACATTTATACATTACTCAGTGATGATGAAAGCGTTTTTTTTTTATGTTCAACATTTATCAATGACTTCATCACGGTAATATTAATATTTAAAAATAACTAATATTCTCATTCCTTCCTTTCAATACTCCGCTCAAAATTCCGCAAAATTTTAGAAATATTGAAAAAAATAATGAAAAATTATAATGAAGGGTTTTATTTTTTTACTTTGCATAAAATTACCTTTAAAGTGAGATATAGAAAATTATAATTGGACAAAAATTATGGAATACCGTATACCTGAAATAATTACAGGCGGCGGCGATCTTGATGACGTCATAAAAATTAATGCAAGAGATTCAGAAGTGCCACCATCAGTTTTATTCATCTAAAGGGAGTTTAAAACCGATTGATACTACCCCCAATATTTTCATCACTTATACTGCCACAAACGGGGTTTTTGCTACATATGCTCCCCTACTATACGTAATGACTAAGTTTTAAGGTGAGAGCACTGAGGCAAGGTTGCCAGATGCTTTTGGCTAAAAGTAGCACACTCTTAAAAAGTCGCACATTTCAGGTAAAAGTAGCCATATATATATATATATATATATATATATATATATATATTATATATATATATATACATATACACACACACACATTTGTAGGATAATACAAATTACTATTTATCATATTATATATAGATATATATAGATATATATATATATATATATATATATATATATATATATATATATATATATATATATTCTTATAATGTAAGTTTTGTAATGCAATTATAATTTTGGTAATATGATTAATTCACCTCAGAACCTGTGTATCATGTTATGAAATGTATGTTTTTGTGTTCATATTCCCACATTTAAAAATAACACATGTTAAGTAGTGTAACTTTTCATATTTTGAACATACATAAGGCAAAGAGAGAGTGGAAGCTCATAAGCCTTCGAAGAGGGTTGTTTTCACATCTTGAGAATTTCTTAGCTAAGCTAATTTTTTTAAATCGTCCTGATCGGGCCTGTAACGAAACAAGGGCATCTTGTTCATAGACATGCGAACGCAGCCAGAGGCCCTACTCCATATCACTATAGAGATGATGTAATATGTTTTTATCCGAGACGTGTACACTCAACTACACCCATTCACCCTGATACGTATAGTTACGCATATAAAATATTCATTCGATCGCGAGACCTAGCCGCTGGTGCGAGGGATAGTCTCTCTCTCTCTCTCTCTCACTCACGCGCGAACTGTTTCATTTCCGTAACATCATTCACGCTTACATATAAGGTGGTCACTCATTTTTATATAATTCTTAATAATATATGTGTTGTTTGTGGAATCTGGACATAGTGTTATTTTTATTAGTTTTTTGTGAAGGTTCCCACGATACAGGTATTTTTCAAACGTTTTGAAGTGCACTTTGAGGTTTAATTTTACGTGTGGATAAAATTTTAATTTCTATGCAAATTTTCTTTTCCTTTGTTCTTTTGACATGTCCATTTCATGTCTTTATTTTGTCTTTATTTTGACATGTCCATTTCATTTTCTTTATCTTGTTTAATTAGTTTGAATAATATTCTATTATGTAATTGTTTGAATCTAACACTTGCAAATTAATTTGTATCTAATTAAATTTCATTTCAAATTTAATTATTCCTTTATAATTTAATTTAATTAATTTTCTTGATAAAATTTGATTTAATTTTGCTTAATAATTAATTCAAGAATTATTTAAACTTTTATTTTCAAGTAATAACAATTTCCCTGAGATTGTGAATTTCACTTATAAATTTTGAATTTAGAAATAAATTTTTGTATTTAAAATTCATATGAACATTTCATTTAACCACCAGTATTATATTTTATTTTCGTTTAGGTAGAAATATAGAGTGATAATTGTGCTGTTTCCCACAAATAAATCAGAATCAGGCAAATACTTAGATTTGAAATTGCAGGAATGATGCCCTTTAATTAAGATTACCTCACATCCATTTTAATGAACTGAGACTGATTGTTTTCTTGACAGTTCAGTTCTATAAGGGATCACAATTACCTTTAGAGTATTCATTCGTTTAGTATTTGTGATGAAGGGTCAGGTGTCTGGCTGTAGTGAGGTAAATAAATACCAGGTACTTGAACAAACTGTGCCCTAAGTACAAAGGGTGTCCCAGACCCAGGAATAAAAGGGCCTCTTGTGCTAACAAGTGGTAAGTGAAATAACCAGATACTTGGCAATTTGGGATAACAAATATTAATGGTGTCCAGACACAGATCTTTGGCTACTTCGTGCACCAAGTATTAATGGTGTCCAGACCCAGATACTCTAAGCCACATCGTCACAATATATATATATATATATATATATATATATATATATTATATATATATACTATATATATATAGATATATATATATATATAGTATACATTACAATATATTTATATAGTATACATATATATCCATACATAATATATATAATATAATTATATATATTGTATGCACACACATTTATAGCATAATAAAGTTATTACTTAATTTTAGTGGTTAATCCTGGCTATATGGTATACGTATTTTTTCAAAACTACAGTACATTTCATCCTTTCTAAATCAATAACCTTTTCTTGAAAAATTAGTACACTTCTTTTTTCGCAACTCATGTAAACTTTTTCAATGTAAAAAAAAAAAAATACATTACATACCACTCTCTTCCAAATTTAACTAGAGTACCAATTCAGCAGGCTTTCTGCATTATCATCTTTCTCAATTTCACAGACTGATGAGTCATATTTCAGCATGGATCATTTGGGTTCAAATGTTGAACAGCATTTGCCATTCAATTCCAGGCTGGTCTTTATTCTCAATAATGAGGTTAAGAGCTCCAAGCCCATTCGATTTCTCAACTTGGTTTTAATTCATGTAACTCTAGAGAAAACCCTTTCAACTACGCATTACTTACTGGAAGACTGTAGACTTTTAATGCAAATTCTGATATATCCAAAGGTGTAAAAGTAACCCAATTTGTGATTTAACCCAATCTGGCAACTCTGCACTCAAGCTGATGACGTCAATGCAACGGAGATCTATCCGGTCTGTTAAAGGAAACGCTTTCAGAGGGGTATAATTTTCACAGGGGGTATAATTTTCACAGGGTATCGAAATTTATGCCAAATGTGACGAGAAAGAGGAAGACTCATTACCGATATAACAATAAGTTCATACAGCCGAGGCAACTATACCACTCCCCAGAAGACAGCAACGCTCTCCACTGAAGGGCAAAGGCATGGAATTACCAAACTTGTCAGTTTTTTCGACATTTCACTTGAACCTAGACAATTAATTCCCTCTCAAATGCCGTTGATCATAAATACACATGCCATTTGATTAATACTTCGAGTTACTTGGGCATATAATTATCACGTATCAGTAATCAACATTATTCCAAGGTAACGGGTGACCTGAACAACGAATCTGGATTAGAAACGTTTTGAGCAATCGCGCGACCGCCCTCGCTGCAGCGTTACCAGATCTAACATCATTTGATGCTTTTAGCACAATCTGAGGTATATTTCATAGCTTGGCATAATTGGGCTTAACAACCAATTTAGCATGATTTAGTGAAGATTGGGATAAATATAGATTAAAATACATAACTGACTTATTTTGATTAAAAAAATAACAAATTACTATACGTCAAATATGAAAATCCGTGTAGCTGATCAGCCATCTTCAGCGTATCAAATATATGGTGGGGTTAAATTTGCCAAACTGTTAGAAAGGTATACTGCTCATGCGAGAGAATCAGAAAACCGCACAAATGTTTGAGCGCCTTCGGAACATTGGTAGAATTAGCAGTAGTCGACAATAATGATTGAATTCTTATGGGTGTGTTTCATTCTTGATCCTGCAGACCTGGTAGTGTCTGAGATATTTATTTTCGCCATTTCTTTAAAATTTCAAAATATAATATCTTAAGAGTATAAACAAGACTTGTAAAGTGAATGGCGAGCACTAATCATACGAAAATATCAACACAGAATCATTCTGGGCTACAGTTTACTATTCTTCCAATGTTCGTTCAAACTTTGCTCACCATTCCCATATCGAAAGACTGTCAAATACTCCCCAAACAAATGAACTAATATCCAATGAAGGAGTAAAAAAAAAAGCAGGAGATTGCACCAAACTTCTTCCTTCCGAGGACATGGTGAGGTCCGTAAACAAAGATATTACAATAAACAGGGTTATCAACTTAACTCATTAGTGCATATTCAACAAGGAAAACGTTTGGTTGGTATTATTGTGCCTAGCTGTACCCTTTTAAATCATCAGCTTGAAGAGGATTGCTTTCTTATTATTTGTTTATTAATGCTTGGACGAAAATAAAGTTTATTTTGTAACAATTGTGTCTGATTTCTTGTTGGGGTTAATTTCCTATTTTTGTACAAAAGATAACTTGTTTGTTTGCTATCCAAATCCAATACCGCCCAGAACGTCTCTAATAGAAATGTTTCTAATGGCCAATTTTATTTTTGTTACATATTTTGTATTTACTGTGAAAATAACATAAAATAAGCATAATTTTGTCATCCCACTTGCATATTTTTGATAGATTGAGCATAATTTCTGAGAGAGTTTATCGACAAAGGCATAAGAGATTATGGCAACACTGCCTGACTGGTTTAAATACTTCTCGCGTAACGTTTCACTGCTCAGTTCGCCTTGACAGCTCAGTGATCGAAAGGAACCCTAACAACGTCTTTAAAAAGACATCTCTCAGTTTAGAGGCTTAATCCTTCATTTGCTAAAGACGGTGAATGCTTCTATAGAACTAATAAATCTCATATCAAGTGGGAAGAAGTACAGTGACTGATAAATTCAAAATATTACGAGTAAGCTTGTGAACGCATACATCATAAAATGGCGTGGAAGATTGGAATAGTGGCCCCAAACGATCTTACAAACGAAGGGGAAAGTCAACCTGTCCATTCAGCAGGCAGTGGTCAGTGTCGGGCTTGTTTGCGGAACTCGGCCAACCGCGTAGCTTCAGCTTCCCGTTCCCGGGACGAGAGTGAGAGTGGTTCCCACTCGGAACTTACCGACGAAATCGACATCAGGGCTTCAGTTGTAATGATGATCACACAGACACGCACTACTTTCATTTTCACGACAAACAGTGAGAATAGATGGAACATGTATGAAATTCGGCGCTGATATGGTCCCAGGTAGGTAAAGTCGTATCCTGCAATTTCTGATTGAATTATACATATATACATATACATACACACACACACACACACACACACATATATATATATATATATATATATATATATATATATATATATATATATAATTCCTAATATTCTTAATGGGCGAAAAAAATTGCATTTATAATTAAAGTGATCAGTCTGATGACAGGAATCGCAAAATTAAAGACCTGCTTGTACATTTTATAAGTTGATACCCCCAAGGGTGTGTGTGTGTGTGTATGTATGCATATATATATACTATATACATATATATATATATATATATATATATATATATATATATACTCTGTTTGCGATAGTGACACGTTCTATATTTCGCAGGTCACGAACCAGAGTCTTCTTACTGGATGGAAGAAAATAAGCCGAAGTTTTGAATCGGGAAAGACCAGAACGAGAGGTTTGAAACGCTTGAAGCCCTACAGCTAGGCAACGATATAGAAACTACGGGTAGTCCCCACACGCGGGTCCGGTGTATTTTTGTGTAACCGACCATAATGTCACACAATCCAGTCGAAGCCACAATGTATCGATGTAAAATAGCAAATAAACTTAAAAACAATTGATGATGAGGTGGAAAAAATCCCGTGACCTCAGTGAGGGATATTTATTAAATCGCTTTTCAAAGAGTAAAAAAAAAAAAAAAAAATTATCCCTGTTTACATCAGTAAATTGTCGCTTCGACCGGTTTGTGTGACGTCATAAATTCGTTGCTAGAGTGGGACTACCTTGTCTTTACTACATCGTGTGCTACAGGCCACGTCGTCAAATGCTGTGAAAACGCTTCTGCCTTCAGAGGACCTCTGACGTCAATACTTGCTGCCCTTTGGAAATCCCTCAAAGCTATAGAGTGACGTTCCATCACGAGGGAGATGAATGATAAATATTTCTTGTAAGATAAAACAAATATACTTAATAAAATGTTGAAGATTATTATTATCCCGGCTATCTGGAAAAGTATTCTGAAGGATTATTACATCTGTTGAAACCACAATGCTCTTAAAACTGATTAATGGCAAGTAATATGACAAGCTCAATTCGGGTACAAATAAGTTCCTCATCAGAACTGTTCTGTGTAAAGCAGAGCAAATCATTCGCCAATGAAGGTCTTCATGAGTTTAACAAGGTACAGTTAGTCTTAATCATATGCTTGATCATGCCAATAAAATATTTCAGTTTTCAAAATGTTCGTCATAACAACCACACGATAACACCACCAGCTGGAAAAAGGTTATTCATAACTGTGACATGTTTACTTCAGAATAGAATACAATACAAAATGTAGGCTCGTCCATAAAGCGCGAGCTGGAAAAAAATGATTTAATGAGTACTCGTTCATACAACGCGAGGTGAAAAAAAATTACTTTATGAGTAGCTACTTTTAAATTGTCCAGAAAGCTCATAAGTATATAAAAAAAGAGAGAGAAGTAAACAAATCACGAAAATAGTACTTGAACAAACAACCGACATATTTCATCAAACCTAAATTTACCTTGAGAAAACGACCATAAACAAACCTTTCTTTGGTATCATGGAAAGGGAGCTTGCACATGGAACCTTCGTGACCAACAACCGGCAAAAAATATTGATTGTCAGAAACAGTGATGATTGTAAAGATGTTGAATACATAATGCATATTTTTTATTTTTGTGGTCATATAAAAACAACATTGACGTATTTCAAATTGTAATGTTTTAGTGGACTGATTTCTATAGTAATGTCTACAAATTTCTTGGCAGTGTTCTCAAAATTTAGAGGTCTTTTACTTAAGGTAATGGTTCTCAAACTGTGTTCCGCGGAACCCCAGGGTTCCGTGAAGGAACTTTCAAGGGTTCCGTTGCCAAACCAAAAAAAATAAAAAATAAAAATAATATATATATATATTATACATGTATATATATATATATATATATATATATATATATATATATATATAATTTATACGTTTGACGAAAGTTTATTTTTATTTATTGATTCACTTATTCATTAGAACAGGGGTGGATAAGTGAAATATGAGTAATGAATCTTTTGCATCTGAAAAGAAAGAGAGAGATAAAATATACAGTGTACGTGAAGCGTACCTGTCCGTTTAGCAATTGTACGGGTCCCACTACACCGCCACTCTGCCACCTCTTACTAAGAAGAGTTACCAATACAGTGATTTGTAACTAGATCTAGAGTTATATGCTCTGTCTACCGACTTTTTGCAACAGTTAGTGACATAGCAAAACATACAGAGATCTTTGTATTTGAAATATCTGGCGGCACTTCTAGATAACTCTGTGTCTCTATTAAATTGTTTATTAAAAATGTCAGCCTCTGATGAACGAAGTTATCAACATTCTAGCGACTTTTAGGAATGACGCTAGCATCATTCTAAAATCAGAGTTGGCAATTCTGCATTGCTAACCAACCAGTATTGCCATGGACTTCATGAGAGGTGTACTGTGCTGCGTTCTTGTGTTATTCATTGCATTGTCAAATTTTTAGGATGGAAAATTGGCTAAAATACCACACCTTAAGGCCGAAGTTGCAAGGTGATAATACATCTACTGATTCTTCTGTGTAATGAACCTGCCGAACAGCCAGTAGCAGCTAGTGATGAAAGAGAATCCTTGCAAGAACTACATGCCTCTACTTCTGTGGCACAAGAATCAAGAGCTAGTAAGTTATGTATTGGGAATTCAAAGAAGTGCAAATTTGATGACAGTTACATAAAATTTGGTTTTATGTCAGTTGGAGACGAAAATGCTCCTGTTGAACAATATGATGTATGTGATAAAACTTTGGCTAATAGTAGCTTAAATCGTGCAAAACTGAGGAGACACCTTGAAACAGTTAGTTAACAAACACGTTGATTATTTTACAAGAAAACGAAATTAGTTAAAAGAGAGTATTGTTTCCATAAAAAAGATTTGCTTACCAAGACAATAGTAACGGACTTGAATCATCATACCGAGTAAGTTCTCACATTGCTAAAGCTGGCGAAGCTCATACAATTGCAGAATTTTTACTAAAATTGTGCATGAAAGATGTGGTTTTCTGTACGTTTGGTGAGAAATATAGCAAGGTTCTTTCTTTCTTGACACTGTACCCCTGTCAAATGACACCATATCACGTCGAATCAAAGAGATGGCAGATAATTGTGAAAACGTGTTAATAAACCGCATAAAAAGAAGTCCTGTGGGTTTCATCTTTCAGCTTGATGAATCAACCGATGTTGGCAGGTTAGCAGTCCTCCTTGTGTTTGAACAACATGTGTCAGATGAATCTGTACTTGAAGATCTCCTGTTGTGCCAAGCTCTCGAGACAACTACAAGAGGTGAGGATATATTTAAGATATTAGCCACATACTTCAGAAAAAATTATCTTAATTGGGACCTTTGCATTGCTGTTTGCAGTGATGGTGCAAAGATGGCAGGCTCAGTAAAGGGTGCAATTGGTCTCATCAAAAATGTTGCACATGCTGTGGAGCATAGACACTGTTGCCTCCATAGAGAAGCACTAGCTGTGAAAAAGATGCCAAGTGATCTAAAAGACACTTAATGAAGTCATCAAGGTAGTTAATTTCATTAAGGCTAAGCCTCTTCATTCTCGAGTGTTTGCCTCATTGTGTCAGGAGATGGGATCCATTCACAAAGCCCTGTTGTTACATACAGAAGTGCGTTGGGTACCTCGTGGTAAAATTCTTTCACGTGTGTATGAATTGAGAAATGAGATTGAAGTATTTCTGAGGGAGCACAAGTCTTCTCTGTTAAGCCACTTCACTGATGAAGTCTGGGTATGCAAGGTGGTCTATCTTGCAGATATATTTTGGAAATTAAACGAGCTTAGCTTATCATTAAAAGGTTCTGCTATCAATATTTTGAATGTTCAAGACAGAATTAAATCCTTTCTTCTTAAGATTGAGTTCTGGGCTGGCTGTATAAAGAAAAACCAGACAGAGCGCTTGCCTATTGCCATTCATTCCTGAATGCAAATTCCTTAGAGTCGGCTGGTAGTACAAGAGACTACATGATTTTGCACCTACAACAATTAAAAGATAATTTACGAGAGTACTTTCCAAAACAATCAAACCCTCTGAGATGGCTGCGCAACCCATTCATGGATGAGGATAATGTGATGAAGCAGAATTTGTCAGTGACTGAAAAAGAACAGCTTATTGACATTTCAACTGATCTAACTTTGAAAACTAAATACAACAAGGACTCTCTCCTTTCTCTCTGGATAAACCTGTTGCATGAGTATCCAGAATTATCTAAACGGGCATTGAATCATCTTATGCCCTTTGCAGTAACATACATGTGTAAAGCAGCTTTCTCTATTAATATTGCAACTAAAAACAAATACCGAAGCAAGTTGGATGCAGCACGTGATATGCATCAGCAGTTAACAGTTCCAGACTTTGATAGTCTCTGTAGCCAGAAGCAAGGTCACCCATCACATTAAAAAAAGGTAAGAACTTTTATGATGAGTAATAAACTTTGCATTTTTATTTTATTTTTGTCGTGTGTGTGTGTATGTGTATTTGTTGGGGAAAACTAAACATTTATGGGCGACATATCCACATATATTGGGTGAAGGGGCTGTAGGGGGTTCCACCGAGTACCAGCAAATACAAAAGAGTTCTGTTTACTGGAAAAGTTTGAGAACCACTGACTTAAGGCATTAAATCTATTAGGCAGGGTTTCTATTCTAATCTTCAACCTATAATACTCGTATGTTTTTCTTGTATCAGGTGGGATAGTGTGTCAGACCACCAGGGTACTGAATGTTTCTTAGTAGTATTGACTTAGGAATAGATTCGTCGGCAGCTGTAATTACAAAGTTTGTGAAGAAGTCTACAATCTCATCATGACCTTGTACTGGCGTAAATGGAGGGATCTGGCTGGACTTAATTTTATACTGGTCCCAGTCTGCCTTATCTACATTATATCGTGGGATAGTTGGTGTTGGGGTATGTCCCAAACAGGATATTAAAATTGGAAAAAGACCACAGGTATATGGATCATCTAAAACATTCCAATCAAATCTCCCAACTATGTTAGATGAGCAAATAATATACTTAAGTCTATGGATGAAAAACTTCCATGGGATTTTGAAAAGTGCTAATATCTCTATCATTTAAAATGCAAAGATTATGATTATCAATCATATGTTAAATTTTGTTACCAGGTGCATCTGTTTCATTGCAAAAGGAATCCCATAATGGGCTGAGGGCGTTAAAATCTCCCACCATTAAAAAATCATCACCTAAATTAGGTAATACTTGAGGTAGTTTTTGTGAATCATAATTACATGAAGATTGGTTGTAAATATTATGCAAACTAAAAGTAGAGTGGTTAATATGGAGTTTAATTCCAGATAGTTGGAATTCAGGACTCAGTCAATATATTTTCGTAAGTAATTTGGTTATTGATGTAAATTGCTGTTCCTAATGTATTCATATCAGGAACTGAATGGGATGCTAATGTATAATTCCCTATTCTCGAGACATTTTCATTTGTATGTTGCAAGTATATAGCTATTGGTTCATATTGTTTTAATAATCTTTGAATTCTCCCATTTGTAATCGTGTTTTTAAACCATTTACGTTCCACTGAATAATATAAGAATTGAATGTCATTGCGGAGGAAGGCCTCTGTCAAGCAGAACATTATTTCTGCTTACTTTTGTGGCTGCATGCTCATGTAAAGCTGCAGGTTTCTTGGTAATTGCTCCATGAGACTTTTGTTTTTGTTCTATTTTCTCCAATAAATGTTCCATGCCGCTAGCAGGATGAGCGAGTTTTAATTAGATGGTCTACCTACACACATACAATCTGCGGAGTGTTTTTCTAGATTTTCCTGTTGGTTTTTAGTTTTGAATTTGATAAAATTATTAATCATATTAGTGAGGCTGCTTGTAGATGGAAGTTTCGTTGTATTCAAATGAGCAATCAAATATTCATTACATCCACAATTTATCATGAGTGGATAAGATATTTATATTTTGAGTGATTGAGTGTGTCTTGTTTATTTTGCCGAGACTGGGAGAGGAGTCCATTTCAACAGAGGCGGCTTGTTGATGATTGATTGATTGTGTCTATTAAACCTGGCGTCACAACATTTAGGTAATTGACACCAAAATAAATTAAATAAAAAAAATTAAATTTTAACCCTTAAACGCGGAAGCGGTAAAAATCAAAAACTCCCCCGAATGCCGGAGCCGGTTTTGAATGAGCGCGGAAGCGGAAAAAATAATTTTTTTCAAAAAATCACAGCGTGCTTAGTTTTGAAGATAAAGAGTTCATTTTTGGCTCCTATTTTTGTCATTGCCTGAAGTTTAGTATGCAATCATCAGAAATTAAAAATAATATCATTATCATATGTAAATAATGCGATATATGTTAGCAAAAAAAAAAAATTCATACATAATTGTATTAAAATCACGCTGTGCAAAAAACGGTAAAAGCTAACGAGTTTATTTTTTTTTTCGTTGTATTGTACACTAAATTGCAATCATTTTGATATATAATACATTGTAAAACAATAAAAGCAACACCGGAAAAATATTATCACAAAATGATGTACGAATTCGTAACGCGCGGACGTAAAAAAATGTTTTTTTCAAAAATTCACCGTAAATTTAAATATTGTTCTAGAGACTTCCAATTTGTTTCAAAATGAATAAAAATGATTGAATATTATGATACAGTAAGAGTTTTAGATTAGAATTGCAGATTTTGATCATTTCGGACGAGTTAAAGTTGACTGAATGTCAAAATTTTTATATATATTTTTTTTTATATGCACATATTTCGGAGATGAGAAAAGCTACAACATTCAATTATTTTTTATTGTATTCCTCATACATTTGCGCACATTTTGATATATAAAACTTTATAAAACGGCTAATATGAAAAGGAGCAAATATTAGGATAACACGATGTACACATTTCAGAGATTTTCGGCCGCGAAGCGGCGCGCGGAGGGAAGAAAAATATTTTTTTCAAAAATTCACCATAAATCACAATATTGTTCTAGAGACTTCGAATTTGTTTCAAAATGAAGATAAATGACTGGATATTACTAGGCCGTAAGAGTTATAGCTTACAATAACGTTTTTGTTTTTACGACCATTTCGGTTGCATCAAATTTGACCGTACGTATTTGATTTTTTCGTTTTACGTTTTAGTTTTTCAATCATTCGTGATTTTATATGCCCATATTTCATTTGACAAAAGTACGTAAAAGGTCAATCATTCGTTTGCTTTATAATGCATATTCAGAAAAGAAGAAAATCTTACAACATTCCATTTTTTTATTTTTTGTTGTATTCGTCCATGAATTTGCGCACATTGTTTGATAATATGAAACTCTATAAAACAGCTAATATTAAAAGGAGCAAATATTAGGATAACGCGATGTACACATTTCGGAGATTTTCGGCCGCGAAGCGGCGCGCGGAGGGAAGAAAAATATTTTTTTCAAAATTTCACCATAAATCACAATATTGTTCTAGAGACTTCGAATTTGTTTCAAAATGAAGATAAATGACTGGATATTACTAGGCTGTAAGAGTTATAGCTTACAATAACGTTTTTCGACCATTTCGGTTGCGTCAAAGTTGACCGTACGTAGTTTTTTTCCCAATCATCGTGATTTATATGCACATATTTCAGAAATGGGGAAAGCTACAACATTCATTTATTTTTTATTGTATTCATCATGAATTTGCGCACATTTTGATATATGAAACTCTATAAAACGGCTAATATGGAAAGGAGCAAATATTAGGATAACGCGATGTACACATTTCGGAGATTTTCGGCCGCGAAGCGGATGCGCGGAGGGAAGAAAAATATTTTTTTCAAAAATTCACCATAAATCACAATATTGTTCTAGAGACTTCGAATTTGTTTCAAAATGAAGATAAATGACTGAAGATTACTAGACTGTTATGTATTTTGCTTATCCAAAAATACCAACATAAAAAAAAAGAAATATATATATATATATATATATATATATATATATATATATATATATATATATATATATATATATATATATATATATATATATGTAGTGTTTCTTTATTTATACATTTTCCGATTCTGGTACGAATACATTAATAAAAGGAATGCAGGTGACACTTTTCTTTTTGCATACAATGAAATATCGTATTCATGCATAGATATGGAGATATAACAACTTGAAATAATAAATGAAAAAATAAATATAAAACAAATGCAGAATACTCACTCCTAATCCTGACTCTTCGTTCTATTCTTGTTTTCTCCCTCCTCCATTGAAGAGTCTTGCATTTTTTTCCTCTCAACATGACGAGGTACAGGTGGAGGAGGGAGACGTGCGCCCTTACAGCTGCTGGGATAGGGCACGGTCCCGTGAGCCCTCCCCTGACCGCTGAGTCGCACTCCAATAGAAGACCGCACTGTGGTATTTGCGGTCACACTCCCCGAACCTGCATAGAGCTATCTTGCAGGTGCGAGAGAAGAACCGGGTGTCTCCCCTTCTGCCATTCATATGGCACACCCGGCACCGTTTCTGCCTGCGCCCTTCTAGGAGATCCAGTGTGTGATCCCCTGGCTTCAGCCAACACGGAGGGTCCACTACCCGACGAGACGGGGTGGTGCGGGCGGGGGACGGCAGCAGGGGGGCGGCGGCAGCAGGGGGCGTCGGCAGCAGTGGCGGCGGCAGCAGGGGCGTTGGCACCTCTATGACCGAAGTAGACACCCCTTAGGTCTGCCCTTTCCTGTACGGGGAGATCTACAGCTCGGCGCAGGGGGGCAGTGATGGAAGGCCACTCATCGGGATCAAAGTTGATGAGGGCATTCCCGGCTACCTCTAGGAACTGTATGTGGGACAACCTCGGAAGATTGTCACCGCGGTACCCACAGTACAGTATGTAGGCATTTTGGAGGGCCAACTGAAGGATGTATTTGAGGAGCTTTTGTGTCCACCTCCTGGTTCTCCTGGCGAAGGGATAATACTGGATGAGCTGATCAAAGAGATCAACTCCTCCCATGTGCCTGTTGTAGTGCCCAATGACGGTAGGGCGCTCTAAACGAAACTCCTCATACACAACTCGGCCCTGTCGACGTGTCTTCTTCCGCTGCACAATCTCCTCTTGGACAGGTTCATGGCTCGTCGAAATCATGGGGACGAGTCGGACACCCTTCCAACAGATGACGAAGACAGCACCCTTCCGCCGCCACTGTGTCTCTCCTCTTGCCAGATGTTGCGGATGGCTAGTGAACCTCTTGAGGGAATTCGGGGCCCCACGCACCAACTGAAGGGTACCACTGACGTGAACACCTGCTTCATACAGTTCCTGGGCCAGGGATACCGAGTTATAATAATTATCCATAAACAGGTGGTATCCCTGGTTACGGAAACAATCCACAAGCCCGAAAACAGTGTCACGCAACGTGGAGAAGCCCGGAATACACCGAAAAGTCAATGACGTAGCCAGTGTTGGCCTCGGTAATAAAAAAAAATTTCACGCCATATTTCTTCGGCTTCTTGGGGTTATACACTTTGATGCTTAGACGTCCTTCGTAAGGCATCATCCCCTCATCCAATGAAAGGTTCTTTACAGGAATCACGAGAGTTACACAGCGTTCACGGATATAATCCAACACTGGGCGCACTAAAATGAGGCGATCAGAGTTATTCCGGGGTATGGCTCTTCGGTTGAAGGTGTTGAAATATCTGTCCAACGGCAGGAAAGTATCAAGGGGCATAACGCCGGGCACATTGGGCGTACCTAAGAAAAAATTACGCCTCCAATATATCCTGACATCGGAAGCAGGCAGCAATCCAAAAAAAACGTGGAGCCCCAAAAAATACGCCATGTCAGGGAGGTTGCAACCCCGCCAATAATACGTGAATGGATGCATGGTAGGTGGTGTGGGGTCCTCTGTCCACCCATCCTCGCTTTCGGACAACCGAGATTCACCTTGGCTTGCTCGACTATCCGACCTTCTACGTGCCCGTGCGCGAGCGCGGGTACGACTTCGAACACGAGACCCCCTCACTGGCCCATCTCCCTCACTCAAGCCTTCGCTTTCTGTATCATCATCATCGGCACGAAAACTTGAACTAAACTCTTCATCATCCCCCTCCTCAGATTCCCCCTCATACGCACTGAAACTACTGAACTCTAGTTCACTTTCGGGATGTGACCCTCGAACGGACATTGGGGGCAAATATTCGTCGTCATCACTATCATTGGGAGTTATGTCCTCATCACTTGACAACCATCCGCCATCAAAATGAGGACTTGCCACATACTCTCGATCAAGCTCTGATAAATATTCGTCAATGTCCCTTGGTTTGAGCCCTCCCAAATTCCTACGAATGTCCCTAAGGACGGCCCGATGCTTCCTTGGGGTTACTGACGGCAAATGAGACACTTGAGAAGTACTTTCATCGACACGTGGTCGCACAGAACGGCGTTGAGGAGCAAGGTCAGGTTGGGTGCTTGTTCCTTCCCCAGCATCCAGGTCAAAAACTCTCCTAACACGTTCCCTTCCGACGGGTAAAACGTGCCTTTTGCGTTTCATACGATGTCCAGACATCTCTACGAATGTCCTGTAGCAACACAAATGTTCAAAGTCTCGCACAAGCTCAGAAAAACGCGGTTCCGACAAAAGATCGCTCTCGAACGGTGCATCGCTGATGCTGGCTGGGGCGAGAAGAATGCATTTCGCGCCTGCGCACTTGGGTCACGCTTCAAAACAAAACAACACCTTGATCCGTGAACTCCCAGCATCCCACAAGGCGCGTGATTCAAAAGTTTTCGGCTGGTAGGCCTATAAGTATTTTTCCGCGAATTTTTAAAAAACTTTTTTGAGTCGACGTATGGTACGTCCATTCAGCAATCGGGGGAGATTTTGACTCGACGTTTAATACGTCCATTCGGCGTTTAAGGGTTAAATAAATTTCATATAAAAATCTCTATAAATATACGTATATAAAAATTTTGTTCATATATATATATAAGTTCTTACATAGACAATCTATGTATGATTTAAATTTGGCTGAGGAGGCCCGCCTCCCACATAAATTTATATAACTGCTCTATATTACAATCCTTTAAGAGAATTGGAGCTAAAATAAAATTATCTTCTCTGTCACGTCCCCATGACAGGAACCTTTACTTCTTTCCCTCTTCTTTTCAGTAAAAGCAGCCATTCCAATATATCTAAAATCAGAGGGTTTAAAAAGTTAAAAGATTCCAGCGACTGAAAAACACTTCTTGAGTCACAATATATTATATAATTATTTTAATTCCGAATTAAAAACTTTCTTTAAAGCCTTTAAAATTGCATATAATTCTGCTGTAAAAATCGATGCAACAGATGATAACCTGCTGCTTCTCTCTACATCAGGGAATGCTACTCCAAAGCTGACGCCAGCCAGCATCTGACTTTGAGCCATCCGCGAAAAATGCATTGGAGTTATCCGTGTTGCAAGGAGTGTTTTAAAAATACTGACCGCATGGCCTCACTGGACAATTCTGTCTTGGTAAAATTAAAAGCTCTACAGAATTTTACCTCTGTAAAGTTCCAGGGGGGACTAACTGAATATTTTGCTGGTAAAATCTCGATCCTTGGCATATTTAATTCATTGACAATAAAATTTACTCTAAAAGATATATGGATGAGGTTGCTTGGGGTGATTTTCATAAAACTGGCAATGCCTTTCCTTTCTCATACAAATGCTGGTTAAAGACTTGGGTAGCCTCTCGAATCTATACCAGCTCTGAACCAGCAGGAGCTAGTAATGAGGATCTAGTGGCACCTCACCAGCATCTACAAGCATGCTCTCGGTGGGAGACGATTTAAATACTCCTGTACACAACCGTATTCCTCCGTGATGAATTGAGTTGATCATTTTAAGACTATTTGGCTTCCCAGAAGTGTACACTTCACACCCATAACTTAAATTTGAAAAGACCAAGACTTTATATAACCTCAACATCTGAGTTTGGTCTGCACCCCACGAGGTGAGAGACAGGACCCTCAGCAAATTCATTGCTTTCAAGTATTTTGCCTGAATATACTTCAGATGTGGAATCCAGGTCAGCTTGCAATAAAAATTAAACCAAGAAACCCTGTTTCACCAACACATGGAATTCTCTGCCTATGGATGGATGGATGGATGTATGGGTTTTAGGGCAAAAGCCCAGGCACTGGGGCCAAAGAAGCCATTCAGTGCCATAATGGAAAGTAATTAATTACATTATAAATGAGTTAATAAGTATATGGAGAAAATGGTTCATAGATAAATTACCATATGAAAAATGAATGAATTAATGAAGAAAATGGTTAATAAATAAATAAATATATATCTATGATGTGATAGATAAAAGATAATTAAATGTTATTAAGAATGTTTATAGATTTTAAAAAGGAGATGAGAGCAGAAATATCTGCTTCACCTCCCAAAATATCAGATAGGGATTTACCCCTAAAATATCTCTCTCTGGTTAAAATATCTGGGGCAAGCAACCAGAATGTGCTCCACTGTTAGCATCTCGCCACCGCAAGCACACTCTGGGAGGCTGCCCTCTTCTAAAATAAACTGATGGGTCAAATGAGTGTGCCCAATCCTCAGTCTACTTAAAACTATTTCTGCTCGTCTATCAGACTGGAAAGACGAAGGGCACGGCAATATATTATTTCTAATATTTCGATACTTTCTATTATTGGCAAGATGAGAAGTCCATCTTTCTTGCCATTTGCTTAAAATATAAGACCTAAAAGGACCTTTTAGATCTGTATTAGGCACTTTACTAAAGGCTGTCTCAGATGAGACACTAGCAGCTTTCGCTTCCCTATCTGCCATCTCGTTTCCGTAAATCCCCACATGTGAAGGGACCCAACAGAAAGAGACAGATTTACGCAAATAGTACAAATGGAAGAGCGATTCCTGAACTTTTTGAACTAACGGATGGAAGCTATTGAATTTTTTAATAGCTTCTAAAGTGCTTTTGGAATCTGAGTAAATAACAAAATTAGTGTTGCTACTTTGAAAAACTATATCCAGGGCAGAGACTATGGCTGTTAATTCTGCTGTGAATATGGATGCAAAGTCAGATAGTTTAGCTGTGTATGCTGTGTCACCAAGGATAACTGCACAGCCAACACCACTATCGGACTGATCCATCCGTATATATTTTTGTCACATGGGCAGTTTCGTGCTCCAAGATTTTTCGCCTAATCTCTTCCTCAGGACAATCTTTTTGGTTATATGCTTTTTTTCACGGATGCTTCTGGAATAAGCCATGGAGGATACACAAGATGTTTTACTTTCTGGGATTTAAGATGATTACCCATAACATCTTCATTTAGTCTAATGTGGAGTGGTCTAGAGCAGTGGTTCTTAACCTTTTTTGGCAGCGACCCAAAATTTTCAATAAATCAACCATGGAGACCCAAGCCTACATAGATATACAAATTGTCTTTATAAGTAATATAATAATAATATTCTGCAAACCCTTAGCGACCCAATAAAATGGCTTGGCGACCCAACTTTGGGTTGCAACCCAAGGGTTAAGAACCACTGGTCTAGAGGCTCTTATACCAGAAAAGACCCGTGAGTCTGCTTCCCTCAGCAACTGGAAGGAGGGATTTTTGGGAGCACTTTTAATTCTAGCCATGTACCTTAATTGTAGTTCTTGCCTTCTCAGATCAAGGGGAAGTTGGTTAGTATCAACATATATGCTTCCAACAGGCGAAGTTCTAAAAGCCCCTGAGCATATTCTCAGCCCCATATTGTGTACAATGTCCAGTTCCTTCAGCCTGGTTTTACATCAGCCTGGTTTTACAAGCTGAGGAATAAATCTGACAGCCATAGTCTAGCTTGGATCGAAACAACGAGTCATATAGTCTCAGCTGGGATTTTTTATCAGTTCCCCAACTAAATCCAGAAACAACCTTTAAAATATTCAGAGATTGTTTAAACTTAATCTTTAAGGCATTTATGTGGCTGGCCCATGTCAATTTCTAGTCAATGGTCATTCCCAAAAAATTTTACTTCATTTTCATAAAGAATGATAGATCCTTTTAAACTAGGTGTGGGAACCTCTTCCACACGCTGGCACCTAGTAAATCTTACAGAAACTGTTTTAGAGGAGGAGAATTTTAAACCATTCTCATCAGCCCACCTAGTAATAGCATTAACAGACCTTTGCAAATGTTTACATACTGACGAGGCATCATATCCTGTGCAGTACATTGCAAGGTTGTCAACAAAAAGTAAGCATTTAACAGGTGATGATATTTGTTGGACTATACTGTTTATTGCCACTGAAAAAAGTGTTACACTTAAAACGCTTCCTTGAGGAACACACTCCTGCACAAAAGGTTGGGAGAGAGTGTTGCCCACTCTAAAACTTAAAAAATTTCTCTGTTAAAAAGGAATATAAAAATTTAATCATTCTTCCACATATGCCCATCTTGTGCAATTGTTTTATGATGACAATTCTCCAAGTAGTGTCATATGCTTTCTCAAGGTCGAAAAATATGCCGATAGTCTGGCATCGTTTGGCAAATCCTTGCTGGATCTGATTGGTCAGCCTCAGCAAGGGATCAAGGGTGGTACTATTTTTCCTGGTACCAAATTGAAATGGAAATATTAGTCCTTTTGTTTCCAGGTGCCAAACCAATCTGGTGTTAATAATTTTTTCCATCTGCTTACACACACAGCTGGTAAGAGCTATTGGTCTATAGCTGGTGGCTTGGGAAGCATCTTTATTAAACTTTTTTATGGGAACAACTATGGATATTTTCCAGTCCTTGGGTAAAATTCCAGTTTCCCATATTTTGTTTATAATCTTGAGTAGATACTTTTTGGCATCATCTGGGAGGTGTTTAAGCATTTCATATAAAATTGAATCAGCCCCTGGAGCTGTTGATTTAGTTGAAGAGAGTGCCTCCTGAAATTCTCTTAAGGAAAATTTGTGGTTGTATGGTTCAGATTTTCCCAATTCAAATTTCAAAGTCATTTCGGCATTCCGAATTCTTTGAAATTCTAGAGAATAATTGGCAGGGCTGGAAACTTGAGAAAAGTATTTTCCTAGCTCATTGGCAACTTCAGTGGGCTCTGTGATCAGTGTTATTGACTTTTAATGAGGGTAATGGTGACGCAACAAATTTTCCACTTAGTTTCCTGATTTTGCGCCACACCACTCTCAATGGAGTTGTGGAATTGATTCCATTGATATAGTAAAGCCAACTTTCTCTTTTGACTTTCTTATAAAAGCGCCGCTGCTTGGCTAACGCACGATTATAGATTAATTTAGACTGAGGGGAGCCACTAGTTTTGTATCATCGGTAGCACTTCCTAGTGACTTTCCTCAGAATACCACACGTCTTATTCCACCACGGAACTGCAGGTCTACGAGGTTTACCTTTTATCTTGGGAATCGAGCCCTCAGCACTCTTTAGAGTGAATTCAATGAAGTAGTCATAGGCATCCAGATGAGAATGAAATAACTCAAACTCCCTATCTAGATTGACTCCTTTACTGAACTTGTCCCAGTCAGCATCCTCTACCTTCCATTTAGGTAATGTTTCAGATGGAGCATTTACAACTTATTTCATATGGATGAGGTAATGATCACTTCCATTCAAATCTTCATTAACAGACCAGTTAAAGTCAAGGTGGATATTTGTTGAGGAAATACTAAGGTCCAGTGCAGAGAGATGATTATTATGAATGCTGTGGAAGGTCATTAACCCATTATTATATTGGGCAACATTATTCGTGCCAATAAGGTCCTTGATTATTTTCCCTTTGCTGTCTAAACACAGACTTCCCCAAAGGGGTTGTGGGCATTAAAATCTCCTAATAAGAGAAAAGGAGTGGGAAGATGGTTAACCCTTTACTGCCGACTGGACGTATTTTACGTCGACATTTTTTGTCTCTCGTGTCCCGACGGGACGTATTTTACGTCGACTTACAAAAGTTTTTTTTAATATTAGCGAAAAAATATTTATAGGCCTACCAGCCTAAAACTTTTGAATCACGCGCCTTGGGGGATGCTGGGAGTTCACGGATCAAGGTGTTGTTTTGTTTACAATCGTTACGCAGGCGCGCAAGCGCGAATTTCTTTCTTGCCACACTAAAAAGTATCTGTGACACATCTTGGAAATTATTTCATCACTTTGACATAATTTTTGTACCATTGTAAATTAGCCGTTACATGAAGTATTATATATGAAAATGTGCGCATTTTTATGTAGAATACAACAATAAAATACTCATGATAGTAGCTTCCATCAGTTTTGAGATATTTTCATATAAATAACGATAATTGCCAAAATTTCAACCTTCGGTCAACTTTGACTCTACCGAAATGGTCGAAAAACGCAATTGTAAGCTAAAACTTATATTTTAGTAATATTCAATCATTTACCTTAATTAATTTTGCAACTAATTGGAAGTCTCTAGCACAATATTTCGATTTAAGGTGAATTTATAAAAAAACTTTTTCCTTACGTCCGCGCGGTAACTCTTCCAAAAAAAATCATACATGCGATTGTGGTAATGTTTGCACCATTTTAAAATTAGCCGTTATATAAAGTTTTATATATGGAAATGTGCGCAATTTCATGCACAATACAACTAAAAACAACCCATGGTTGTAGCTTTTATTAGTTTTGAGATATTTTCATATAAATAACGATAATTGCAAAAATTTCAACCTTCGGTCAACTTTGACTCTACCGAAATGGTCGAAAAACGCAATTGTAAGCTAAAACGCTTATATTCTAGTAATATTCAAGCATTTACCTTCATTTTGAAACAAATTGGAAGTCTCTAGCACAATATTTCGATTTATGGTGAATTTATGAAACAAATAACATTTTCTTTACGTCCGCGCGGTAACTCTTCCGAAAAAATCATACGTGCGATTGTGGTAATGTTTGCACCATTTTAAATTAGCCGTTACATAAAGTTTTATATATGAAAATGTGCGCAATTTCATGTAGAATACAACAAAAAATAATTGAAGGTTGTAGCTTTTCTCATTTTTGAAATATTTACATATAAATAGCGATAAATAGAAAAAAAAACACGTTCGGTCAACTTTGACTCTACCGAATTGGTCGAAAAACGCAATTGTAAGCTAAAACTCTTACAGTCTAGTAATATTCAGTCATTTATCTTCATCTTGAAACAAATTCGAAGTCTCTAGCAAAATATTTAGATTTATGGTGAATTAAAAAAAAAAATCTTTCCTTCCCTCCGCGCGCGGATTCTCCGCCACAAATCTCCGAAATACGTACGTACCATTCTCGGAATATTTGCTCCATTTCATATTAGGTATTTCATAGAGTTTTATATATGAAAATGTGCACAATTTCATGTAGAATAAAACGAAAAATGTTTGAAGGTTGTAGCTTTTCTTATTTCCGAAATAATTGCATATAAAAAATATATATATAAAAAAATTCGACATTCAGTCAACTTTAACTCATCAGATATGGTCGAAAACTGCAGTTGTAAGCTAATACTCTTACAGTATAGTAATATTCAATCATTTGTCTTCATTTTGAAAGAAATTGGAAGTCTCTAGGACAATATTTAGATTTATGGTGAATTTTTGAAAAAAATATGTTTACGTCCGAGCATTACGAATTCATGCATTATTTTGTGATAATATTTTCTTTGTGTTGCTTTTATCGTTTTACAATGTGTTATATACCAAAATGATCGCAATTTAGTGTACATTACAACGAAAAAAAAGTAACTTGTTACCTTTAACCGTTTTGCGCACAGCGCGATTTGAATACAATTATATATGAAATTTATATATGATAATGATAATTTTTTTCATTTTTGATGATTGCATACTAAACTTCAGCCAATGACAAAAAAAGGAGCCAAAAATGAACTCTTAATCTTGAAAACTAAGCGCGCTGTGAATTTTTGAAAAAAATATTTTTTCCGCTTCCGCTTCACTCTGAGACACCTCCGGCACACAGGAGACAATTATTTTTTACCGCTTCGGTGTTTTAGGGTTAATCAAGGACTGAATATCTCCAATGTTAAAAGAAAGGTCTGGTGGGAGGTATAATGAACAAACCGTTATCCCATTGTCTAATATGACCGAGACAGCAACAGCTTGTAGAGTTGTATTTAATTGTATTGTGGAGTGCTGCAGAGATTTATTAACAATAATTGCAGCACCTCCATGGGCACGATCACCAATTGGGGAGAAAAGAGTTAAAAATAGCATAATCAAGTCCAGGATTATAAAGAGAGTTACCTAACATAGTCTCCTGCAGGCATACAATCCCTGGATTACATTCATGCATTAAAATTTTATAGTCTTCTGTCCGGGCTCTGAGACCCTTACAATTCCACTGAAGGACATCAAACTTAAATGTTATGGTGGTAAAATGTACTACTTCCCACTCTTTGGAGGGGAAGTACTGATCCTAAGGTAGAGAGGAAAATTCTCCTTAACCCTTAAACGCCGACTGGACGTATTTTACGTCGACATTTTTTGTCTCTCGGGTGCCAACTGGACGTATTTTACGTCGACTTACAAAAGTTTTTTTAAAAATTCGCGGATAAATACTTTTAGGCCTACCAGCCTAAAACTCTTGAATCACGCGCCTTGGGGGATACTGGGAGTTCACGGATCAAGGTGTCGTTTTGTTTACAATCTATACGCAGGCGCGCAAGCGCGAATTTCTTTCTTGCCGCACTAAAAAGTATCTGTGACACATCTCGGAAATTATTTCGTCACTTTGACATAATTTTTGTACCATTGTAAATTAGCCGTTACATGAAGTATTATATATGAAAATGTGCGCATTTTTATGTAGAATACAACAATAAAATACTCATGATTGTAGCTTTTATCAGTTTTGAGATATTTTCATATAAATAACGATAATTGCCAAAATTTCAACCTTCGGTTAACTTTGACTCTACCGAAATGGTCGAAAAACGCAATTGTAAGCTAAAACGCTTATATTCTAGTAATATTCAATCATTTACCTTAATTTTGCAACTAATTGGAAGTCTCTAGCACAATATTTCGATTTATGGTGAATTTTTGAAATAACTTTTTCCTTACGTCCGCGCGGTAACTCTTCCGAAAAAAATCATACATGCGATTGTGGTAATGTTTGCACCATTTTAAAATTAGCCGTTATATAAAGTTTTATATATGGAAATGTGCGCAATTTCATGCACAATACAACTAAAAACAACCCATTGTTGTAGCTTTTTTGAGATATTTTCATATAAATAACGATAATTGCAAAAATTTCAACCTTCGGTCAACTTGGACTCTACCGAAATGGTAAAAAAATGCAATTGTAAGCTAAAACGCTTATATTCTAGTAATATTCAAGCATTTACCTTCATTTTGCAACAAATTGGAAGTCTCTAGCACAATATTTCGATTTATGGTGAATTTATGAAAAAAAATAACATTTTCTTTACGTCCGCGCGCGGTAACTCTTCCGAAAAAAATCATACGTGCGATTGTGGTAATGTTTGCACCATTCTAAATTAGCCGTTACATAAAGTTTTATACATGAAAATGTGCGCAATTCCATGTAGAATACAACAAAAAATAATTGAAGGTTGTAGCTTTTCTCATTTTTGAAATATTTGCATATAAATCACGATAAATATAAAAAAAAACCACGTTCGGTTAACTTTGACTCTACCGAAATGGTCGAAAAACGCAATTGTAAGCTAAAACTCTTACAGTCTAGTAATATTCAGCCATTTATCTTCATCTTGAAACAAATTCGAAGTCTCTAGCAAAATATTTAGATTTATGGTGAATTTAAAAAAAAATCTTTCCTTCCCTCCGCGCGCGGATTCTCCGCCACAAATCTCCGAAATATGTACGTACCATTCTCGGAATATTTGCTCCGTTTCATATTAGGCATTTCATAGAGTTTTATATATGAAAATGTGCGCAATTTCATGTAGAATAAAACGAAAAATATTTGAAGGTTTTTCTTTTCTTATTTCCGAAATAATTGCATATAAAAAATATATATATAAAAAAATTCGACATTCGGTCAACTTTAACTCGTCAGATATGGTCGAAAACTGCAATTGTAAGCTAATACTCTTACAGTATAGTAATATTCAATCATTTGTCTTCATTTTGAAAGTAATTGCAAGTCTCTAGGACAATATTTAGAATTATGGTGAATTTTTGAAAAAAATATTTGTTTACGTCCGCGTGTTACGAATTCATGCATTATATAGTGATAATATTTTCTCTGTGTTGCTTTGATCGTTTTACAATGTGTTATATACCAAAATGATCGCAATTTAGTGTACATTACAACGAAAAAAAAAGTAACTTGTTACCTTTAACCGTTTTGCGCACAGCGCGATTTGAATACAATTATATATGAAATTTCGTTTTTGCGCTATCATATATCGCATTATTTATATATGATAATGATAATTTTTTTCATTTCTGATGGTTGCATACTAAACTTCAGCCAATGACAAAAAAGGAGCCAAAAACCTTGAAAACTAAGCGCACTGTGATTTTTTGCAAAAAATATTTTTTCCGCTTCCGCGCTCACTCTGAAACACCTCCGGCACACGGGAGACATTTTTTTTTATCGCTTCGGTGTTTAAACCCTTTCGATCCTATTGGGTGATTTTTGTCCCAAGAATTTCTTAAATTACACTGAACAGGGATTTAACTGCAGTAAAACCCATTGAGTGGGATATTTCAGTGTTTTAGGGTTTCCTTGATGCCAGACGTATGAAGAGAAATATAATGAACGCACCCAGCGCCCACGTGTCGGTTGTCAACGTCAACAAGGTGAGTGAAAATTTTACGTTTTTTTCATATCAGCATATACTAGATGACATCATCTTATGTTTAGAATCAAAGTTAACATATCCGTGAAGCTTTGGGATTCGATAGGTCTTTCCAAGGCGTATTTGTATAATATTTGATGTTTTCTTTCCTTGGGATGAAAATGTCCCATCAGGATTTTGGGGTAATGAAAATTGGGATAATATTATCCCAGCAGTGTTTTCTTTGATATGAAAAGAAAATAACAAAACTAAATTTTTATTGAGAGTAAGTCCTTTTTTAGTGGCTGGTTGAGTATCTTTTTAAAGATTATAGTATGCAGGTGCACAGAATAGCCATCCTTGTTTACCTAACCTAACTTAGCCATTGTTTCCTTCTGATTTTTGACTCTAGGCAATATATATATATATAGATATAGGATATATATATCTAATATATAATATATATATATATATATATATATATATATAATATATAATATATCCAATATAATATATATATATAATAGTATTATAATTTAATATATATAGATATATATAGATATATATAGATAGATATATATATATATATATACTATATATATAATATAGATATATCTATATACTAATATATATATATATATATATATTGTATCTATATATAGATATAGATAAATAGTATAGATATATATGATATATAATCTATCTATATCTATATATTATCTATATCTATATATCTATAGATATCTATAAATAATAATATAATAAATATATTAATATATATATATAGTATATATTATTATATATATATATATATATATATAGATATATATGATTCTATATATATAATAAACTATATATATATATATCAGATCTATAATAAATATTATATGAATATTGTTTTCTTGTGTTTTCTTGCAGATGAGTAAAAGAAGGCTAACGGAAGAGGAAATACAATTTTCACTGGAAGAGGATGACGACGATTATGAACCATCAGATACTGACAGTGATGGAACAAACGATTCTTCTTCAGATGAATCACAGGATGATACAGTCACAGAAGAGGAAGACCTAGAAGCACCCACTAGCCCAGAAAATAATTCGTACAGACGTATGGAATATGTGTGGACTAAAGACACTACAAATTTTGTGCCTAAGCATGACATACCAGATAAGCATGACTGCATTGTAACTATGTCTGTAACAAGAGCTTCATCAGAGTTGGACATCTTCCTAAGATTATTTCCAAAGAGTCTTTTTCTACAAATAGCACATTACACTAACGAGAGACTTGATATTTTGGCTGAAAAGAAGAAAAAAAATATTCAACACACATGTCTCTCAGAGTTGATGGTAATCTTCGGATGCACACTAGTGATGTCTTACAATCGAGTACCTGCCATGAGAATGTATTGGTCAAGAAAGTCCTCACTAAGAAATGAGAAAATAAGCGAGTCAATTTCAAGGGATAGATTTCAACTAGTTTTTTCGAAACTGTACTTCAATAATCCATGTAAACCAGCAGAATCTTCCAAGATATTCTATGTAGAAGATGTGGTGAGGTGCTTGAAAAAAACTTTTCTTGCTGCAAGAACAGACAGCACATTTCAGTCCATAGATGAAAGCATGACAAAGTTCAAAGGACGTTCCAGCATGAAACAGTATTTGCCTATGAAACCACGTGAAACGAGGAATCAAAACCTGGGTAAGATCAGACTCAAATACTGGGCTATGGTCGTATGACTTCAATATCTATCAAGGAAAGGAAACACAAGTTATGGAAGGAACTCTTGGTGAAAGAGTAGTCAAGATGCTTTCAGAAACAATAAGGGCACCAGAAGTATGCTTATGTTTCGACAGATTTTTCACATCTGTTAGACTCATGTCTTCACTCCCATTTGCAGCAGTTGGGACTTGTATGCCAAATAGGAAGAATCTTCCAAAGCTTGACGTCAAACTTCAACGGGGAGAGTCAGAGATGTACGTTTGTAATGAAGGCATTCTGGTAGTTTCCTGGCAAGACACCAAGTGTGTCACGATTCTGAGTAATTGTCATAATACAGAAATAGGTGTGACGCAAAGAAAAATTAAAGATGGAACAAAAAAAGATCTGCAGTGCCCTGAAGCTTTTATATTTTATAATGATCATATGGGGGGTGTTGACTTAGGGGATCAAATGATAACTCTGTATGACAGAAAGAGCAAGAAATGGTGGATCAAAGTATTTTTCAGACTTCTAATGACAGCGGTGTACAATGCACATGTTATTCACAACGAAATCAACCACAAGAAGCGCCCTTTCATTGACTTCTTAGTAACATTAGCAGAATCTTTGATTGAAGAGGGAAGGGAAAATCTGCCACAGAGAAGAGTACGAAGTTTAGGACGGCCTTCCAAAACTTCTAAGGAGCTGAAGAATGTTGACCATATGCCCGTGCATGAAGAAAGCCGTCGAAGATGCATAAGATGCTCTTCAAGGAAGAAAGAAAAGCGAACAAGGTATCAGTGTCAAACATGCAAAGTTCCACTTTGTTTACAATGTTTTCCTATCTACCATACATAGACAGTTGAGTAAAAGCCTCCCAATCATATAGTTATAAGGCTGTTTTTCATTTCACTTTTTTCAAAGGAAAATATAATTATATTGCCTAAGAATTTTCAATGGTGTATGTGTTTTTTTTTTCTCAGTTACTTATCCCAAAAAGCTACATTTATTTTGCCATTATATAGTTTGATGTTTTTTCTCTTCAGGTACAATATACTTATAATAAATGTACACTTATAACTTTGCATTTAATTCCAACATTCCTATATACGCAATATGTATTTTCAACTTTATTGTCCTAACTGGGATCAAACAATCCCAATTTGAATTTCAATATAACACTATTGGGATTTTTATGTCCCAGTGTAAAAAAACAAAGATAAGCTTAAAAAAAAACTTTGTGGTGAATATATATCATTATCTACGATCCAATGATGCCACTAAGCTCAACAGATGATTAAAAATTCAGCTTTGCAAAAGTAGGCTTGAAAGGGTTAAGGGTTAATAAGAGATTGTTTTCTTTATCCCTTTTCATCTTTATTAAGAGATCAGGGTTCTTGGCTGACAAACAGATTTCTGAATTCGAGGCTGATACTTAAGATATTTACTGTGATTCTGTTCACTACTGCTATTAGTCTTGGGGCGGCAAGACTGATGAGAACTCGCATGTCTTTGAACTAGATCAGCTTTTGGGAACTATCTCCCTTGGCAGAGGGATCTCTTCCAGAACACTATACCCATTTGAAGTTTTTATGATAAAACTTTCATTATTCAGGAACGTGTTTCTTATACGCTTCCTGGTGGATGCAGCTGTAGTTTTATCATGTTTCTTAGTGAATGTGATAATTGATGGATCCGAGCTAAATCTCTCTAGTTTGGACCGCTCCTTTGGTTGCTTCTTGGTGAAATTATTATTTGTGGACGTTTGCAAACTTTGCTTAAGGCCTGAATTTTCAACCGTTACATTTGCATTAGCTTGAGAGGATAAATTGTCCATGCTTTTGGAAGAAGAATTTTTAGTATTGGGCTTCAAAGCACTTGCCGACATAAGTTTCCAATTATCATTTCCAGTGCAAGGATAAACAGGTTTCCGATTCTTACTGTTAGATTCAATTACTGGTGGCCTCTCATTGCTTGAACTCTTCATCTACTTTATCACAGAAGCATAGGTAGAGTTTGCACTCTTGTTAGTCCCCATTACCACATGCTTTGCTGCACTGATGCTGAGATATTCATTATCAGCTACTGCCAACACGTCTTGCTCAAATCTGTATCTGAGGCAAGTCCTAGAGTTTGGAGAGTGATCACCCTTGCACTGGAAACTATAACGGGCTGCTTCACACTTATCCAAATTTTCATGCTCAGCAGAGGACACAGAACATCTCTTATTGTTTCCACACATTGTTTAGGGTTTCTTTTATATTTTTTGACTTGCATCCTCTCATGGCCAACATCGATGTTATCAGGCAAGAAATTGGAGAAGGTTAAAAGCATAGCTTCATCCCCCTCCTAATTTTTTTACTTGAGATACACTAGGAGGGCACCTTGGGAGAATCTCTTCCTCATTAAAAACATGCAAGTCTCTGGAATAAACTACCCCTTTCAGCTGTTAAAGAATCTGTGCGATGTGATAGCCTCAATATTTCCACTTTTTGGGGGTTTCAACTTTGATAGTAAAATAGCTTGTGTCTCATTGCCTGCTTTTATGAGTAAGTTCTTTCCATACCGTTTCAGATTACCGATAGGAATAGAACCTACTTTGTTCTCAATACATTCAGCAGCTTTAATGAAATTTTCCCTTCCCTCCTTGTAACTGGCAACATGCCATATAGGGGGAGGAAGCTCCTGGTATATGTTGCTGGTCCACATTCTTCGTCTTTAGGAACAAAATAGAATGGCTCAACGTTCAAATTCCTCACTGAAAACAACTTGGTGCTTAAAACAGTCATTTAGAATGTGGCCATTTAATTTCAGTTGTGCCTCACTAGCTTCTTGGGGAGAGGAAAATCTAATGTATGCAGAAAAGACTGCTTGTCTTTTTCTAGAAGCATTTTAATCCTCTCCACCTTACCAAACTGTTTTGCGACACTTGGCAAGCACTTGTAGTCCAACGAAAGGCTTGCATCAGTGCAATAAAGGACTTTATTATTCACATCAAATCCACCAGTTTTAATAGCACCCTGGTGTCTCGGTGCATGGTTCTGTGATAGCCAAGCTCTTATCTGTGTCCATGCCTGAAGTTGTCGCCAGTGCCGTTAAGTCGTCACATCCAGGGGAGGGCAAACATTGGTTGATATCCATAATTTCAACATATTTGTAGACTGCTTGGTTATATCAAGAGGGTATCGTGGGTCAGTCAGGTATTGAAATTCTCCAACAATGGCACAAGTGAGAGTTGACTCCCAATGGTCCACCCCATACCCTACCCTTATGAGATAACACCAATACGCTTGCAGTGGCCCAGGTATAAGCCTATCGCCTGCTGGGAGTTCTGCCCCCACTAATGAGGACCGACTCCCCACTCCAATCGTATTAGTGGGCTTCCAGACAAAAGCCAGGAGTCCTATCTCAAACACCAGCCGCCCCCTGGATTCCGATGGGCTGATGTTTGGAGATGGTTCCGCCCTCAAGGTAGCAATGGGAGGGGTCACATCACTACCTCTTGGGTCCAAACCATATCAGGTGGCAACTCAACCACCACAACCCACAATTAGCTTTGAATGTAAAACCCTTCCAAAACACGATCCCTTCTCAGATTCACCTAATCAGTAAAATTTAATAAAAGTGGAAAATTCCACAAAATTAATCCAAAATGCTAATATTATGTGAAGGAGAAGGATGTAGTAAGAATGAAAAAATTGCAGAAAGAAGGAAAAGTTCTGACTAATTTAGTTGGATCAGCAGCTGGACCCCAAGGACCAGTGAGAAAGCAACCCCACCAGGCATCAGGGCCCAGCTGCTGGTCCCTAAGCCCCCTACCCACGCCAAGGGGTCACCATCTAGGGGGTTCTCTGCCTATGAATGAATAGATCTGGCTCAGGGTGGACTCCCCTTATACGACAAAAGTGCATAGTTACTGTTTTAATGGCAGAAAATCTAAAACCATTAACCTCAGCCCACTTTACTATATTATCAATGCAGAACTGAAGGCAGTGTTCAGCCACTGCCATCCTTCATGCTGCAAGGGAAATCGAAAGGTCGTCAACAAAAAGGGTATATGTTATATCCGTGAGAATTATTTTGGAAACCCCATTGATTACCAAGGCGAACAAGGTTACACTTAAAACACTTCCTTGTGGTACTCCTTCTTCTTGATTTAATACATCTGACATTGTTGCTCCAACCTGAACCTGAAATAACCTATTTAAAAAAAAAAACTTAATAAAGAGGGGCAAATTGCCTCTCATGTTACTTTCATAAAGGACCCTCAAAATGCCATATCTCCATGTTGTATCATAAGCCTTCTCTAAATGAAAAAAAAAACAGTAATGTGATGCTGCTTGTCGGTAAAAGCTTCATATATTGAAGACTCCATTTGAACCAGTATTTCAGTTGTGGAGTGCATACTTCGAAAATCACACTCAGCAGGCGACAGATATTTACTCCGCTCACCATTTTTTCCATAATCTTACACAGACGAGATGTCAATGCAATAGGACGATAATTTTCTTGTTTTGAATGTATCTTTTCAAGGTTTCACGAATGGCAGTGATTTTAACATCTCCCAAAGCTTGGGGAACATATGTTCTTGGTATATTCTGTTAATAGGGCTTAATATGAAAAGTCTGGTATTTTTAGGGGTATGCTTAATCATTGAATTTGTTATATCATCCAGTCCAGGAGCTGGTTCATTACATCTATTCAAGGCTGATACAAATTCTCTCATAGTAAAAGGAGCATTGTATTGCTCATGTCTTAATGTATTAAAATCAATTTTGACCTGTTCCATTATCCGTCTTTGAGCTGAATAGGGTTTATCATCATTTTTCTTCGCAACATTAGCAAAATGATTACCAAACTCATTTGCCACTAACTGGGGGTCAGCTACCTCACAACAATTCATCGTGATGACTGGAGGTTGACAAGGAGTGAACTTGCCTGCTGTTTTTCTAACTCTTCCAAACTAGAGTCAGAGGAGTTTTCGAATTTAGTGAAGATTTGAAGATCATCCAAGATTCTTCTCGTGCTTTTTTTATTTCCATGCGAAAATGAGCTTTTGCTTTTCGAAATTCAACATGGTAATACTCACATTTTCGTCTGTGGCATATGGTGAAAGCAGATCTCATAGTTCTGTGAGTTTCCTGGCATTTACGAGTCCACCAGGGAACTGGCCAGTGGATAAATATGCCAGAAGTCCTAGGTATAGATTGAAGACCAGCTGAGAACACTATTGTATTCAAAAAGTCAAGAGCATCATCTACACAGGGAAAGTCATCAATAGAGTCATCTATTGAGTTGTGCTCCTGGAATGTTGCCCAGTCAGCTTTACCAATGTTTGATGTAGGTAGCCTTGAAGATGGAGGGCTTGATGCTACACTAATGGAATATGTGATTTTGGCATAAAGCCAAGCACTGTGACCCATAGAGTCATTCAGCACTATAGTGATAATGAATAGAAATGGAAATATAAACATGAGTTCAATGGGAATGATATAAATAATGAGTTTAAAATAGATACTCTGATGATCAATGTTTAAAACGGTAAAATCGAGATTAAATTTTTAATGGAATTAAAAGTTACCATTTATGATAAAAAAAATTAAAAGATAAAAATATAAACAATTAATAATTATATCTATATAAAATTACTAGTCCTTTTTATAAAATCCACAAGCCTTTAAAAAACTCATAACAGGGCCAACATCGATGTTGTCTCCTAAAATTTCAGATATAGTTTTACCATCTAGATGGTACATCCGCCTCTCATTTAAATACCTGGTGCAGTGAACCAGACTGTGATCAACTATCAAAGGGCTATCACAGTGAACACACACTGGAGCACTACCACCATCAAGAAGAAAACTGTGTCATTCGGCAGTGACCAATCCTCAACCTTGTTAAAATAGCTTCAGTCCTCCTGTCGCTTTGATAGGATGATTGCCAAATTCCTATTTGAGGTCTAATTTTTTTTAACTTATTATTAGCAAGAAGGGTAGATGACCATCGCTCCTGCCACTTTCTTAGTATATAGATACGAATAGAGATTTTCATATCAAAATGGGGGACTCTATTTGTATCAATTTCTCCTTGGGAACAGGCACTCTTTGCTTCTCTGTCTGCTTCTTCATTACCTGGGATCCCAGCATGACCATAAATCCAACAAAAGCATACTGTTTTACTCCTAGGGCCCCAGGGCAGTTAACTCTGTGTGTGCCAGTTTTGCTCCTCCCCCAGTTGGGCCTCCTTGGTGAGAAGGACCCCAGCCTGGGCGAAATTAATTTCCTTCGTTTTATGGCAAACCATATAAACCTCCCCCAAACACCGATGACAACCTCTTGGAAAGGGATCTAGTTGGTAACAATGGCCCCTTATACTCCTTCAAACCCAAACCAGTATAGTTTTGGATTAAGGAGGAAACATCTTAACAAGGAAAAAAATAGGAAGCTTAGGAAAATTGAAGTAATGCCAGGCATGTTTGAGTCTGCTGCATATGATAAATTTTTAACTTTGTCCTTAGAAGAAGGCAATATAGAAGATTCAGATATTTTTGAAATATATAGAGAAATAGTTACATGTTTAGGCAGAAAGCAAAAAATTTCCTCCTTAGGCAAATGGCATTTATTGATAGAGGTACAATCACCATCTGAAAGCAGCAAGTTGAAAGAAATTGAAACAATTAGTGGTAACAAGATTAAATGTGAGCCTCATAAAACTTATAACCAGAGCAGAGTGTCATCTTCTCCAAAGCTCTAATGAAATTTTCTGAGGAGAAATTATTAAAAGAGCTAAAAGATCAAAATGTTACAGAGGTCAAGAGAATAATGAAAAAAGAACATGGAATACTCTGTCCACAGCCTTTATTAATACTAACCTTTGATTCCTTGAAACTTCCAGAGATACTTTCAGTGGTTTGGTATCAATTTAAAGTTAGGCCATATATCCCTTCACCTAGGTGATGTTATCACTGCCAAATGTATGGCCGTGTACGTAAATACATCTTGTCTTAAGAAAGCAAAGGGTGAGGTTGAAATTTGTAAACTGTGGATAGGAGTCACATGGACCATGTAGCAATGCTCCTAAATGTGTGAACTGTGGAAGAGAACATCCAGCATCAGATAAAAAGTGCAAGAGATATCTTTTTGAAAAAGAAATAATGGCTGTCAAGACCAAAGAATGTATTAGTTTCTTTGAAGCAAAAAAGAAGGTAGCAAGCAGCTTTAACCCAGGAATTCTCACCTTTGCTGCAGTCACCAAAAGAAGAGAAATGCAAAACAATTCATCTAATAATAATTCAAATCCTAGAACTCAATTGAACAAAAGATCTCGAAGTGATGATTGTATTAAACTTCCTGATAGTAAAAGCCTAAACTCTAGAGTAGACAGCTTTACAACCATCATCTTGGATCCATTGTCTTCTCAAGAGGAACAAAGTTCCTCCACCCTAGGTGGACCTTTGAGTCCATCTCCAACATCAACCTCAGAGCTGCTAATGGCAGTCTTACCATATACCTCTGAGGAGCTATTAGCCACTCCATTACTTCTTTCTGGAGACTTAAATAAAAAAATTATCACCTAAGACAGAGGAGCCAGCAGCCCCTCTTCCTGGAGACCCCATTAAAAGCCCACCACCTAAGACAAAGGGGCCAGCTGCTCCTCTTTCTAACTCTTGCAGCCCATCTGTCACTTGAAAGACTGGGCATCACCCCTTAAAATCTTCATGTACGGGAAAGGACTCATCAACAAAAGATGAGTCTCCACCATTTCTATCCCCCACTGAAAAAGAGTTGAGAGATTCCAAGAAATCATCCCAATCTCTGAACAAAAGATCCCCAAAATTTATCTAAAGGCACCTTAATGTCAGAGGACCCAAACGATAACAAGGTTTCATCCATCATTCAATGGAATTGTCAAGGACTTAGAAGTAAATGGGAAGAATTAAAAGCACTAATTCATGACTTTAATCCAATTTGTATCGCACTTTCAGAAACTATGCTGGGCAACCATAACATTCCTTGTCCAAAGGAATTTTCTCCATACCATTCAGAAAATATTCCTTACAACAGAAGCCATGGGGGTGCACTACTTATGATCTGCAGTGACATCCCACATAGCAGTTTTCAAATACAAACTAATTTGCAAGCAGTAGCTATACAAGTACTTTTAGAACGAAAATACACCATATGCTGTGTGTATTTACCACCTGGTATTGCCTTTCCTAGTGAAGACTTTACTTCACTGGTTAACCAGCTACCTACACCATAGCAAATATTGGGCGATATAAATGCCCGAGACCCCATGTGGGGTGATATAGTCAGCAACCAAAGAGGAAACCACCTATCCTCAATAATTAATAACTTAAATGAAGGGATATTAAATACTGGAGAACCAACCCATTTCCACGTACAAACTGGAACTTTATCGGCAATCGATTTGTCAATATGCAGTGAAGATTCAATTATTGACTTTAGTTGGGAGGTAATGGATGATCGTTATACCAGTGACTACTTCCCAATTATTATTAGTCTTGCCCAAAGTCCTCCAGTATCTAGACTACCAAAATGGAATATAGGAAAAGCCAAATGGCATATTTTTACTGAAAAAAGGTCTGTTGATGCTACTGCAGAAGAATTTCCAATAATAGATGATACTATTGAAATGATTAATAATACATTCTTTGTAGCAGGCCTCCAATCAATCCCAAGAACGTCTGGTAATGTTGCGCGCAAACCTGTTCCATGGTGGGACAGTGAATGCCGTAAGACACACACAGCACTGAGAGTTGCCAAAACATGCTATAAAAGACATAAATGCGATCACTACAAAGTATAGTGTCGTAAGGCTAGAGCCCAGTTTAGGCTCATAAGTAAGCGATCCCGAAAAAGCTGTTGGACAATATTCATAAGCTCAATAAATACCAAAACTCCAGTTACTTTAGTATGAAAGAAAGTAAGGAAAATAGCAGGTAAATACATCCCATCAAAATCACCAGTATTAAAAATCAATGACACCAAGGTTGCTGATCCTCAGATTGTTGCAGATAAGCTGGCCAGTTATTTTGCAGAGGTTTCAAAGAAAGGTGATGACACAAACCTTATGCAGAATACCAACGGAGGGAGGAACAAAAAGGATAGATTTCACACCTACTGAAGAGGAATCGTATAACATACCATTTACAATGAAAGAGTTTGAATCTGCTCTGAAAAATTCTAAAGACACAGCTCCTGGTCCTGATGATAGCCCATATACTAAAAGACACGCTCCAGAATGTACTAAGTTGTTTATCCTTAGTATAATAAATAGAATTTTTAGAAAACACCTATTTCCCTTAGTGTGGGAATTAGCAAGGATTCTACCATTTGCCAAGCCAGGAAAAGATAGCCTGTTAACAAGCAGTTACCGTCCTATTGCTTTAAACATCATGTCTCTGTAAAGTTATGGAAAAAATGGTCAATACTCGTCTAGTGGGGTATCTGGAACACAATAACCTCCTCTCCAAAGCTCGATGTGGTTTTAGAAATATGCACTCTACTACAGATGTTTTATTAAGAAAGGAAAACTCTATTTGTGAAACTTTTGCAAGTAAACAACATCATATTACAGTCTTTTTTTATTTGAATTGAATTGAATTGAATTGAATTGAATTTATAAATTTTGTGGCCATTTGCCACGCGCCGGAGCCAAAGGCCATTCAGCGCATATATATCAACAAGATATATTTACTAAAAAAGGTATACATAATTAATCCAAATTATTAAAATAAACTTCATATTAAAATACTCAATTAAATATCATAAAACAAATGGATACTACATGGAGGCATGGAATTTTACATGATTTGTACAATTGTGATTTGAGAGGAGAACTACCACTTTTTATTAAATCCTTTTTAAAATCGCAAAGATTTATGGTGCAAGTTGAAGCAACAATGTCAGTTATTCATTACCAAGAAGAAGGAGTGCCTGAAGGTAGTGTCTTGAGTGTCACCCTTTTTGCATTAGCAATTAATTGCATTGCTAAGGTAATTTCTAAAGATATTTTTTATAAACTGTTTGTGGATGACTTCTCCTTGTCATTTGCATCCTCAAAGATGGCAATAGCAGAGCGACAATTACAACTCAATGTTAACAAAGTGACATCAATGTTAACAAAGTTGTCACATGGGTTGAGAAAAGAGGGTTCACATTTTCTATGACTAAAACTGTAATAGTACACTTTTGCCGGCTAAGAGGAGCCCATCCCCGATCCTGATTTATTTATAAATGGACAACGAATCCCCTGTAAGACAGAAACCAAATTCCTTGGATTAATATCTGACAAGCTTAATTGGCCTTCCCATATATCTAACTTGAAAACAAAATGTGTAAAGGCACTAGATCTATTAACAGTATTATCTCATACCTCAAAGGGTGCTAACCGAACAGAGCTCCTCAGATTTATACAAAGCTATTATTTTACCAAAGTTAGCATGTGGTTGCGAAGTGTTCACATCTGCCCTTCTGTATAAATTAAAAGCTCTTTATTCTGTTTATCATGCAGGCATTTGGATTTCTACAGAAGCTTTTAGATCTTCTCCCATAGAAAGTATGTTAGTGGATGCAGGAGAGCTTCCTCTGGATCTCCATTTCCAGACTTACTTTGCTGGTGCGAAGTTGGATTAGGTTCCAGAGACTTCCAAATTCTTTAGTTAGCATTGCAGTCAGAAATGAAAGATATTTTCCTTATTTTAGAGACCATTCAAAAATACCACACACTTTTGCCTTCAGAGTACGGGAAATCATGACCAATTTAAACATAACCATTACTCGTGTTCTGTCTTTCAAGTTTTCAGTAATCCCACCTTGGAAGCTACCTTATATTACATATCGTAATTCATTCAATACATCCAAGAATAATATATCAGAGGAAGTGATGCGACTTACTTTTTTAGAGCATGCATCTCAACATGAAAGTGATATCTGTATATATACTGATGGTTCCAAATATGATACTGGTGTTGGCTATGAGCAGTTTTTCCAAATTTTGAACTGTGTGGATCATTACCTAATTGTTGCTCCATATTTACAGCTGAGTTACATGCCACTTTAGTTTCAATTAAGAAAATTTTACTTTGTGAAGACAACAGTTTTACTATTTTCACAGATTCTCTAAGTGCCATTCAAGCCATGAATTTTTATTCAAAACATCCTCTGATTTTAGAGATTTTAGAATGGTTGTTTTTAGTTAATTGAAAAAGGAAAACCGTACCAGCACACACAGGAATAGCTGGAGACGAAATGGCTGATAAGCTAGCGAAAAGGGCAATTCATGATGGTCCACAAAGAAATATTGCATTACCATTTAGAGATTTTTTCCCTTACATACAAAAAAAAGCCCGAGAGAAATGGCAAAATATATGGGAAAATTTGGTAGGAAGCAATCAAAAGATGCTGGAAATTACGAGATCAGCAATTCCTTTTAATTACAGCAAAATGTCAAGGAGATGGGAAACGGCCCTTTGCCGCTTAAGAATTGGTCATACACACCTAACACATGGTTATTTAATGGCTGGACATCTCCAGCCATTCTGTGGTGACTGCTTAGTTCCTCTGACTGTGCGACACTTGCTGGTCGAGTGTCCCAGTCTTCAGGACATAAGAGAGCGTTTCCTTTCAGAGTGCCGTAATGAGGAAGGTGAATTCCTACAAAAGTTTTAATTTTTTATAGTAAAGTATAAATGATGTCTTATTTGAAACTTAAGTGTACATAAGAAGAAAATTTTTATGATTTTTTACTATTTTATTATTATATATTTATTTTTTAATTACATAACGGTATATTTCCGGCGTTGATGACCTAAGTTGTTGGGACGCCCGGGTACAATTTTGCATCAATCAATAAGGCAGTCATCACTACATATATAGATAAATCAACTGCTGATAACGTGCCTGTTTGAACATGAAAATGTGTAGACTCCCCAGAGTTGAGGATCCCAACATTTTCATCTTCTATGATGGAACCTAAGCACCTTCCTCTTTGATTGGTGACGATGTCACCCCAAAGAGGGTTTCTGCTATTCATATCTCCCAAAATAACAAAAAGACGTGATAAATGTTGAATAAGAGATTTAAATTCATTGATGGGGAAGACTAAGTTTGAAATAAGTTTGTGACGGAACGTTCCGTATCCCTTCATAGTGTGCGACCTTTTTCACGTTCCCTGTTAGAAGTAAGGTGTTGGTGCCCTTGTCTGTATGTAGCCCGAGCCTAGGACTGCCCTGCGACAGTTGGTAATGTCCACTGCCAGGGAACCAGGTCAGTTCTCGGGACGATGGGGTTCTGTGCCCTCCAATACCTACTTCGCCCTTTTCATGGTCTGAATCTCGTTTAATGCATTTGCCAAAGCACCGTTAAAGCGATCGCCTAAGAACCATTAAAGCGTTCGCATATGGACCGTTTCGGTAAACGTTAATGCTCGCTCCGTAGGTGAATTCTGTCGTCTTCTACACCTAGATTGAGGTGTTAGCATGCATAGGTTTAATAATATATAATATAGGTATAGACATTTTATTGAGATGATAATATATCTGTAGCAAGTTTTACACATTTAGATATGTCTACTCAGTCGACTGTTTACCTCTCTCATGCTTTGGTTATTCTAAATTCTCGTCTGCTATCATATGCCTTTTTCTTCATTGTGTTTGTGTTCGTTCTTTGCCTGCTTTCTCTTCGGCTATCTGCAAATCTCTTAATACTGCCTCGATTCATATTTCTCTTTCAAGTCTACACTGTCTGTAGTATCTAAAGTCCTCGCCAAGTTAGATATTACTCTAGTTTCAGAGCTTTCTAACGAAGTTTCATATAAAAATGCTTTCAAGTATGTATGATTGCTTTCGGACGAGGCGGGAGAGTCATTGCAACTCCTCTCTCACCGCCTCCCACTTCTGGCACCTCGTTTTCTTTCCCACATACTTGTTAGTTTTCTAGCATGGGTTTAGTGCCTTTCCAAAGAACGGTCAGCCTTGTGGTACACATGCAGAATGTATTCCACTTACCAATACATCCAGTCATGCAAGTTCCTTCAAGATGTTTTTACAAGAAGGTATAGCTGTTCTGTGCACTTTGTTTGAGTTAGTGTTAAGCCCTCTATAAGTTATGTCAGGGACTTGTTGCCCATCCATTGGTGGATGGTGTCGACTTTAGGAGCAAGACACTTCTACTGAATCAGTGTTTCAAGTTGGCCAGCTCTGTCAACAGTATTACAAAGGCCAAGGACCTGTTGCTTCTTCTGCCCTAATTTCTATGCATTATATTGTTAATTCTCTATATCTCCATTCTTATCTAGTGATGTGGGGATGAAACTTAATTATGCATGCTTATTGGTCAAAGATGAATAGGCATGTGCTGCTTGAAGAATTTTAGGCCTGAAGGAAACTTCCTATATGGTAAGGGCTTTACCTCATTAGGAAACATGGCCTCACAGGGGATATTTTCAGATAATCATACTCAATTAATGTACAGTTTCAGCGTAAGAATTACGACTTACAAATAAAGTTAATTAAATTTGTAAGTAATCCAGAACCAACTTTGTTCTTAAACCTAAGTCCAAGTTTTGCTCTTTTCCCTCTGCCATGCAACATAAACAGAGTTTAACTAGTGTCATTACACTTTCATGCACACCTTCATGCAACATAGAATGGTCAACACTACACCTGGTAAAACATTTTAGATGTCAGGGCAGTGGAAAGACATCAGGATGCTTAGCAGGTTTATTCCTGGTCAGAAACAAAGTCTTTGAGGGAAGTTTGCTGCTTTGAGTGAAATGAAACAACATATTGGTTTGATCATTCATTCTGTGGAGAGATAGTGTTTTAGCAATTGGGGATTCAGGAAGAACAAACTGCCTACAAGGGCCTTTACATCCGTAAGTTTGGCACTTGGTGTGGGATTTAAGGAGCACTCGTTTAGATTTACTAGCATGTAGATGAACAGGGACATCAGAATGATTACTACTACTTTGTTGGCCCTCAGGCTTGAGCAATGGATGTTTCCTTAATTTGGCCTAATTCAGACTCATAGGCCTGCCCCTGGTATGTACTCTGAATACTATCGAGCAATTTCAAGTTAAAAAATTGCTTAGTCTCTCTTGTAGAACCCTTGTAGCCTCAGGGCAAATGATTTTCAGAATTTCCAATGCTCTCAGTAGATGTCTCATTCTTCCGTTGAGGAGAAATGAACTCTACTACACAATTCCATACACTTCCATTAACTTAGGCATCTCCTTAACTGCTTGGGGATGTTAGAATGTCCCCTCCCAATAATAAGATTTTCAAGTTATCATAGGATCTGTCCTTAATTTAAAACTGCCATGGCCTGGGGTCAGAAGCAGTGGTCTGTGTATTGCTGAGGGTGCCATTCTAGAGGGATCTTCAGCACCTGGAACCTTGTAGATGTCAATGTTTTCTGTTTAGAGATAATAAGAATTTTTCACTGCCTATTTCCAAACTTATCGTTCCATATGTACTTTCCTCGGTATTGCATCAAGTACTTTTAGATCTTGCTGAGGACCAGCACTGTAAGGTGTTGAGACTGAAGCCCCTTCATCTCTATATCAGTCTCTCTCTGGAGTTTAGATGCAGGTCTAAACTTTATTTGAATTTACTGTAAAACCTTCACCTTCTATTTAGCACTAGCAGTGATTAATAAGTAAATTTATTGTCAGCGCCCTTCTTTAAGCTGGTGTAAAGGGAATGCTATTTTAGGTATCTGCCTTAGAGCTGAGGGTGATGTTAAGGCTATGCTTTACAGTGTCCTGTAAGAATTCCAATGTAACCCCTTAGTGAGGAAGAAGAACTTTTCTATCCCGTTGGGGCGTTTAAATTTAAAGGTTAAACCTACAACATTTTTATCATCCTTTTAGAAACCTTGAACATCTTTGTCAATGGTAAATGCTGGAAGAGGCAAAGTTAACCTTTGGTTTTGTGGTTTTAAGAAATATAGCTGTCATTGTCAAAGGTTAACCCTGGAAGAGGAAAAAAATCAACCTATTGTTTTGTGGTTTTAGAAAACCTAGACTTCTTTGCCAATGGTTAAACTTGAAGGCAAAGTTAACTTCTTGTTTTGTGGTTTTAGAAAACCTAGAATGTGCTTGTGAAGGTTAAGCCTGGAAGAGGCAGAGTTAACCTTTTGTGCTATGATTTTTAGAAACTTATAACGTCTTTGTAGAGGAACATGAGGTCCTCTGTGACGTATTGGATAGGCTAGTGCATGAGAACTAGCTCCATATCCTCTACCTTTATTGAAGGTAAGCATTCATAATGTGAGCAGCAGTTGTAACTTCATTTAGTGTTAAGTCAATTTGTCGCTCCAAAATAGGACTGATGAGGCACAGTAGAATTAAAATTCGGTTTTTACCCGCTCACTACCTTAAGTATACAGAATTGTGTTTGAAAACCGTAAAGCCCTTAATCCACTACTAGTAATAGTGGGTAGTCTTTTCCTGAACCGAGAAAAGAGCAATTCTTTGGGCTCTTTTGTTTAAATCCGGGTTTTAACATTTTGAGGAGTGTAAAGGTACAAATTTTGTATAGAAGCGTACCTTTATATCGTAAAGGTATTTATTTTAAGTGACTGTCATTTCATAGGGCTTTTGGACCCAGGCACAGGGGTCCCTCATACCGCTTGCGTATCATTCTGGCTGAATCGGAGCGGTTTTCTCCACAAGGCTGCTCTTTGCTGCATATGTATGAGAGCCTAGCTGCCTGAATGGAATCTACCTTCTGGTGGTGGTAAAATCCACCATGTATTCCAGATCAGGTGAGAACGCTTTGGGTTTCGTGCAAGAAACCTTTAGCTCGAATGGCTGAGCTGAAATTTTTTTAGCTGCACTACCCACCATCCTCTTCTTAATGTGGGAATCAGCTAACTTTAACAGCAGGTAATATTCACCTCAAAAAATATAAATTTTCATAAATTTATATTTTTTTAAAGTGGACCCACCCAGCCTCCCCACAACTTGTGGGCTGTCAAGGAGAATTCTGACAAGAGCTAAAACATTCGAAACACACCTGAAGGAGAATAAGTAAATTAGACAGGCATTTGTGCAGCCATTCGATTTTTTGTTTGAATTCCGACTCGCCTAATCGGCGGCGAGATATAGCTAACTTTAACAGTAGGTATTCAAATAATATAGTTTATTATGAAAATTTATATTATTGTAACGTAACTGTTGTGCTACAAATATTTTGATTTTATTCGTACCGACTCCTGCTATGTGATTTGATTAATTTATTTTCACCAAATCACGACTCACTTGTAAATTTGTAAAGAATAAACTAACAATAAGGTAATTTTTGTGGTTTTGCTCCCCTCCTTCCTCCTTTTTGTCCCAGCTGCTGTCTGTCATTCCAGTCCCATTTCTTTTATTCTTTTAAGATCGTGCAGGTAAAGAGTGCAAGAGAAGAAATTGGATGCGGTAGAGATGAGAAAGCTCAGGTGGATATGTGTAGTAACAGAAATGGACAAGATCTGCTAAAGCCGTAGCTTTCAAAGAAGGCCCAAGAAAGATGACTGCAGTGGTATGGCCACGTGATGAGAAGGAATGAGACGTATGTAAGGGGAGAGTGATGCAGATGGAGGCGCCTGGTGGGGAGAGCGAGAGGAAGACCGAAGAAGCAAAGGTGGATGGATGGAGTTAGAGAAGACCTGAGAGACAAACAATTGTCAGAGGACGATGTATTTGACCCAGGCAGGTGGAGGAAAGCTGTCAGAACCTTCGGGAAAAGACGCAGAGAAAGAACAGAACAATATATATATATATATATATATATATATATTATATATAATAAATAATATATTATATATATATATATATATAATAATACTAATAATATATATATACATAATATATATATATATATATTATATATAGATATACTATATATCTATATATATATTATAATATATATAATATATATATATATAATTTATGAATGTATGTAGCCTATATATTTAAATTCATACCTAAAATAATTGTAAAACAAATAAGCACATTTTCAAGATGCATATCAGCACTGAATGCTAAAAACCATGAACAATCTAAAAAATCAAGAGTAAAACAACTAAGCCCGAAAATATTCCTTTTCTAAAATTAGCCGCTATTCACTAAAACATCACATGATAGCGATTGATGCAAGTGGATTTTCACAACTGAGATTTCATTATCAGTAAATGTTTTTTTTTTTCCAGAGAAAATCCATTTACTATCGTGAAAACACAAATGCCGTAAAGCAGGAGAAAACAGTCTACCCATATTTAATTTTATCTATTTTAAAGTCACACTTCGGCTGCATCTGCACAAATATCTTGATGTAAAAAATTCGAAAATATCAGAGAAACTCAGCGTCTCAAGACGAATTATCTTCTATAGTCCAGGAAGTGATCTGTAAAAAAAGGTCTTACAGTGTTAATTTGGTTTTTGTAATTCCAAGGAACTGGATATTTACTATATGGCTCAAGTATTACAGTGCCTGAGAGAGAGAGAGAGAGAGAGAGAGAGAGAGAGAGAGAGAGAGAGAGAGAGAGAGAGAGAGAGAATCTAAAAAATAAAATAATGAATCGTGTTGGCGTTTGTGAGTTACTAGTGGCTGTGCGTGTTTGAGAAAAAGAGGAGCGTGATAAAAAAAAAACTGTGAAGGTGGTATGCATATCATCTTGTATGAGAGAGAGAGAGAGAGAGGAGAGAGAGAGAGAGAGAGAGAGAGAGAGAGAGAGAGAAGATTATTTATGAAAAACGCATTTTATAGAAATAACACTGTGTGAATTTGCGAGTTTACGTATTCACTCCATATGGTTCTAACATAAAGGATGGAAGATAATTTTGGCGAAGATATTAGTATCATTATATCATTTATTATAAGTCAAAAGAGGACAGATTCTAAGCGGGAATATTTCCTCTTCAGTTTTTTGTCGTGTTGAGTTTTTTTCTGCTCTAGCGAAGACGGAAACGGAATGAAGGCAGCTCGAAGGAACAGATTTTCTTTACTGGCGAATGAATAGTAACTAAGGCATTCAGATATGAATAACAGAAAACATAAAGTGTTAAATAGAACAGATTATGAAATAAATATGTGTAATGTGTAATATATACATACATACATTCATATACATACATACACACACACACACACACATAATATATATATATATATATATATATATATATATATTATATATATATATATATATATATTGGATTTACATTTAAATGATTTTCTTCTTTTAACTCCTATTCAAAAGTGTAATCTATGTATTTTAACAGGCAAAATCCAGATACACAAACAACATATATTCTAATTACCTGAAAACGGACTGGTTATAACTGGTTTTCCCATTCAGCTATCCAACGGTCAAAATACAAGCAACTTTACACATGATTGATGATGGACACGAGCCCTTGAAATTAGTTCAGGTAAGTCAAACAAGATGGTTGTTTATCTAAACAGCTGCAGTGAGAATTGTAACCAATGGCTTCAACTGAGGACACATTTTCCAAATTGCCAAGTTATCTGAAAGGTGTTACACAGCAGACATCCTTGATGGCATGTACTATAATAGAACCAATTATGTATATCTTTTATGTTTGAAACCAGCACTAAGAGATATCCAGAGAGTGAAAAAGAAATTTGAAAATGTCAGTGACATAACAAAGTTAATGAATGATCTTGAGCATTTAATCGATTCAATGACAGTGAAAAAGAAATTTGAAAATGAGGTCAGTGACCTAACAAAGGTAATGAATGATCTTGTGCATTTAATTGATTCAATGACTTCAAAATATTGTCATCCCGGCGAGAAAAATGCACTAAGCACCAAAATCTAAGAATTCCTGGGTCCTAAACCACACCTAGGGTATGTAATTGAGAAGGAAACGGATAGAAACGGATAGTTTCATTCGTGGTAGGTGTATACAGTTTCTGATCAATTTCCTACAGCAGATTCGTCAACATTTGCCATGTCATCTTTTAGTGCTAGTGAATGTTTGCAGCCAACTAAAAGTAGCATCATTGAATTAGTAAAAAAGTTTGAAAATGATGCTAGAATCGTCACACACACTGATTTCCATTGGAGAAACCTACACCATATCAAGTGCTCAGAAACCTTCAACACATTAGATCTTTGGGCAGAAATCGGAACGTACAGGGATGCAACTGCTGAAAATCCATATCATGTTTATGTCAGCAGACATCCAAAATCCTGACATGGCCACTTTTAAACGCCAACGTTGAGCCAGTATTAAGCCACATGAACATAATGAATTCAAAATTATGCAACATAATGAGTATTAAGACTATGAATACAATTTTAGCAGTGAACTATGGATTACGACGACATGGCAAATGTTGCCACGAATATCAACTTCTAGTTAGCGTGATGTAAAAGCATTGGGACCATGAAATCTGTAGCGTGATGTAAAACATTGGGACCATGAAATCGTATGTAAGTCCAGGATCAGGAGAACCAAGCACAGGTAGTTGAGGAGGATGCTAAATGGGATGAATTTAATGTTGATTAAATTTTGTATACACTGGATAACTGATTTATTCAGAAATTTTACGTCTATTTTGCTAATCATTTCTTCTTTAACAATTCTGATTACAAGAAATAAAAATCTCCATGCAAAACAGTAACAATAATAGCAATAAGTTCTGACAGTAATAATGAGTTATATGTTCTAAGTGAAATTAACAAAATAAAATAGTCATGTGCCTATATTTGTTTCATTGTCCTTTATACACTAATACATTTTTTAAAACTTTAGCTACTGTTAGTAGCAAAAATCCATCACAGTTTATTTAACGACCTATTAGCTACTTATGCAGGTGTATCTGGCGACATTTGAAAATGCGAGTTGGCAACCATAATGCTCCATCAGTTGACGTGCACCTGATTGCAGCAGTCACACATTGGCCAGTGAACAAACGTATTCCAGACATAGCGCAGCCTTTTCCTTCTCTCACAATAAGTATCCCCATAGCATATTTTGACTCGCTAAAAAATTACGCGCATGAAAAAAAAAAAAAAAAAAAAAAAAAAAAAAAAAAAAAAGCTGCGCAAGGAATATGGGGGAGGAAATGGGAGTGCTTCCAGCCGGAGATGAGGTAGTGGCGTGGCAAGGGAATCAGCTTACACATACGGGAGGTAGCAGAAATTGTTTGTTGTGTCGCTTATTGTCCATTCTTCATTGCAATACATCTACCCGCTACCAAAGCAACACTGGTGATCAAGGTTTTGGTGTTCCGGACAACATCATGCCTTTGGTAAATGAGGCTACTTCGGATATCTAAGAGGAAAGCGACACTTAACTGTGACTATGGGTTACCAGGTAAGTTAAAGATGAATGAAAACATATATGAGAATTCACGTGGTTAGTGTGTATAGACCGACCCAATAATACCTTTATTTTGGTGAACTCTCAACTAATTCTTTGGATGTTCTAACATTTTTAAATTGAAAAGGTCTGGAGAAGTGAAAAAAAATTGTAATACATAGAATCCCATATAAAACTAAAAGCATATAAAAATATAAAGTAACAGCACAAATAATTATACTGAGAAATTCTAGGAAAGAAACTTTCTCAAATGTCATGGGATCTTATGCTTGTTGTATCTCTGCGCTCTTTTTGTCACTTATTTGAGATTTTCTTTACCTTGTCTTATATCTGTTTGTTGTTCATGTCTGTCTGTTTGTTTTGTGCGTACTTTGTGTCTCAGGTTATAATTATGTTGTTTGTGCGGTCTTGAGATTATTCATTAAGTGTCGAAACGTCTCTGAAACAAAAACGTTTAGGGGCCAGTAGATTTTTTTTTTCTTTATGCGCAACCAAAGATCCCCGCGTATGACTTCCGAGTAAGAATGGTAATAGTCCAGCGGAACTTGAGAAAAGCATGCTTTGACGTCATTATAATTTTTTTTTTTTTGTGTGGATCTTCACCCACACAACCATAGTAAGATCCCCGCGTATGACTAATAGTCCAGCGGAACTGAGAAAAGCATGCTTTGACGTCATTATGAATTTTTTGGAGTGGATTCTTCATATTTCGACCAACCTGAATCAGAATCAGCCGGAGGCCAGGTTAGCACCTTTGAGGATTTTTTTTTTTTTTTTTACCGGCAAAAAACAAAACGGGGCCAGCCTTTTCTGATCAATTTCATTTTTGGTCATATCTTTACTTGTAGACCAATTGGATGGATGGATTATGAAATTTAGGGACAAGCGCCCAAGCACAGGTGATTAATGAAATGTTATTTAACATGATGATAATCTAATGTGAATGAAACTTAGAAACGCGATCTAGGTGCCTAAGCCCATGTGTTCAAGATTAAGGAATCCAAATATGATGAAATAAAGTGTTTGAATGAATGTTAGCATCAAATCTCACTATCTATTCAAAATTAATGATAAGCAGTTGTCAAAAGTTATGGAACATTGATTTTCAGCTACTTTATCAATATCTCAATTAAGATCACAAGTTTTGTTTCTATGTCCATGATTTATGGTCAATGAATCCAAATATGGTGAACTAAAGAGGTTTTGCATTATCAGATCTTCTGGATGAGTTTCTAAATGGAAAGCATGTGATGAGTCATAAGCCAGGCATATGGATTGCAATATGGTCTTACATGTAGACATTGAATCGACATTCATGACGTATAGCGATGAATCTGGAGGACTCACAGGTCTCACTTTGAAGCCATCAGCTGTGGCAGTGTGGAATGGAATGGAATATGAAGTTTAGGCTTGAAGCCAAGCACTGGAATCCATAGGGATTATTCAGCGCTATAATGAAATTGGTTTGACTTGAATATTTATGTGGATGATTTTATAAAATAAATAAAATAAATGCGATTTTAAAACTATGGTAAATACGGATATCCGCCATAAGAATTATAACTTCGTATTTCGTGTGTGCAAACAAGAATAAAAATTTATACATACATATGCCATACACACCCATATTCATATAAGCATGCTTATATAAACAACTTCTAGTGTATACACTACACTTTGCAACGTACTAGGAGGTAAATATTAAATTTCATTAAAAAGGTTAATGTCTCTAAGGAATCCAGCAATTCTGCTATATCCATGTCTCCGTCGTGCTGCAGAATACCTATGGCATTGTAATATGATGTGTTCCACAGTAAGAGAAGAGTCACACTGCATACAGACTGGTGCAGTTACCCCCTCCAAGAGGATGGGTCAATCGAGTATGGTCAATTCTTAGACGACATAATACAGTTTCTACCCTACGAATTTGTTGGAAACCAGAGGGCCAATGTTCTACTCTTTGTCTGATCTTCCTATACTTTTTATTGTTGGTCAGATGGAGAGACATACAACGTTCTTGACATTTATTTTTAACATATGAACGAATAGTCCCTTTCATGTCAGTAGAAGGAATATGGTGGAAGAGAATGTCTTCTTTAGTAATGACATCTCTTGCTTTATGGTCAGCAAGTTCGTTACCATCAATATCTACATGGGCAGGAACCCAGCAAAAATGGACTGATTTCAATTTGGAAGCAAGCCTATATAACCATTCTTGAATACGTTGGACAATTGGATGTTTAGGGTTATATTGTTTAATGGCCATGAGTGCACTATAAGAATCTGAAATTATTACCCTGCAGAGTAGAAACAATCTCAAGAAATTTGGCTAATGCAGTTAATTCAGCTGTAAAAATAGACGCATTATTTGAAAGTCTGCCCACATATGAGTTATTATCATGAACGACAGCACAACCAACACTTGATGTCTCTGATCCATCAGTGAAAAGTTTAACAGAACCGGAATGTTTGTTTGTATGGTGTTTTGTTTGTATGGTGTTTTTACGTTGCATGGAACCAGTGGTTATTCAGCAACGGGACCAATGGCTTTACGTGACTTCCGAACCACGTCGAGAGTGAACTTCTATCACCAAAAATACACATCTCTCGCTCCTCAATGGAATGGCCGAGAAACGAACCGGCGACCACCGAGATGGGACGCTAATACCATACCAACCACGCCGCTGAAGCGCTAAGGAACCTGAATGCATTCGGTCATGATCAAGAAAACAAACCTTAACTTCTTGGAATATTTACAGATTTTTTAACCAAAGCTTTTTGACAGGTTCAGGGGTCAACCAAGGAGGCAACATAGTGTGTCTATTAAAGACCAAAAAATTAAGGCAATACAATGCTCTGTCAACTGCAGCATTAATTCTCACATGAAAAGGCTTGGATGCTCTAAGCATTTGCAAACTGCTGTGGATTGTTTTGGTTAAGAATAGATGCTGCAGGGTTTTCTGGGAACCTCTTACTTTGAACATATAACGCAGTCCCAGTTCCTCCCGACTTAAGTCTAGAGGGAGCTCTTCTGTGCAGGTATATAATCTTTCAACTGGAGATGTTTTAAATGCACCAGAGAATATTTTCAGACCAGGAGTTGTATGAACTACATACAACTCCTTAAGTTTGCTTGCACTTACTGAAGAGTAGACTTGGCAACCATATATATATATATATAATATATATATATATATATAATATCTATATATTTATATAACGAGGAAAAATCTCTAACGAGGTCAAATGACACTCTTTTAAACATAAAAAAAAAAAAATCTACCTTTTTCCTGTTGAATGCCACCTCTGAAGTTGGCTGAAAATCAGTTTCAAACTAGGCTAATATAAACTCTTGTTGTTACAAAAATATACTTTTTATTTCCCAAAATTAGCTAACATGAAAATGGAATAAAATTAATTAAGCATGACCCAAAAAGAAATGTTAAACTATCATATTCCTCTCAAAATCATATTTAAGTAAGTACCCGCTTTTCCCCTAAGTGCCCAAACGTTCATAGTTTATCAATAATCAAAATTGGTCTAGAGAAAACCCATAAGGAGACTTTGAATCCATCTGAAATAAAGAGACCATAATTATGACACCATAAAACATTAACGTTCATCAATAAAGAATGTGTGCCGAACCTCACTTCCCTTTCTTTAGAACTCAAGTAATTGCCCTACAAAAAGACCACAGCAAATTTGATAATAGAGCTAAATTGACCAATAAACAATGAAATATAACAATTTGTACCACTCAGCAACATTCTTGGGACCCATGGCTAATAACATAAGTAATTAAGTTCACACACAACATGATAAAGTAACTTACAGTACAACGAAAGCAAAATCACTAACACGAATTTTCGTTAACGAACGAAATCTACATGAACGAACAAATTCCACGTATACGATAACGATGCGGAAACGAAATGGTCGAGGAACTCCCTTACATACATGCATGATGGGATAGATGCTGACCAATAGGAGAGCAGGATCTTAACGGCGGTAACTAGCATCAGGAACCAATGGGAGAGTGGGAGGATGGTGGAGAGTCTACTGAGTTGGCGGCGCATGAGTTTTAAAATTGTTCTCGGCGGCCAGCGCGAATCTCAGACTTTACAGTAAGAGAGAACTTTGAAAAGTTAACATTTTAAGTGACAATTACTTAAGTCTAGAGAAAAGGAAGTGAAGTGCGCCACACATTCTATGTTGACGATCTTTAATATTTAAGTGATGTCATAATTATGGTCTTTTTATTTCATATGGATTCGAAGTCACCAATGGGTTTATTCACTGACTGGTTATGACTATTAATAAACTATTAATGTTTGGACACGAGTTAATTAATTTTATTCCATTTCCATGTTAGCTAATTTTGGGTTATAAAAAGTATATTTTTGTAACCACGGTAGTTTATCTTTGCCTATTTTGACTTTCAGCCAACTCCAAAGAGGGCATACAACGGAACATGGGTAGGTTAAGTTGCCAATTAGATGTTTTGTTTCATTATGTTTAAACAAGTGTCATTTGACCTCGAATTCCCTGATAGATATATATACAATAATGTAAGGGACTCTTTGGGTATGAACCCGGGAACAAATTCCTGGGGTTCAAAAGCCCCCTCACCACGTCAAGGTGGTCCCAATTCGAGGGGGGCTCCCATTCCATCGAACATTTTGCCCCTTGTTAAATGTGGATGTTCCAGCAATCGTCAAAGTTCTTCGGGAAGATGTGGTTATGTTGTAGCACAGATGTCCTGTTCAATGTTTTGTAAATGTAATGCTGGACCAGATTGTTACAATGAACACACCAAGGCAATGTATGATGGAACAGAAGATGATGATGACTGAACAAAAAGATTTATGTTAATTCAAATATTAAAAGACATTTTAATGTAAAAAGAAGAATTTGAGTTTCTAAATATAAATCATAATTATGAATATGAGTTCCAAAATCAAATATAGATGTAACATGTCCTGCCAATTGAACACTTGATTTCCGGAAATATCTACAGGTTTTTTTATACTGAACACTTATGGTTTTGTAAAACATTTATATCTTAATTTATTTCTTTAATTGCTTCTTCAACCGAAAGCAAGCTTTATGTAGTAAACAAATTAAGATATGACTGAAAACACGATTTTTCTGCACATTGTTGTTGATCCTTGTTTAATGTTATGGCCACTATGAATCTGATACTGATCTGATACATGCACTTTTACTTCATTATTTTTTCAACTTCTTGATGCTTTGAAACATATTTATAGGTAACAAAACTTGTGATTTTCAGTGAAGATACTGCTGAAAGCCACAATTCAAAATAAGTGATGGCTATTAATTCATAAAAAGTTGAGAATTATTTGGTATTTATTTTTTAGTAATCCGGTAATATATTAATTTTCATTATACACTTTTCATTTCATCATATTTGGATCCCTTAACCTTGAAAACGTGCTTACACATGAAGATCACATTTCTAAATGGTCTAAAGTAAGATATGACCAAAAATGGAAATTATCAGAAAGGTGTGGCGGCCATTTTGTTTATCGCCTGTATAGAAAATTCCTCAAGGGTGCCAAGCTGGCACCCGGCTGATTCTAACTCAGAATGGCCCAAAGATGAAGAATCAAATATGAAAATTCACAATTTTTATATTTACTGTCTTGTTTCTGTTTTTACGGTCATCTCCAACGGCCTTGTAATTTAGTGGTTTGTTCTGGAAATGAAATCAAGCTAAATGACCTAATCTTGATACACCCTTTGAGATTCCAAGTCCTAAAATTTGTTACGCAAATCACACACTCACCATTTAAAGCCTAGAAATATATTTCCTTCACAGGTGTCTGTAAATTTGTTTTTGAGGTTCAATCCTAGTTATGATGAAGTTGTATACTTGTACAGCTATGCTCTTAAATGATACGAAATGATTGAGAATAATTCGTAAGCTCACGACTGGCAGCCTAACATCCTCCATATTTATCTATTATCTCAATGCGAAAACACGATTACGTATTACTGACATAAGTCTACAATGAGTAGCGACAATAAAATTATCTTGAAACCAATTATGTTACATTTGTTACAGGCATATTTATATTTTCTGAAAAATAAAATGTTATATTTCTTGACCACTTAACAAATATGGCTTACTAGCGTATATATTCGCTTATGCTGTTATTCTTTTGTTAAATCCAAAATTGTGTTCCTAGGCCTAGATGTTAGATTTCTTTCTTTACTAAAAATGCATTACACTCGGCATTCACAACTATATATTAACAATTTCTGGCCAGAAAGCAAGTGAAGTCATCTTATTCTTGCACTTCAAGTTCCTTTATGAATGAATAAATTATGCACCCAAAGTGAGCAAAGGACTTTTAAGAAAACAATATTCTGAGCCAGTTAAAAAAAAAACAAGTGTTCCACACGTCTCCACAATAATACTAATAGATATTTCAATTAATAGCATCTTCATCATATAATTAAAATCATCATCATCTTTTATTCCTCAAAGAACAGGTAATCTTTACAAATAAATTCTTTAGTAACAGAGATTACATCTCAGAAAGCATATAGATGATTCTTTTAGGCCTATAAATCATTTTGCAAATTACAGGCAGCTTCAAAAAAGCCTAAAGCTTCAAAATTCAAAGAAAGCTTGTTGCAATTCATATTCCTATTTTCAAAATGTTCTTATGACTGTTTGGTAGGTCTACTATTATAATGCTGCAGAGGTTAGGTATGTTGACCAGCCTAAGGAGCATGTTAAGCGTGCTGTCATTGACGGTACCACTAACCTGATCACGCTGTGCTTTGAGCTAAGCAATGAAAGAAATGGAGAAAAAAAAAGTTCAAATCACACAGGTTACGAATTATATCAGTGTATAAAATGATGATAATAATTATGGGGAAAGTAGAACTAGCTGTGAATTCGCAAAATTGTCGACATGACATTGAAAAAAAAAAAAAAAATTTACACTACTTGGCAACCTTAAGTTGTGTCTGAGATTTTGGACGATACAAAAAGAATCATGTCGCCTCAAATATGAGCATAACTGTACTGCAATATGTTCGATGATGAAAAATAAAGGCAAGAAGACAAGTTTAACTTATCCAAAAATTTTCTATTGATTACGTCATCAGAATCTCATGGACATTTCAATGACACAAATTTTGTCATCCGAATCTCAAAGGGTTAATGTGGATCTCTAGTTCTGTCCGCGGCACGTTCTTCTGTTTGGGCTCATCAGTATTGGTCTTTTTCTGTTTCTCGACAGGTTCCTGGGCATACATCATCACCAGACAAGAATGAAGGAAAAGTTCAGATGGCATGAAATTCTGTGAAAATCACCTTCAGCAACGAGACCACCGGCAGGGAAAATGATCAAAATGAGCAGTGCTTCCACCTCGGTACATCCATCCTTCGCTCTTCCAAGAATCTCTCCACACTCAATGATTTTTAGGTCCATTTTTAGTTCAACTAATACAAAATTACAGAATATCACAAAAACAGTGTAATTACACAT
>NC_087201.1:48150546-48313046 GCF_015104395.2 Macrobrachium nipponense
GTTTCTCTCGATTAACGAATCATGAAGAGGTAAACTTCTATTCGACTGTTTCCATGGTAAATGTTTTTTTCTTTTTTATGCATCAAGGGAGTCGAAGAATGATGGAATATGCTCTTCATTAAAAAAATAACAAAAGTATGAATGACAGATATTATTTCCTTAGCAATGCACGTTAGCTCGATGTGAACTGCAAAGAGCCTGATAGTATTTGTCTCATATTTCTCATAACAAGCACTTAAAAATCCACGGCGAATCCTTTAAAGTTGGGCTCTCTAGATATACATAGATATACCTATTTCTGATTTTTTCTACAAATAAATCAAGAAAAGTATACTGTCTTAACTCCCTTTCCATTGCAAATTTAGTTTTTAATGTTAAGCATTAAAGTAGGTGATGAATGGTACAATATACTCTTCTTTTTAAAATATCTGGAAAATATCATATGCGTAACGTTTCTAAGGGGGTTAAATTTCTTAGGCCTGTTCGACAACTACTTCTGTTCGTAAAACCTCATCCGTAACAGAGGTAACAGACATAGGATTAAGTACATATTGTTATAGATTAAATAGTTGTCTTTCGTTACCATGGTTGCATAAAGGTGCAAATTCATTTTTCATTACAATTGCAAACGCATTCCTATTATTTTCATTGCTTCCTTCACCGGGATATTAATACAGAGAGGTTTGAAATGCTGGTTACTAACTCTGTCCAACGCAGGTGACTTCATTACGAGGGCGAGCTCTGTAACTGGCTCCCGCGCCGTATATTGCCGAAGTGTATATGTCATAAGCGACAAGAGGCTGCTCGGCCAATCACAGCCCGGAAAAAGTGATGTAGCATGACGTCATCTCCCTATCTGCCAATCAAATCATAGGAAGACGAATGATGTTGAAAAAGTTTCGTGTATTTTGGAAAAGAAGTACGCAAATATATTTATTTCTTTTGTCCTTATTATCAGTATCCATGCATAACTAAATTGGTATGTCGGAATTATTCTTTGTATCATTACATTTCTTGCAATCAACGGTGTGGCTGCTGGGTCAATCACAGCCGGGAAAAAAGTGACGTAGGGAACTACGTCATTTCCCTTTCTGCCAATCATCGGAGGAGGACGAGTGATGATGAAAAAGTTGCTTACAATGCGAGACTGGAACATCACAATCAAAATTAGACTTCAATTAATGATATAAATAATAGAATGGTTTTGTACCATTATACTCTAAATTTACTGATGGTATTTTAGTCACATCTTAAACTAGTGAAGTGTTGCATAGTGCATCTACCGGTACACAGCGTATTGCCGAGTATTGCTCAAAGTTACGTGCATTTCAGAAAAGAAGTACACAGCGTGGATACTTATTTCTTTTAGATTTGTTTAGAAGCTTGAATTTCTTTGTTCTTCGTTTAAGTGCATATGTTAACGTTGGAACTGGGCGACCATTTGGTCTTGACCAAATGGTCGCCTAGTGAAGAAAAACTGTCGCCTAGTAAGAAGAATTTTTTACTACTGGGCGACCAGACAAATCCCCAAAATTGACAGGAATGATTAAGAAATGGAAAAGTTACCCTTGCAGTAAAATTTGATGTGCAGTTTTATTTAAAGGAGAATTCGATAAGGTTGATTTTTTTTCTCCTAACTGAAACATCAGTCTAGCATTCTATAATATTACCTGGCTATCACTCCGGCTGAAAATCAGTCGTACCTTAATTCCCTTGAGCTATCATCATTAGGATATACCTCCTATGCCCTTAATTGAAATTCACTAGCCCATCACACTTTCATCTTCCGCATCCCCCCTGAGGGAGCGGGAATCTCTGGGCAGTCTCCCCTAACTCCTTGTATAGAGACATGATTCCATATCCATCAGTAGAACAGCTCTAGCAGTTCAATTATACATGAATCCCAGTTGCACAAGAGTGCATAGGAACCTTAAAAGTGGGCCACTCCAAGCCTACCTTTTCCTTAGTATATCTAAAAATTCAACACTCAGCATAAAATATCGCTTAGGGTATCTTATAGCACCTGGATCTCTTGATTTGATCTTACTATGCCCTATATTTAGATGGTGAAATCCTCATGATAATGCACTTGATAAGACCTGTCTATATTATGAACTTTTTTTAATCTTAAAATGTTTAGTGTGCCGACAATGACCTCAGATTTATAACAACAACAATAATAAAACCATGGAAAAGTAAATCATAGAAAATATAGAAAAGGAACTGACTCTCAACTGGAAAGAGAAATAACACTCGGCAACAAATTACAAGACGACGAACTGAAAGACTACCACGGAAGATGACAGGGATGATGAGCTATCAAACAACGACACACGAAGAAACATCGATGAAGTAACAGAGGACGGAATGGATAGAAAAGATCAGACAAGGATGAAGCCAGATACAGAGAGAACAAAGAGCCAATCCATGAAAGCCTACAACACAAAGAAATTAAGGGAGAAAACAAGTGAGGTCAATGAAATAATGAGAGTAATTCACACCACCAGTATCACAGACACAAATAAGCTGGCATACGAAGGAGCAAGACTAATAGCAGGAATCATGGGGATACGAACGCCAACACCACCAGCACAACCAAACCCAACAGAGACCAAAACAGCAACCGCCTTGGAAAAGGGGCCGGGAAAAGCAAATCAGGTGATGTGATCTGACTTCAGTAAACTGAAGCAGATGACAGAAAAAAGGCTAAGAAGCAAGAAAACAAGGGAGGAACTGAACGAGAAATACAAAGTACAGGAGAAGAGACTGAACAACACACTAGAAGATGTAAAACAGGGGCATAAGGCCAAAGCACATAAGATCCAACAGTATATGAACAGGAATAAGGGATACCAACAGAACAAACTATTCGGAACCGACCAGAAAAGATTATATAGCCAACTTAAGAGGGGAAGACAGATTGATTGACTGATACTATATTAATCTAGCATCGCGACAACTAGGTCACTGATGCCGAACTATATAAAAAAAGACCCTATAAATTTTAATAATAATAATTAAACAGATAATTATTTTTTAAAAATGATTAAAGATACTGGTAATTATAAAACAAATAATATAAAAATGATTAATAAAAAAAGCAATTATTACATACATACACACACATACATACATACATATACATACACATACATATATACACATACGCACATGCACACACACATACATACACACATATACATATACACTATTTCAGTAAGAATAAAAGCAAGGCGCACACGAGCATTACAGTTTATCTAAAATACCAGTGTTAAAAAGAAATCCAAATAAGCCAGTCATGTTACAAATCCCATTTGCTCCTAAAATTTTTGACAACTTAAAAACATTATTCTCCTTCCCATAGTATAGGTATTGATTACGCTGTTCCACCAAACAGGGGCACTCAACCAGCAAGTGCATAACAGTCAGTGGAACTAGGCAATCCTCACAGTATGGTTCGTGATCACGACTCATCAAGTAGGAATGTGTCAGCCTAGAATGTCCAATAAGCAGGCGGTACAGAGCCGTTTCAAACCTTCTGGTCATAAAAGTGTACAGCCAAGGATTGATTGCAGGTGCAATTGTTCTCATTTTAACATTAGTAGTTAAATTTGACCAAATATTTTGCCTAAGTACTTTTTGCTTCTCTCTAATTGGAGTATATAAATCTCTGCACGGCAGCTTAAATGACCTGGGCTCAATACGAGAAACAGCCTCTTTGGCAATTGCATCAGCGCGTTCATTTCCAGATAATCCAACGTGTGCTGGAACTCAACAAAATTCAATACTAAAACCTCTCCGCTTAGCTAAAAATAACCATTCTAGAATACTTTAAACTACTGGATGTTTGGAATAAAAATCTTTCAGTGACTCTAGAGCGCTTCTAGAGTCACAGTACACATTAAAATTCTTATCACTACTTTTTAAAACTTCTTTGACAGTATTTAAAATTCCATATAATTCTGCTGTAAATGCATATGCATTACTTGAGAGCCTTCCATTACGCTCAAAGGACGGATAAACTACGCCAAAACCAGCGCCTGCACTGGTTTTGGATCCATCGGTATAAACTGGGATAAAATTATCATGTTGTGACATATGATCTAAAAAGGTATAACATAATATTTTATCAGAGACATTCTTCTTTGGTTGATTAAAGTAGTTAGAATTAAGACGACTTGGGGTAGCCGAGGTGTAAACTTCACATCCATATGTTAATTTTGATAAAACCAAGCTTTATACAATCTTAATAACTGGAGTCTATCTGCTCCCCAAGATGTACTTGAGAAAACTTTCAAGATATCCAAAGATTTTCTGCACTTAGCCCTGAGATCTAGGATATGGGGAAGCCATGTCAACCGAGTATAAAATATCATTCCTAAAATCCTTGTTTCGTTAACACAAGATATTCTCTGGCCATTTACATATAAATCTGGGTCTGCATGTATCCCTCTAATGGTACAGAAATGCATGGCTACAGTCTTTGATAAAGAAAATCTGAAACCATGCACTTCAGCCCATTTCATTATCTTATTCATTACTATTCAGACATACGCGCAGCTGCAAAGGATGAAGAAAAGTCATTCACAAACAGTGTGCATAACATCAGCAGGTATTTGCTTTACTATGTCATTAATTGCTAGAGCAAAAAGTGTTACACTTAACAAACTGCCCGGAGGAACACCTTGTTTACATACTTCAGACAGAACTGCTCCTACTTGTACTTGAAAATAACGATTTTTTAAGAATAGCTTTATAAAAATAGCTAATTCTCCTTTTAAACCATATTCATGGACTACTTTCAAAATTCCATACTGCCACGTAGTATCACGCTTTTTCCAAGTCAAAGAAAACCGTGATAAAGTGGTGCTTAGAGGCTAAGGCTTCACATATTGCAGACTCCATTCTAACTAAGATATCAACAGTGGATCACATACTGCGGAAACCACATTGGGCCGGAGAGAAAAAGTTTCCTCGCTCTAAATACCAAACTAAACAAGCATTCACCATTTTCTCCATTAGTTTACACAAACAAGATGTTAGGGCAATTGGACAATAATTTCCTACGAAAGAACTATCCTTTCCAGGCTTGACAAAAGGAAGAACTCTTGCTAGTTCCCAACATAAAGGGTAGTAATGTTCTTTATAAATTCTGTTTATTATACTGAGGATGAATCTTTTAGTATTCTGAGCAGCATGCTTGACCATAGAATACTTAATTTCATCAGGACCAGGAGCAGATTCTTTACAATTTGAGAGAGCCAATTAAAATTCTCTCATAGTAAATGGAACATTATAAGACTCCTCTCTATTTATTATGAAATCAAGATAATACTGTTCCATTTGTTTTCTGCTTTTGCATATAGATTCTCATTATCTTTTTTAGATATTTTAGCAAAATAAAGGGCAAACTCATTTGACACTACTTTTGGATCTCCTACATTTATGGCATTTATTTTTAACACAGGTGGTTGGCTAGGTACAAACTTTCCTGCTATTTTCCTTATCTTCTTCCACACTATTGTGATGGGAGTTTTACCAGATGATAGTTACATTTCCGTCTTTTATACCTAGTAAAACAAGATCTCATAGTTCCATGGGTTTCATGGCATTTTTTTGACCACCATGGTACTGGTCGGTGCATAAATAGACCTGATGTTCTTGGAATTGACTGAAGTCCAGCAGCAAATAAAGTAGTTACTAACAATTCAATAGCATCTTCAAGGCATTCAAATTCCTCTGCTGTAGCTTCGATTGAACTATGCTTTTCAAAATTTGCCCAGTCAGCTCTTTTTACACTCCAACGGGGTAATCTTGGACATGGAGGACTTGATCCAGTGCTAACAACAATTGGAAAGTGATCACTACTATACCTATCATCGATCACTCGCCAATTGAAGTCCATAATGGCATTGGCACTACATATTGACAAGTCGATGGCTGTTAAAGTACCGGTCTGTACATGGAAACTGGGTGGGTTCTCCAGTGTTTAGAATACCAACATTTTCACTTTCAATAATGGATGACAGGCAATTTCCTCTCTCATTAGTAATTAAATCCCCCAATAAAGGATTTCTTCCATTCATATCACCTAGGATGATGAAAGGTAGAGGAAGCTGTCTGATGAGATTACTGAAATCAGTACTAGGGAAAGCTACATTTGGTGGAAGATATACAGAACAAATTGTATATTTACAAGCCAGAAACACTTGCACTACAACAGCTTGCAATGAAGAATTAACAGGAAAATGTTTATGTGGAATATCGCGGCGAACATATAACATTGCTCCACCCCGATTTCTATTATTTTGATTTAGATCTGAATGGAAAGCAATATATTCTTTAGGGAAAGGAATAAAATCACTGCTGGGCATAGTCCCCTGCAAAGCTATGCAAACAGGAGACAACTAAAAAAACTAGCATTTTGAGCTCCTCCAATTTAGCTCTCAGGCCCTGACAATTCCACTAAAGAAAATTTGAGAATTTACTTGAGTTTAAAGACCTTGATAATAGGGCCTCTTTGAAGATATTTTGTCTTAGTAGGGTTGTCAGGAATTTGGGGTCCTGCTTTGATTTTTCTTAGAGGGAGACTGCCTGCCACCCTCAGCCTCCTTTCTTTTTGGGACTGACATTGTTACCTCCATAAAGGAAGCAACTTCTGGTTCTTGGCTGGCTGCCTCTGCAGTTGGTGTTCCAGGCTCCCAAGAAGCCATTGCATCAGCTAAGGAGGGCGACCCCCCAAAAGAGGCATGCACATCAGCAGGGACAGACGTTTATTCCAAATTACTTACACCAATCAAAACTGATGTTGCTTCCAAAGAAACTGATGCACCAGCCAAAGCTGATGCTGCCTCTGAAGAAGTTGATGTATCAGCCAAGGCACGCTGCCTCCAAAGAGGACGGTGCATCAGACAAAGCTGATGCTGCCTCCAAAGAGGCTGGTGCGCCAGCCAAAGCTGATGCTGCCTCCAAAGAGGATGGTGCACCACCCGAAGCTGATGCTGCCTCTGAGCCTAATAAGAGGCCAGTGCTCCAGCCAAAGCTGGTGTTGCCTCCAAAGAGGCGGTGCACCAGCCAAAGCCGATGCTATTTCCAAAGAGTTTTGCACATCAACCAAGGATGATGTTGCAGTCGTAGACATTTTAATTTGAGCTTTCCCACGTTGTTTTTGCTGCTACTTTCTGTTACATGGGATTATTTAATTTTTCCACCCGTTCTAAATGAATCTGAAGCAGTATTCAAATTAACTTTCCTCCTTCTCAATTGTTGTCTATTTGCAGCAACACTTGCAAAAGATACCCCTGGTCTTATTATATTTGTTCAGTACTATTCTTCTGGCTTTTGCAAAAGTGACTTTCTCAAGGACTCTAGTATATTGTACTTCTTTCTCAAAAAGGAAAACATCACATGAGTTCGAGGACGACTGGTATGCTCCCCCCACAATGAATGCATTTTGGTTCAGTATGGCAATCACCACACTCAACTTCTCCACAATTTATACAAATTGCAGGGTTTCCTTGCAACTTGGATCTACAGGACCCAATTATATGCCCATATTCCTGACAGTAAAAACACCTCCTGGGTCTCGGCACGTACTGTTTCACTTTATATCTGCACCAAGCTGCTTTAACAAAATTAATAATTTAGAAGAATTGAAAGTTAATAATAACTGTGGCATAGGACACCGTGCCCAGTTTACTTTCTTTTCAGTCTTTCCACCTTCAATATCCCTTGATCTTTAAGTTCATCTTCCAGTTCCTCTTCAGGATGAATCATAAGATGAGGAGCACATATAATTCCTTTGGTATGATTGAAGGTATCATGTCGTTTACATTCACTCTGAACTCCTCCCAGTAAACTCAAAGATTTCAATTTCTCACTTTCTTCTAATGATCCAGTCTCTACCAAAAGCTTATTTCTACCATGTGGCAATATCTTAGGTTCCCTCCCACAGCATTTTACAATATCCCTATGTATTTCAAAAATATTCATAACTTTATCCTCAAAGGTAATAGTTAGATATGTATCAAATTCATTAAGTACACATCCTCCAGATTCTTCTAAGGATTTTCTTCCCACAAAATTTCTTCTCCCTTGATGGGGAGTATATGGTACCAGTGTAACCACACTGGATTGAAGAGTCCTTCCCGTGTCTAGTTCCGTGCAATGGTCATTAGGATTTTGGGGTTTCAAGTTCCTCATACAATGATAAATAGCAGATTCGTCTAGGTTTTCCCCATACCCACCATGGAGCCACTTTTAGAGGATGCAATTCCCTTACTGGGGCACCCTAGGGGTACAATCTAGATATACACCCCACATTCAGTACCTTGTGGGTTGTCAGTCCATCGAGATCAGACCCAGCACCGAATGCAGGGTCTGACATAAAAGTTTCCCCTCGCTCGACCACGTTGGGTACTCCAGTTCTATGGGTGGAGAGGCATGCCGTCCCACTCCACCCTCCCTCAACTACAAAGAACAGTAAGAGCATGTCCAAATTCATGCTAAGGTCATCAACAAAATCCAGCGCCTCAGCGGCATGGTTGGTATGGTATTAGCGTCCCACCTTGGTGGAAGCGGGTTAGATTCTCAGCCATTCCATTGAGGAGTGAGAGATGTGTATTTCTGGTGCTAGAAGTTAACTCTCAACATGGTTCGGAAGTCACATAAAGCCGTTGGTCCCGTTGCTGAATAACCACTAGTTCCATGCAACGTAAAAGCACCATACAAACAAACAAACAAAATCAACAAAATCCATTTGGACAGAGGAAGGAGAGAAATAGTGAAAATAGGAGGAGGGATACAGAGTACCAGGATTAGTCAGGACGCTCTGAATTGACCTTAGTGACATGGCAGTACCTACCGGGGTGAATAAATCACCCCACCACCATCGCTCAATTCTTCATTGCACCACACAAGCCCCCCCCCCCACAAAAAAAAAAAAAAAAAAAAAAAAAACTACAGCAAAGTTCCTGGTCACAAGGGGGGAGAGAGGGGAAGACAATCACCAAGATATTCCTGAAGCCAAACCAAGTAAGAGACTCTAGGAAAACATACGGAGCAATCAGGTACCACACAACAAATATGCAACATGGCTCCAGGAAGTCAGGACAAAAAACAGGGAGAATAAAACAAAAATTCACTGAGATCACAACAGACGCTATCAGACACCAACTAAAGAAAATGCCCGACTGGAAAGCTCCAGGTCCTGGTGAAGTCCATGGATACTGGCTCAAAAACGTCAAGGCCCTACACCCATGAATAGCAGAAAAGCTCCAGCTTTGTATCACAAACTACCATGTGCCCAATTGGATGATCACAGGGAGGAAAGCCTTAGTACAGAATGACAAGAAAAGGGGAAATATATAGCCAGTACCTACAGTCCTATCACCTGCCTACCAATATGGAAGTTACAGATAGGTATCATCAGTGTAAGGCTATACAATTACCTAGAAGATAAAAACACCATCCCCCACCAACAGAAAGGTTTCAGAAGGAAGTGAAGGGGCACAAAAGACCAGCACCCGAAAGACAAAATGGTAATGAAGAACATTAAGAGAAGGAAAACCAACTTGAATATGGCATGGATTGACTATAAGAAAGCCTTCGACATGATACCACATGTGGCTAATAGTATGCCTGAAAATAAAGGGGGCAGAGGTGAACACCATCAGCTTCCTAACAAAAACAATGCCCAACTAGAATACAATACTTACAAACTCTGGAATAAGACTAGCAGAGGTTAATATCAGGAGAGGGATCTTCTACGGCAACTCACTGTCCCCACTACTCTTTGCAGTGCCCATGAATGAATGAATGATTGATTGGAAGTTTTCTGGCATCCTGACATCGAAGGTCATTGACGCCGATGCAGTGCCCTTGATTCCCATGACAAAAGTACTGCAGAATTATTATTATAAAAGTAGTTTAACCAGACCACTGAGCTGATTTTCAGCTCTCCTAGGGCTGGCCTGAAGGATTAGATAAAATGCCAGGTCTAGCCCTTAGGCCAAGAACTGGGAACAAATAGGTCATTCAGGATAAATAAAAAAAACTGCACCAAGGAAAATGCCTTCAGACTAGAACACACATACACAATAAATACATTTACTCATTCCCCTTACATACATACTAAAACAGTATATTAAAAATTAGAATTAGTTTAACTTTTTGAAATTTTGTTTTAAAATTCACTACACACACTGTTTTATATTTAATCAATTAAAGATGGATGAATTAAAGATGGATGCTAGGTACCAACTCACAAAAAGAGGCAACAGAATTAACCATCTGATGTTCATGAACGACATAAAGCTCTATGGCAAGAGCACCAAAGAAACATACTCTAATCCAGACTATAAGGATTGTATCTGTGACATCAGACGGAGTTTGGAATAGAAATGTGCATTTTGGTCAATATGAAAAGGGCAAAATAACAAGGACTGAAGGGATAAAGCTACCAGACAGGAACAACATCAAGCACATAGATGAGACAGGATACAAATACCTGGGAATAATGGAAGGAGAGGATATAAAACACCAAGAGATGAAGGACACGACGAGGAAAGAATATATGCAGAGACTTAAGGCAATACCCAAGTCAAAACTCAATGCCAGAAATATGATAAAAGCCATAAACACATGAGCAGTACCACTAAGCAGATACAGCACAGTAGTGGTGGAATGGACGAAGGCAGAACTACACAGCAAAAACTAGGACACAGATGACAAAACACAGAGCACTACACCCAAGAGCAAATACGGACAAACTATACATAACACGAAAGAAGACAGTGTCAACATCGAGAACAAAGCACTGATGCAATATCTGAAAACCAATGAAGACAAGCAGCTCAAGAGTGCATGGAAAGAAGGACTGATAAAAGTAGACGAAGAGCCGGAATTATACAGACAGGAGAATGACAAACAGAACAGAAGAATGGCACAACAAACCAAAGCACGGATAATACACGGGACAGACTAAAGAACTGGCCAGCGGTGTAACATGGCAATGACTACAGAAGGAGAGCTCAAGAAGGAAACAGAAGGATGGATGGATGGATGGATGTATGAGATTTAGGGCTAAGACTCGGGACCAGAACCCAAAGGGTCATTCAGCCCCATCATGAGGTATGATTATGGGCAATGGCTATATGAGTATTGTATATAGAAGTTCAAAATTAATGAAAAATGAAGATAAAAATATAAATTAGTAAAAATATAGATGATACCAGTTCTTGAAATATAAAATTTATATTAAAATGCTAAATATTCATTATACCTAATTGTATGTTTGTTTATATGGTGCTTTCACGTTGAACAGAACCAGCGGTTATTTAGCAACGGGACCAACGGCTTTACGTGACTTCCGAACCACGTCGAGAGTGAACTTCTATCACCAGAAATACACATCTCTCACTCCTCAATGGAATGGCTGAGATTCGAACTCGCAACCATCAAGGTGAAAAGCCAACACCATACCAACAGCGCCAGTGAGGTGCTATTATATCTTATTAAAAAAATCAATTTCTTTAAAAAATGTAACGCAGTTCTAAATCTGTATCGTTATCTAAAATCATCGCTAAGAGCTTGCCTGCAATCCCATGCTTACACCGCACAGCAGCATACTGTTGACACTGCGCCTAAAATGTGCTCAATTGACAAGGACCTGTTACAGTGAGCACATTCTGGAGCCTCAGAGCCTTCTAACAAAAATTTATGAGTCGGGTGAGAGTGATCAATTCTCAACCTGCATAAGACTATCTGACTGCTCCTGTTTTTATGAAATGCTGATGACCATAAGGATATGCTGGGTCGAATAGCTCTATACTTTGTGTTCTTTGCGAGGGTGTATATATATATATATATATATATATATATATATATATATATATATATATATATATGTGTGTGTGTGTGTGTGTGTGTGTGTGTGTGTGTGAGCTACTTTCAAAACTAGGGTGTAAAATACTGAAATTTGATTATCCCAGAAACGCTCCCATAGCTATTATTTGGTAAAGAAGATACATTCACCTTTCAGAAAATGCATAGGTTTCATATTTTCACCTTTTGTGGTACCTTTTGTGAAAGGTTAAAGGAAGTTTGAATGGAAATGTTTTTTCAATTTATTGTAGTAAGTTTTAGAGGTATTCTGGACATACAAATGATTCTTATACATTTTGATACATTATTTATGTTGAATTGGTTTACAAAAATCATTGATGGGGTATCACAAACAAAAATCCAGAATTCAATAAAATATAACAAAAAATTAAATTTTTTTCAACACTGAAGTTCATTTTTTCCACTATCTATTAGTTTAAGTATATGATTTACACTCTTTACTTGTAATGGAACCATTAGTAGTGGCACAGTAAGCCATTTTCCAGGTTGGTTTCAAATGGATTTTGCGCGTGACATTTCAGACATACTAAAATGTAATATTATCCATCACAAATATTTGCTATGATTATCAGACTTACTAAAACAGACATTTCTTATTTCTTTACGGATGGTATGATTTGTCCTAGACCTATGAAAATTTACGTATAGCTTAGAATGATTGATTGATTGGTGCAAAAATGCACCATGGCGTCACAACAACTTAGGTCATCGACGTGATATATAGGTTATACACTTTTCAGCCTATATGGTAGTTAACTTATGTACTGCAACAAAGTTTCAGCGAACCTCCACATTCATGCATAAATTTACTTGCAATCAGTGTGTACTGCATCAGTAGTGTACTGAATGTAGGAATAAACCTAATGATTATCTTTCATAGATTAGGAACATGAATTACAGCCTCTGACTTTGTATCAAGTTGAAACTGTGGAGAAAAAAGCTAAACGTATGCTGCAGAAAAGTTTTAAAAAATGATCTAAACAAGGAAATACAAGGGAAAATTGATAATTACACCAGCAGCGCCATGGAAAAATCAAGTTTATGAGATGACAGATGGGTGTACTGAACAGTACAAAAGTAGAAAATTCCTTGGGTGGCTCAGCAACAGAGGGCAGTCTGAGAGACAGCTTATGTGGGTCTACTGGAAATCTGGGTATGGAAAGTCAAAAGGTGATGGAGCTGGAGGGACATTAAACGTTCAACTTGATCAGTCTGTACACTCAGAACAAATGATATTTTTGTTAGCCAAGCAGCTTTATGAATATTGTAAAGAAAAGTTGGAGTATGTTGGACACGCAAGTCAAGTTACACAGTCGCATATTTCACTATCTGGATAAAGATGATGCCACTTTGTCAGAAAATGAGAAACACTACAATCCTGTCAAACACATACAATTCGCCAAGTATTTCCAGTCAGACCTAAGGTGATAGGCACTCAGGAGAAAGCATGTTCATATGAATATTGTCTCAACTTCAAGTTTGACCAATGATCCATTCATTTTGGTATACAAAACTTGAAACTTGAAGCACCTTCACCAGACCAGGAAGATGCTGACATTATCTCAAGATACATTTTATGATTTCATGATTTCCATATCGGCCACTTTATTGCAGTGGAGTGGCTAGTTGACTGGTATCTAAGTGAGAATATTATTTTTTACATAAAACCTACATGTGATTTTCATACTTAGTCTTATTTATTTGTATGGTACTATATGATGCCGGAATGAGAATCTTGCAAATAAGTTCATTTGAATGCAGTGTATACTTACCCATACGGGTACCTTCTTTGAAATTAAATTTTGTAAGAAAAACTTCAAAGTAATAATTGCACTTTGTAGATTTTTACAAATGTTCAACATGCAATAACTTTTGCTTTCAAAAGTTCAGGGCAAGTGATTGGAAAACCGAATGAAGACAGTTTTACTTTGAAGTGCATGGAGGCAGCAGGCACTGGAGATTTTGGGGAATTGAGATGCCCACATAAAGATGATATCACCCAGATATCAGCAGAGACCATAATTGACCTGTTACCTGACCCAATTCCATTCTCTCAAGGACACTTTGGGTGGAACAAATAAGTTAATGAGCATGTTGATAAGAAATTTTTCATGAAATAAAGGATTGAAAAACGTGTGAAATTTCGGACATTTCATTTTCAACCAATAAAGCAATGTTTTATTTAACACTACAAAGTTCTTTTTTTTCATAAATTCCAGAGGAGTTATATTTAGGGATTTCAAGTTTATTTTCCAGAAATCTGAAGTAATGAAAATTTTGTGAAAGATTAAATAATTGAGTTAAAAAGTGTGACGTTTCGAAGAACTAAAATTGTGTTCATTCGTAAGGTTTCCAATACAAAACAGCTGTATAATTTTCATGTATTATGTGCATATTTTGGCCCAATAAAAACAGGATGACAAATTTCGCAAAACACCGAGCACTTTTTCTATTCTAAGTAAATTTGTCTGTTATAAAGTGTAGTGACTGTAATGAGAAATTTTCATAAACAAATAACATTATGCTGTGTATAGTGTATGACTGAACGAAAAATTGGGTACCTCTCCATATATCTTATATTCTTATCATACCTCTTTGAAAGGTCAACATTGATTTTCTCCATCAAAATTGCATGCATTTTGGGATAAACTTGCATCTATTTTGCTATGTAGAACCCATACATACCATAAACTATGCATTTTCTGAAAGCTTGACTATCTGTCTCTCTAAAAATATACAACTGTAAAGGTTGTTGTTGTAATCAAGGGTTGAGGCTATAAAAAAAATCATATGTACTTGAAAAGATAGAGTTTTGAAAGTGGGCTATATATGTTATTTTTTATTACAATTACAAACGCATCCTGCTAGAAGTCAGCAATATATATATTATATATATATATATATAATATATATATATATATATATATATAATAATATATATATAATATATATATATATATATATAAATATAAATAAGAGGGGGATACAAATATATATATATATATATATATATATATATATATATATATATATATACATATATATATATATATATATATATATATATATTATCTATATATATATATATATATATATATATATATATATATATATATATATATATATATATATATATATATATATATATATTCAGAGATCACGCATTCCCATCCACGAGGAAGATATATCATATCAGATTTCTATGGCCGCTGAGGATTACCACTGACCAAATCACAAATTGCTTTATTGCTTATTCATTGGATATTTGATCTATGACTCTGGGTTGGTAAAAAACCTTACATTGGCACTTTATTTACGACCAACAGTCCGTCTTTATTTATGCATTTATTCTTAACTTGGTATTTTTCTATCTGGTTTAGGGCCCATTGCCATTTTTCATTTCTTTGTTTACCTCTTTTTTCGGTTTATTTTGATTTCTTCCTTTATCTTCTTTTGCTGCGAGATTTAACTCCTAAATACAAACAAGAGCCAGATAAATAATCTATTTACCTATACGCCGCTTACAGAAAATAGATATAACTACACACACACACTATATATATATATATATATATATATATATATATATATATATATATATATATATATATATATATCAACCTCGAATAGGACCACCTTGATGTGGTGAGGGGCCTCTTGAACCCCTAAAAATTGTTTATCAATTTTTCTTTAAGGGTTTCATTTTTGTGCAATCTTGCAAAAAAAACACTTACGCCTTCTTGGATACAAGGTTGACATTCACAATTACCGTTTTGTCTTCCTTGGATTGATTGAATTTTGTCTTGAAATTTACTTGGGAAGACTGGTGAAGGGTTTATTTCTTCAAATTTACTTTGATAAATTAGTGAAGAATTTACCACTTTAAATTTACTTGGAAAGACTGGTGAAGGACTTATTTCATAGTTGTTATCTAAATTAGTGGGTGTTTACCTGTTGAGTTTAGGCATTTTCCTCTCCTTGGTGTCGTTAGTATTAACCCGAGTTTTTGGGGAAGAAATTATTTCTTCTACCTCTGTTTTCTTCTTTTCAGAGTCTAGAGATGGCAATTGTTCATCTTTCATTAGTATTTTATAAGGGTTGCTTGTTAGTACTGTATTACTAGGTTCTCCAAGAGACTTTTTGTTAATTTCTATGTCTGTTGACCTTGTTCTGGTATGGTGGTCTTGCCCACAATTGTAACATTTTGGAACTCCACAGTTCCAAGTGGTTTCATGATCGTCTGAACCACAGAATGCACAAACTGGTTCATTTCTACATTTGTTTTTACTATGTGCATTGAAGAGGTTTTGGTATATGGAGTAATACCTCTCTTTTCTGCCCTTCTATTTTAATATTAGGTGGAAGAGTCTGGCCTTCAAATTTAATTTTAGCTATTCTCAATTTTTTTTCCATTATGCCTTATTTGGGATTTCATATACTTTTACGTTTTCAATATTGGGATATCTAATTTTCAATGAGTTCAATAACAACAAGTCATCTGGAAGGCCATCACAATCATTATTGGGTGGTAACATTGCTGTTCCATTTGTCATGTCTTTGGACCCTGACATTTATCCCATTCATATTAGTAAGCATTTTGGTAATTTTCTGATTCAAATTTTGTGGTAGCTTCCACTATCCATTCTTTTCTTGCTATAGATCTAAATGTCATTTCTTTGGTCGGGTACTGAGCTAATGAAATATTCTCAAATTTAGCAGCGGTCAGTTCGGTTTCTGTTTTAGAAAACAACTATCTTGGCCAACTGCCATATCCAAATAATGAGTCAAAGTGTACCAATGTAGGATCTGGTCTGTATTTAGGTCGTGTATTTCGAAATCTGCTAATATTTTCAATTTTTTCATTTGATACTGTTGGAATTTCCTTTTGTGGCATTGAGTATGGTTAGAGAGTTACTATGTTTGATATGGGTATGGATCTGGAGTCATTGTTAACTTTTTTATTTACACTTTCCTGAGCCAGTTCCAAGTCCAATCCAGGCTGGTTAAGGTACTATCTACAGATACGAGTATCTGCAATATTTCAGCCAGGTAATCCTCCTCCCACCATATTCCTAAGTAAAACGGAGCCCAACAAGGGAAGGATGTGTTATGCGACTTCCAAGTGGCCACCCCTAGAGGTTACAACCTGGTTATACACATGGCTCCCAGAACTTGAGTCGTCATCAGTCCGTCGAGATCAGATCCAGCTCTGGGAGTCATGTTTGACCTAAGACTTTCGCCCTCACTCGAATTCTACGGGTGGAGAGACATGTTAGTCCTCTTCACCTTCCATCAAATTAGAGGAGCAGTCAAGAGCCGTAATCCAATGTAGGTCCCAGGTTGTTAACTAATGGTCATTCCTGATAGGGGAAGAAGTTAAGGACTGAAAATAGGAGAAGGCTCAGAAGTGGACCAAGCTTAGTCTGGATACTCAGAACTGGCCTGTGTAGCATGGTTAGACCTGCCAGGGTAGGGCACTACCCCGCTACCCTGTTCACGGTATACAAACAACTGGTAGTCGAATGCACAGGTCCTGTGTATTTTTATGTAACCGACCATAATCTGTGACGTCACACAAACTAGTCGAAGCAACAATTTACTTAGGTAAAATAGGGATAACTGCCTCTTTTACACTTTGAAATGCGAGTCAATAAATGTCCCTCCATAGAAATTTTAAGTAGTGAATGCGAGTTTGGACATATTAATATTGTCGTTCATGTGAATATCGATATTGGAGAAATCGAATGGCCGAAATGTTGCAAAAATAAGGTTTTTAATGTGAAAGTTTTAGAGATTGACGAGATCCTGGAGACTGAGGTCACGGGATTTTTTCCACGGTTTTTTAAAAACTGCCCTGTCTTGTCCTTATGTGCATTTGGGACCTCGTTTCAAAGTTGATTTGCTTTTGTAAGTTGTCTGTTGCCACGAGTCCACCTTTCAGTTCATGTATTTTGTTAAATTTAGTTTAATTTTGTGAAAAAATTTGGGTTCACAATTTTACCACAAAATTAAACTATGTTAAGTTTACAAAATACATGAACTGTAAGGCGGACTAGTGCCATCGGACAACTTGCAAAAGCAAATCAACTTTAAAACAATTGATAACGAGGTCCCAAATGCACACAAGAACCGTGGAAAAAATCCCATGACTTCTGTCTCCAGGATCTCATAAATCTTTAAGTTTCACACATAAAATCCCCTTTTTTGTGCAACATTTAGCCGACTCAATTTCTCCAATATCGACATTCCCATGAACTACAATATTTAACATGTCCAAAATCATATTCACCGCTTAGATCTATGGAGGGATATTTATCAAATCGCATTGCAAAGTGTAAAATAGGCAATTATCCCTATGTTTACATCAGTAAATTGTCGCTTCGACCGGTTTATGTGACGTCACAAAATCACATGCGCAAATGAGTTCCAAATTCGTCGCTAGAGTAAGACTACCTTGTCATTACTATATCGTGGCTCAGTTCATCTTTGCATCACACAAGCCCCTCCACCACATCAAGGTGCCGGGCCATTGGTGGGGAATAAGAGGAAGTAAAGTGATATACATAAAGAAGAGATCTCACTTATCTACAAAGAAAAAATTAATTTATTAATGTATTTTCTTATTTTTTTTAATATGTGGAATCTCTTCTTTCTGCACTCCCTTTATTTCCTCCTAATTATTCCTAATGAACACCATATTCTTTGAAAACGTGAATTACAAGCCATTGACCCCTGTGGCCTTGTTTCGTCTTCTGAATAACACTAATAAATAATAACAATAGTAATAACTGAATGTTGCAAGTACACTGCATGACTATCCAATACATGATGTTAATCTGATTTAAGTCATTGAACTACAAAGACGGCAACAACGCCCATTCTTAGGGCAATACACCAATTGCGAATAAAAGTCAACGTAGTTATGTAACAGTACAAATACATATGAAACCATACAGAGAGCATTCGAGAACCCGTACGATTCTCCTTTTCAATACCATTGTTGATTATTACTATTATTATTATATAATTGAAGTAATTTAACCAGAAAACTGAGCTGAATTTCAGCTCTCATAGGATTGGTCCGAAGGATTAGAATAAAATGCCACATTATAGGCTTAAGGCCAAGCTCAGGAACCGAATAGTTCCTTCGGTGAGATGACGAATGAGAGAAAATTAAATTTTAAAAATTGCACAAAATTACACGCTTTCGCACCAGAACACATACAAAAATTAATACATTTACTCACGTATTCATACATACATAAAAACCTAAAGATTCTTCGTATTGTCAAAATTTACTGTACTTATATTTCATCAGCTAAATCAGCACATCTCTTCATGAACAAAATTGGAACGACTGAAAATGTAGACGATTCTGACCAATTTTGAACAAAATGGTTAAAAAGCAGTGCTAAAGTACTGGAGAAAAGTTTTTCCTTATAAACTGTTGCAAGATGACTTTAAAGTTGTTAGATAAAACAGCCTTTTAACTACAATATCATACTGCCATGTACCATTCTGTTTAAAGTAACCTGCGCAACGTTGCAACATCTCAAGACAACGCAACGACCTACTAAGCCATGCCTATTTCCTTTTCTATTCAACGGTCTACTCAAAATAGTTATTAGGGGAAACGTATTGCTTGTGACTAAAGAAATATCAGAATCTCCAATTCACGTTCCTAGGAACTACAAACGATATACTTTCCTTTCCTTGAAATTTAGACCGAGGGAGGAAAGACCGCACGAGTCTAGCCTCTTGCATCATGGTTGATTCAAAGAAAACGTGAGTTAGTGATGACGTCATAGTCAGCAGATTCTCGCAGGGAGCCAAAAATCAGGAGAGAATTTGATATGATACGTGATTTTTCAAGTAATTCAGTCTCTTGATTTTCACAGCTGAGGATTAACAAAGTTCGAAATTTTGACATAATACTGACTTTTACTTATAGCTGGCTACACAAAATGTATGATATAAGTCAAGACTAAAATGCAGTATTTTCAAATCGATTGTTAACCGTAGTTGCAATTTTAAAGTATAAGAAATATTCAGGCAGCATCCTGGTTAGACTTTTACAATTCTAGTTTTACTTCATGATTTGTTCCTGGTCTTGTCGTACAATTCACATATGAATAATATCGATGGAAAACATCATAGAGATTAATGAGAGACCGGATTACAAGATAAACTCTGGCCTTTAAACATAACCAACCTACACATCACTTTACTCATGTCCCTATATGTATCTGTATTAGTCGCAACAAAGTTTCAAATTTCACAAGGGTTCGAATTTGTACGGTTCACCTTCAGGATTCAAGTCAATGCAGTGGCGTCGCATCCAAAAAGTGTGAGGATACTAGTACTGAGAAACTATAGAGGCCACTGTAACCTTGACTCGATCCTGATGTGACTGAAATTTACATATATATATAGCATAAATGCGTATATGTATATATATATATATATATATATTAATTATATAAAATATATGTATGTACGAATGTGTATGAATAAAAATGATTCGGTTACACTTGACACAATAAAGGTTTGATTCGAGCATATACATGGAATCGAAACTCTCCACGGGGAAGGTGGTTTCTTCATTTGTTCTTCAATTGGATGCAAGGCTTTGTAGCGTCAAGCAAGTCCAAAAAGTAGGAGGGAATTGCGACATTAAGGAGTCACATTGTGTGTGTCTATATATATGTGTGTGTGTGTGTGTGTGTGTATGTATAATTAATATATATACATATATATACTATATATATATATATATATATATATATATATATATATATATATATATATATCAGAGAGAGACAGAGCACGTAACCTCTATAAAGGCCGGCTTTCGTGCAAAAATAAAACCCTATTCATCGTCATATTCATCATCGGGGCCTTGTTGGAGGAAGAAGAAATAAGCACCTTTACATCATAACGTTCCTCTCGTCTAGACAAAGAAGACCTGGGGACAGACATTTGTTTACAGAACACTCGTCAGTGAAACATCGAACTTAACTCACCACCCCATCAACCAAACTTACTGATAAGTAACGCCTGTAGGCTGTAAGGACTTTCTCCCTCCCTCTCGTTACTTCAGATAATCTCCAATCAATCATACTCACTCTCTCTTGCAACGCCAGCTAAACTGCAGTCTCTCTCTCTCTCTCTCTCTCTCTCTCTCTCAAAATGAAGGTAAGAGGAGATGCCCTTGCGGTGAGTTTTATTGTAAAAAGTGGAAAACGGTCTTAATGACAGATTACTCCCAACATGAACCCACAAGTTAAAAGATGAGCTGACATCTGATATCCGTAGAGGTTAGAGGGCCGAAGGGGAAAACAGGTGTTGTGGTCTGTGGCCAGTTACCTATCCTTTCCGAAGGTGTAAACACCCACACACAAACTTTATATGTATATGTATATGTATGTATATATATATATATATAGTATATACATATATATATATATATATATATATATATATATATATATATATATATACACATATATGTATATATATACATATATATATTATATGTATATATACATATATATATATACATATATATATATGTATATATAATTAATTAATTTTTTCCAATTTTAGTGGGCTTCGTGCAACATTTTATATATATATATATATATATATATATATATATATATATATATATATATATATAGATATAGCTTAATACCTAATACACTGCACCTCCGGAGTTTATATTTTCCTCTTGAGAATGATATATTATAAGTGTTTAGTTAGTGGAATTTGAACCCGTTACCTGGTTTAGAAACATGTACAGGCCATTTTTACTGTTTCGTGTGTGTGTGTGTGTGTGTGTGTGTGTGTGTGTGTGTGTGTGTGAGGTGGGAAATAATGCAAAATTATAGTGAGTGAATAAAAGAAAGGGAAAATAAAGAGAATACATACTAACATTTAAGAAACAAAGATTTATGATTTCTTTATTCATAGTTTTTGTAGCAAAATGTCTAGTACAAAAGAAAGAAAATAAAAAGTAAAAACGATTGCCGCTAAGGATAGTAAGAAGCAAATGAATGATAACCAAGTTCTTCAATACAGCCGAATAAAAAAAGCTTCCTTCCATGACAAAAAACAAAAAAAAAAAAAAAAGAAGAAGAAGCTTGTTTCCATGGCAGAAGTAAATGAAAAAAAAATTGAGAAAAGAGTCACGAAAGCTTAACGCCATCCAGATAATACCGGAATAAGACTGAGTCATCACCGACAGAGCACCTAAAATATCTGACGGCTGCTGAACACGAGACCGTTTCCTGGCATCTCTAGCGCCCTTCTGCTGGAGCCTGAGCCAAATAAGGGTGCTGCTCTCAAGTGCAGCAAGTTGGAACACGTGCGGGACAACGTGACTGAACGGAGCAACATTACCTATGACACAAGAATTACTATTGGGTGCAAAGTTGCCGACAGGCTCTGAAACATTCTAAAACAGGTAAAATAGGCGCGGAAACTTCGGTGCAATCGAGTTTTCTGTACAACGTATAATGCTCCATGAAACTTTCAACCACGGCCCATGGCTAACTTTAACCTTAAATAAAATAAAAAAAACTACTGATGCTACAGGGCTGCAATTTGATATGTTTGATGATTGGAAGGTGGATCATCAACATACCAATTTGCTGCCCTCTAGCCTCAGTCATTTTTAAAGTTTGAGGGCAGACGGGAAAAGTGCGGACGGACAGACAAATAGCCATCACAACAGTTTTCTTTTACAGAAAACTAAAACTGCTAACTCTGCTACTATTCATCTATGTCTAAAGATCACCAGCCGATGCATTTGTAGTGACTTGATTGGGGCGAAAAGTTAGAGCTTGCCTTATTGAATGAATGCCAAATCCAAGTTAATTTCTAATTAACATCGGTATACTTAGTTCATTTGTAATATCATTTTCCTTTGAGGAGGGGTTCTGAGCAGGGGTTTTAAGGAGGGATATCTCCAAATGTTAATTTTCCACCACATACACTAATTCAACTTCTGTGCTTTATGGCATCTGGCATTTCTTGATGGTAACCAGTGCAAGTACTGACAGCCCGAGATTTGTTATTTCTAAACTTCTGATATCTTATTTACTTTTGTAGTCGAGACATTTTAGACTAGCTAAATTCCTTCAGAATTGCAACTGCTGAAAAGGTAGCAATCAATAAGGACCTTTGTAAAAACTCTTTTGGCCATCTTTTAACTTTTCATTTTTGTTCACTGGCTATCTAATCTGCGTTGCACTACTCTTCCTGCCCTGTTTTTCTCTTCTTTCATGTGTGGTCATTTAGGTGCGTTCCGCGTGAAGAGGAGGAACGGCGGAAGTTGCTTGCTTTGTTACTCAAAATAGTAGTGATGTCACATTGCACATCACCCATCACCGTCCAGTAAGCAGGTTCGTATTTCTAAAAGAAAGTACGACAGAATAATTAGTTATAAAATCCTGCAAGCAGCATGTGGATCAATATCTCTGTGATTAAGTGAAGGTATAAAGGAAACGTCTTGAAAGCCATAAAACTTCAGTAATAGTCTAAGATAAAAAAAAAGGAGCAAATCAAAGCTAAGACGTGTAGAGCACAATATATTCGATTATTACCTGTGAAGACAGCCAAAAGATCAAGTAAAAACATTGCTCACTTGAATGTACTAAAAATAAAGACGCGAACAGAGAGAGAGAGAGAGAGAGAGAGAGAGAGAGAGAGAGAGAGAGAGAGAGAGAGAGAGAGAGAGAAAGGCGAAACAAAAAGGTGTGCGCATACACTGCTATCGTGCTGCCCAACCACGCTCATCACCACCTATCAAGCTGATGCATTCCCTTGTAGGAAGACGAAAATAAACACCTGCTTCACACGCACACCTTACACTGTAGGTGCGAAGAATTAGCCTTACAAGGCAAACAGTAAACCCTCCCGCTAAGTCTTAAATTGACTGACCACACGCTGAGTTCTTTGTCAGACAACCCCCCCCCCCCCTCCTTTTTTTTTTTTTCCTTAAACAACTATAAGTTGGCGGGTAAACGTCCATTGTTTCGGGTGAGTATTTCAAAGGGCGATGAGTTTCGAAATAGTGACCCATATAAACGAACTGTAAAGAACCTGCAGAGTATTGCAAGAGAATTGTGCGCAAGTCTTGGCTTGTGTGTACGCTTACCAGAAAACCGACGGATAACCATTGCAAAGAAAAAAAAAATAAAAGAAAAAATAAATAAATAAATAAAAGGAGTGAGGTGGTGTTCTCGTAAAGGAATGGCGTATAATCCCCTAAAAGGAGACGCAATTAAAACTTTAATATTAACCGAATCAAGGAAAATCTCAGCTGTGTGAGGATTCTACGGTGTACTGTTACATCAAAAAGTCAGTAGTTCTACAGTTATTGATTACCTTCCCGGAATAAATGTGGGAGGTACAATGTGGATAGGTATTAGCTTGGCTGCCTGAAAGACAAGAATAATTCAGTGGGTAACGAGTAGGAATCCCGGACATTTAAAAATTTGCTCAAGTAAAGGGAAGTTCCACCGGAGAGTGGTTAAGCTGGTGAACGACTGACAGAAAAGTTTAAATAGCTTTGAAAAAAGGTAGTACAGCATTACTCTTAACATTGAAACTCATAAAAAAACTCAAATATTAAGCCCACACTTCACTAAAGGGGAAAACGGGAAAATGAATCATTCACTTCAAAACATAGAATCAAACCAAATCTTTAAAAGATTTAACTTTTTTGAGGATACATTAAGATATAAGAAATTATTGAAATCACCCTTCCCAGATATCTAATAGCTAACCTAAAACATGAAGTCAACCATACATCATAAATCATTAACAATGGCACATCCTAGATTTCATGGCTCATTTTTCCCATCTAATGGACCAACGAAATTTTATTGGTGTTGCTGCCAGCGTCGTGATTCTCCACTGCCAGTGCTATCATACCCAATAAGAATAATAATAATTCTATCCTTTATTTCAGCTCAAGGCCATATACAGAGATACGCAATGTAGAAACAATACAATTCACAAAATTTATATACTCAAGGTAAAAAGTTATTAATATAACGACTTCACCAAAGAAGTTGCTAATATAATAATAATAATAATAATAATAATAATAATAATAATAATAATAATAATAATAATAATAACCATCGACTCGGCGAAAGTGGCTTGAGACCGGGCTCAAGCCACCAATGGAAAAGACGACTCACCGCCACCAGTCAATAGGAGATCAGCATGGGACAGACCCCCTGCTGACGACACCAGATATAAGGAGGACGGACACCGCACCAAAAGCAATAATAATATTAATAATAATATTAAAAATAACAATAATAATAATAATAATCGTACAATTATCTCAGCTAGAAACCATAGGCAGCTACAGAATTCAGGTAGGGGAGTTTTGCTATACCCACTGCCAACGTTGCCACTGCACTGCTATTACAATCGCTACTAGCAACATGATAACTAATGCCAGTGTTGTCATAACCAAAACCAGGGTTACTATACCCAATGCCCCGACGGTATTATTTAGTGCCTGGGTTACCGTACTCATAACTAACATATTGGGTCTCATCCAGCGCTGTTATACCCACTATCAGTATTATGATACCAATACCAGTGCCATCATACCAATTATACCAGGCGTCAGAACATCCAATGCTAGCGCCATCGTATCCACGACAAGCATCATGATTCCACCGCCGACATGGTAAACCTACTAAACAACACACACACACACACACACACACACCCCTCCCTGCTCCCATCCACAGCCGATTCAGTCACGCCCCAATGTCAGTGTCATCATACCCATTATCAGCATGATCCCTCCCCGCTCCCAGCGCACCAGTTCATGCCCAGTTATCTGTGCCATGGTTCATATCGAATGTCAGTGCCATTACAATGCTATTACTAACAGAGCTATAATTCCACGTAGATCTAATCGTCTTGGCAGTTATTTTGAACATCACAGTTATAATTACGGTTATTAATTAAGTGGTCTCATACAATATATCGTAATTCCGGAACGATGTTTTGTAAAATGACACGTTTAAAGCCAAATAATTCATACTCTGGAAAAACTACTAAACAAATATAGGCTTTACACGTTTTTATATTTAATGGTTCTTGTAAAGAAGGTTACAGATTTATCCCATTTACTTTTATTCGTTGTCATCAAAGTCATTCTCATAACTAAACTGGTCATGTCCATAAAAAGTGAAAAGACAATTATAAATAGTTAACACTTCCCTGGCTTTCACACCATGGGTGCGCACAGTAACAAAATTAATAAGTGAATAAAAATAACCAAAGCGAAAAGGGGAGTGGTTTCCGCTCCTTGCACCAACCACTTGCACCCGCTCTCTCCGCAGGTTAATTCCCAGAAAAGCCCCACGCCAGGCATAAACAAAAGCTGGAGGGACTTCGCTCACACACAACCAGTCAACCACAAATTACCTTTATGCAGTCTGCTGAGTCATAACGAAAAGGAACAAGAGCATATATGAAATCCAATCGAACTCCATACGTCAAAGAGAGAGAGAGAGAGAGAGAGAGAGAGAGAGAGAGAGAGAGAGAGAGAGAGTTACAACGATTAGGAATGTCTCAAAGACTTGTTAGTCCATCCGCGGAGACATCGTGTGTTCACATATCTCTAGGAGCAGGTTTTACTCATCATTCACAGTGTCCTCATGATTTTGTCTAGCTTTCTTTTAAACTCTTCCACACTGTTGCTGTTTACAACTTCTGGTGGGAGTTTATTCCATCTGTTACATTCCTTGTCTGTGAAGAACTTCCCGCTATGAGATGTGTTGTATCTCTACAGTTATAGTTTCCATCCATTATTTCTTATTTGGTATTCGTTTAACGTAAATAGGTTACTGTCTATTTTTGTTATGCTGAAACTTTCCGAATTTTGAATATTTCTATTTGTCGTCCTCGCAATTGTCGTGTATCTAAGCCATACATGTTCAGGCTCTCTAGTCGCCTTTGGTAACCTATTTGCCTGATGGATGGAATTAACTAGGTGAAGCTGGTCCTGTACCTAATGGCGGCCTGTGAGTGTGGCAAGGCGTTAAAGGTTATAAAAGACGTGGTACGCACCTCTGGACTCTATACAACCAACGAAGATGAAGTGCGGGCTACAGGTCTTATGGTAATCTATGGATGATGAGAGAGAGAGAGAGAGAAGAGAGAGAGAGAGAGAGAGGAGAGAGAACGAGAGAGGAAGGAGAGAGAAGAGGAGGGCACATAAAAGGGAGGTTAGACATCTCGAGGGCTTGACCACAGCATCCTTCCTCCAGACCCTGTGAGTCAGCGAAACGGTTCACTACCTGACCTGTTCTCACCTGACAGCCCACTAATCACCAGTTAAAAAGAAGACCGGAGGAAGTCAGGGATGGGAAATACTGGCAAACATAACAGCACACTACACGCAAGGAGTACACGCCGCGACATGATCAACAGTGAGGCTGGGAAGGAAGTCTTCTTTAACCACCGTCAGCAAAAAAAAAAAAAAATGTACGTTTGGTTATCTTACACGTGTTTATATAATCATTCAAATGCATGCACCTGCACAAAAACACAAAACTATATATATATATATATATATATATATATATATATATATATATATATATATATATATATATATATATATATAATATTATAATTGCGTCACTAGTACGCACAAACGAATATTTCACTATAGTATATATACATACATACATAGATACATACATACATGCATATACATATATATATATATGATATATATATATATAGTATTATATATATATATAAAGGTTTTTGCCACGAAGCGTCTGAACAGGACCGAAGTACTCAGCTATCTCGCTTTTTCATTTTTTCCTTCGTGGCAAAAACCTTTATTTATACATAGCATCACGTTTTATATACTTCGTGATCAAGTTATTGATTATATAAATATAAATATATATATATATATAGTATATATATATATATGTATATATATATATAATATACTATATATATATGTATATATATATATATATATATATATATATATATATATATAATATATATATATATATATATATATATAATATATATATATATATATACGCAATTGTAATAGCTACAATGCACATAAACATATATATATATATACACCAAGATATATATATACACAATTATATATATATATATATATATATATATATATATATATATATATATATATATATATATATATGTCAATCCTCATCCACTATTACAGTTTCGGCTTAGCCCCGGTACATGAGAAACCCCTCTCCAATGTCTAATTTTATCTATAAATATATTCATAGAGTATCCACCCTTTTGAGCTCCCGATTAACTCCGTAAACGTCATCGCTAGGAGATCAAGGGCAAGGCAAGAATTATAGTAGAATAATAATTCTCGTCCGAAACTCAACAGCAGGTGGGAATGAAGGCACTGGGTCCCCACGCATGGCTGGCTGTAATCGGTCGTGTCTCAATTTAATTGATTTCGATTTCCGTAAACGACACCACAATGTAATAAGCAGATGGATAAATGAAAAGTAACTTTGCCTGATGAATAATTTATTTGCGAAGGAGAAGGGTAGCCGGTCCTGGACACGCTTACCAGTCGGTTAAATTAGCAGTCCGTACGGTTTCTGTGGCGATCAATTTTTGGAGTGGCCGTTTTATTCGATGAATGCGAGAAAGCGTCAAAATAATCTTTATCTATCTCACGAAAAAATCCCATTAACTTTATTTACAATGGAAGAAGCAAATATGGCAGCTTTGTCCGTCTCGTCTGACTCAGGAAAATACGATGATTTTTTTTTTTTTTTAATCAAAATAACTCTTGAAACTTGAGAAATGACTAAGAGGAGAAAACAGCAGCCTACAATGTTTAACTGAAGATAAGACAACAGAGTTATTTGTGTGACCTATTTTTATCTAATACTTAATATTAAATGTAAAATTTGCAGAAAAACCTTTTCCGAACATGTTTAAAAAAAATACAACTCGAACCTGAAAATGGCGTCTAAATAATAAAAAGGTGGGTTGAGTCAGATACATCATAAGAATTTGAGGAAATTAACTGAAAATGTGGTTCGCGTATTTAGGAATAAGATCAAAAATCTTGTAAGGTCCTAAGATAACATGCTCTGACTTAAAACCTCCCATTTCCACAAGGAAACTGTTAGGCCGCATTTTTTCCCCAAAAAAACCTCCCTCCTTGGATTAAAAAATTTTCAGATTCCCCAATATCTTCCCTGGGCTACATGTAACACTGGGATCCATTTTAAAAAATCTTACATTCTATCGAGAATGTAAAAGCCAGAAGTTTAAAAATAAGCTTTCAGCTTGTGCCTCAAAAAGACCTCCCTAAAATTGGGAAAAAATTTCTTATGCTCTTCATAATCGAACTTACTGCTTAAAATCAATCCTTCAACATAAACTATTTATATCAAAATATTAAAACCTCAACTTATTTTAAGCATGAAATATGAACTCACTGACATCGAATCATTAGACAGTTTGCACGTTATTGAACAAATTACACCATGATAATAGTGACATCTTCATTCCGCTGGTATCTTAGCCTCGATCTATATACCTGTCTCTTAGTTAATCTTCATACCAATAACAATGGCCTTCGTCTTTAAAAACACACACTAAGATTTTTAAAAAAAGGCAAACCTTTAATCCCTGACATAATTTAATAAAATCTCCGAACAACGAACCCTTGGGTAAAAACTTTATATCGCTTTCTAATAAACTAACCAACAAATCTACACATCATAAGTCAATTATTGACCATTAATAAGTCATCGACCCATTAACATTTTGTTCGTATTAGACCATTAGCATTAAGCGACTAACACATCAACATCGAGTAATGTCGTCCGAGATCATTAATACTGCCCGTAGGCACGATTCTGAGATTACGAAGGTTAGCTTCACGGTGTGTCGACTGTACATGATTCGGCGCACGCACTCTTCCTGCATTTAACATCGCCAGAGAGAGAGAGAGAGAGAGAGAGAGAGAGAGAGAGAGAGAGAGAGAGAGAGAGAGAGAGACTTTTAATTAGATACCACCCAAGTGTTTCCAACGTCTTTTTCGGAAGGAAGGAAGTTGCCTCTGAATATAAACTGACTAAGCATCACTGGAGGAATTACCAACATCGAATAATCTTTCGTTATCGACAGTACGACAGATAGTGACGCAGGCATAGTTCTAATGCACTACTTCATCAAAGTCACAGCGCAAAATGTGTGGACATGGAACAGAGTATCTCAATTTTTCAAATATAATATTCACCCATATGCATAAAGAACTTGATGGATGTTAAAATTCTTATCAGATAACATAAAGACGTCTTTTAGTTGTAAAAGTATAAATACGAGGAATGCCACACAAGCAAGCTGCCTTAATTTTTTTAATATATCAATAGCAAATAAAAAAAAAATGCTAGATCCCTTGGTCTAACTTTCTTCTCTGAATTTGCCAAAAATTAGACGCCCTGAGTAGAGTACTTTAATTACGTAACTCCCACCCTGAATCAGCATTACTTTCATTAATGTAAAGTCTACTTGAATGTGCTATATTTTTCTGTATTAAAAACAATAATCTTGTCTGTTCACCTCTAACTCTTCTTTATCACTAACTACCAAATGAAAATTTACTGACAAGCTTACAACAACTTTAACATCTGGAATCAAAGCCTGCATCAATATTATCATCACCTGCAATCCCTGCTGCTGCTCACTGCAAGCAGGTGTTTCTTTGTCTGCAAGATGATGTCTTCCAGCGTATTCAGCGTAGGTGTCATAAATACCTCGCCTAGAATAACAATGACTACACACGTGAACCCAGCAACATTTGACATGGACTAGATGTTATGTAAAGAGATTCTGATCAATCCATTGCTTTCTTTACTTACATAACAGTTCATTTACTTTAAGGTATAATAATTACTTATTCTAAAATCATGACAGGAATGAAAACGACTTGTGAAAATGCCTTGTAAGCAAAGTCCAGTAATTTATATATCTACAATTTACAGTAAAACAGTTTATTTGTGCATTTACAACATATAATTAAAGAATCAAGGCTATTACTCATAAAGGAGCTTAGATTACGAAAACAAATGTCAAGAAATGACACAACAGGTAAAGAAAGGAAAACAAGACACCTGACATTTTTAGGCAAATCAGTACAACAGTACAAGTTCTTAATATGGCATCCCCGTTATCGATATAACGTCGCTACTTTGTAATACCTACGTATATGGAGAGAGAGAGAGAGAGAGAGCCGTCTACCATGAGTTTGCCTCCATGGCAACCAAGAGGAAAATCATGGCCTGATGACCTCAACCAACAAAATCTGGGTTTGAGTAGTAATTGTCATTAAGAGCGATAAACTGCTTCAGATACATGAAATTATCGACCATTAAGTGCCCACTGTAATGGCCACTTTTTACCCCCGCAGAAGGATATTTTGCAAGAAACCTAACCCTGGGTTGGTGGCATTTCCGATTGGCCAAACCAGTAAGTTTTCATGTTCATCTCTCTCTCTCTCTCTCTCTCTCTCTCTCTCTCTCTCTGACCATGAAGGTTGGCAGCCCTTATATTTTTACCTTTTCCAGAATTGCATTCTAGTTATTATTATTACATAAATAACAATGGTCTCATTCGGATCAGAGTTATAATGAAAAATTTGCTAGGAAACTTATGTCTCACTAACTTTTAAAACACATCTTATCTTTATTGTGGGAGACATATTTCATCTTCAAAATAAAAAATCGTTAGTGCTTTGATGCGAGAGAAACGTCGGTCTATCGTTTTCTTCGCCATTGAGTTCCTTATACTGATGCTCTCCTTTCTAAGGTACTTTTAGACGTGTGATCTTTTTATTTCGGCAAACTGCTCATTATTACCATCATTACTAGTTCTTACAGAACAGACCAAAAGGATTCCGTATGGAAAAAAAAAAAAAAAAAAATTATGGTAACGACGTAGAAATAAAAGTTCGTGAGTCGTCACAAAATGTTTTCTGAGAAGTAAATACATGATTAACGGTCTTACGCACCTCCCCGCACGTGTCGTATTATTAGTATTACGGTCTTGACGTTTATTTATATACGGTTTATTTATCTCGCATCAAAACTGCTCTCTTTCTCTCTCTCTTAAAAACTTTAATTTTCCTTTCTTTACTTCCACAAAGTTACAATGTTAGCTAAATGGAATTTCTTGATCGAAAATAAAGGAAAGGCCATCAGCCAAACGTTATTCAATTTTTCTACCAATAAGAGGGTTGTATTAATTTCGATTGCAGAGTAAATGAATAATATAACAATGAACATTAAACATTTTAATATGTGTGTGAACTTTTATATAACTGTAATATTTTAAATACATAAACATATATATATATATATATATATATATATATATATATATATATTATATATATATATATATATACCGTCCAGTCTGTTTTATGTCAAATCCAATATTAAAGGCATCGCTGAATTTTGATCAGCACCCGTAAGCTAATTTTTTCTTTATGACTCAATCTTTAACCCATCTTTATATATTCACTTGTTTCATTTGCCTCATAAACCACAAAAATCTTCTCACATCGATATCTAATGAAAAAATTTAACTTCTGCCATTTCATATACTGTTATTGTCTTTATACTTAGCTATTTTTTTTTTTTACTCGTTCCTTGCAGTAGCACTCCTTACGAATCCTCCTCTCTCGTCTACACATCAGGCTTTCATCAATCACCATCCTCTTCTACGGGTCTTCCACCAAACGATCCAACCTTTCCTTTCTACGACTTCATCTATTCAACATCCTTACAAATCTATTCCTTAGAAGCAAAACTGTTTTTCAATTCTTCCTCATTAGAAGGGTTTCCATTTCTACCTGAAACTTTCTACAGTCTTGTATGTCTTGATCACCTTCTGCTCACGTTACTGTAGGTTCAATATGGGCAAGACAGTGAGGTGTGGCGAGAACTCATTTCAAATTTAACTCTCTGAAAGGGAAACTGACGTAAAACAGTTTATAACGATGATTCTGTGTGATAGCAACCCTTGAATCTTCCTTAATTTTCACTTACATTTGTTACCCCAAATTTATCATACATTCCATCCATCCATCCATCTCTCTCTCTCTCTCTCTCTCTCTCTCTCTCTCTTGCTTGTCACTCACTGCGTATTTATAAATATATGCAAGTGCTCTTATTTGCTTACTTTCTCTCATGCATATTCGCTTCATATATATCTAAGCCTTTACTCTCTGTATGTGTCTACTTGTCTCTTTTTCTCTCATATACACAGGAACGAACCCTCACATGCATCTAAATAAAGACATAAGTGAAAGACACTTCAACACATATTCATGAAACTGCATAATCTTTCACACAACATACCCAGACATATTTATGCGTATCCCAGAGAGAGAGAGAGAGAGAGAGAGAGAGAGAGAGAGACGAGAGAGAGAGAGAGAGAGAGAGAGTAGAGAGAGAGAGAGAGAGAGAGAGAGAGAGAGAGAGAGAGAGCCCTAATTATAAAAGGCGAGATATATGCAACACGAGAGGAAACAGGAAAACACTGCAAAGCGAAGGAGTGGGGGAACGGATACTTTCCGAAGCACTTCTTAGAATACCATAAGAAGTCATCAGACCGTATTACGGAAATCAGAGGAAGGAGGTGAAATTGAAGAAATATAACAGTAATACGATATATTTTTCTGTTTTCTCATTACTACTACACATCGAGAGGGGAATATCACTGTATGTATTATCCCTATTAATCTTTTTCTATTTGTTTTTCTTTATCTCGAAACATATTCAGAAAATCATACGGTTCACTTGCTGCCGCTGCCAATCATATCTCTCTCTCTCTCTCTCTCTCTCTCTCTCTCTCTCTCTCTCTCTCATGAAAGATCCAGCAACTATGTAACTGTGAATAAACCCACATACTCGATAAACAAAAGATGAATAGACCCAACACTTCATAACGGTCAACTGTTATTTGAAAAAAGTAAAAAATACGCCGATGTCTCTTCGGCGTCATCAAGTTTCCTGTACAGCCTATAATGCTGTATGAAACTCTCAGCCATGGCCATGATAATCAGCCGCGGCCCATGAAACTTTCAACCACGACCAGGTGGTGGCCTGTGTTGTTGGTACCCATACCGGTGCCAGACGCATGGTCTCGGCTAACTTTGCCCTTCAATAAAATAAAAACAACCAAGGCTTTTTTTAAAATGGCTGCAATTTGGTCGGTTTGATGATTGGAGGTTGGATGATTAACATACCAATTTGCAGCACTCTAGCCTCAGTAGTTTTTAAGGTCTGGGGCCGGACGGACAGACAAGTAGACATTTCGATCATTTTCTTTTAACGAACACTAACAAGCAAAATTTGGGTAACTGTTCACTCTTTCTTTGTATTTAAATATGCTTCCATAACCTAATAATTTTGAAACGATGGGTAACCTATTTTGCAATTAGTCGTCGTTTTGGCTTCATTGAGAATGTGACCCCTAACAACATTTTGATAAATTAACTTTTCTTACCCTTATGCTTCCTATATGCGACGCGAGAAAATGCTCAATATTTTTTTTTTTTTTTGCTTGATTCCAGAAATGTGAGTTACCTTGACGAAATTAAAAAAAAAATAATTTAGGTTTATATCCAAAAGGAGGATAAAAGTTTTGAATATGAACATAGCCAACAGTCTGCACACTTCATTCAGCTCATGAGTCGATTACTACGTACGCTTTAAAACAATTACAAAGGATATAGATTAAAAAAAAAACATAAAGACAAGGACAGAAAACCAATGAATTAACGAATAAGGCTAAATCACAAAGCAACACCAAAAGAATGCTAGGAGCACTTAAGAATATCATTAAATTGTTCACCTAACGAAAGCAACTTTCACAATCTCCCACTCACTCTCTCTTGTCAGTTCATAACTGCAGGAAATTGCTGCTTATTGCCAAATGTCCTGTTGTCGCTCATTTCTCGGGTGGCTCTTTTGAAGGAAATGTCTAAAATCAGTTGCGCTTGCATAAGCGGAGTCTGTCGAGCAATGTTGCGTCAAGGAGACTGACTATCCCCTGCAAATAACTTACAAGAGGAAAGATGAACGGTAGATGTGAGCGAAGTTAATGGGAAGAAGGCCAAGATTTGACTTCTACAATCCTTTTCTTTATTATGCTACCAAAATGTTGCCGCAGAGAGCGGTCATCTTACTCAGTTCTTGACACAGTAGGGAGCGGTCTAAATATCAAGGTTTGATTAACATATTTTTCTTTGAAGTGACGGCCGACGGGATGGAAATTAAGAAATGAGAAAAAAAGGGGGGGGGGATAGGGGGAAAGGGAATATGTAAAATTTACTTTGCAAGAAAAAACAATATACGAATACACAGTAAAAGAAATTAGATTTCCCAAAAACTATTTTATTTGATTTATGGTCAATAAAACTGGCGTCACAACATATAGGTTATTGAACATCGCAACAAATTAAAACAGGAAACTAAAATAGTAATAGATAAACAAATATAAAAGGAGTTCCATAATAGAAATATCTACTATACATATATATATTATAATATATTATATATATTATTATATATAATATATATATATAATATAAATATATTAAATATTGTACAACATATCAAGTTATTATTCCGCTAGTTCTATAGAAATGGTACAAACAGAGGTTTACATTGGATCCCTGCCCATGTAGGGATTAGGGGAAATGAAGTGGCTGATAAAGCTGCCAAAGAAGCAGTTCATATGACAAGGTAAAATGTGAATGTACCTATTAATAATTCTATTACAGATAGTAATAAGTATATAAAAGATGGCAAGATGCATGGAATGAAAAACTTAAAAGTAATAAATTAAAACAAATAATAGAAAAATAAGATGTACAAGATAAAAGAGATCCTCCGAGCCAGTCCTGACCTGATAATTAGTTCAGTGGTATGGTAAAACTATCTAATTAACACCATTAATAATAATTGTTAGGGAAGGGTGCCCCCGCAGCAAATTTTAAGTAGCATACATATACCCTAGGTGTGTATACATGGGTAGTAAATATGGACATGATTTTAATATAATATACATATATATATATATATACGTATATATAGATAAATAAAGTTTTTTTGCCATGGAGGAAAAAATGAAAGGCGAGAGAGCCAAGAACTTTCGGTCTAACACGAACCTTTACTCAGGCACAACTGATCATACAGAGGAAAAACATGGTAAAAGTAGGCATAATATCCAAACTGACGTTATAAGATTAGTATTAAGGTCGATTTCACTCTACAGAAACGAGGAAACGCCTGAGGGCAAGATTAGCGATTTTTAGGCAGCCACTCCTTGGAGGAGCACACACGTGGTCAACAGATGATTCATCCAGAAAACAATACATTTTGAAAAAACAATTAAGCATATACAACTTACTACCATGAAATTTTCCCAAAAAATGAGTGAAAAGACGAAAAAAGGATATAAATATATCGAGAGAGAGAGAGAGAGAGAGAGAGAGAGAGAGAGAGAGAGAGACTAATTAATTAGTAATTAATTTATTTTAAGGTCCTTCATAAACATTTTACAAATATATGGGTCCAAATGGTACAATCCCAGACTAAGATTTAGGTTGTTTTTATTAGTGATTTGTATAAATGCTGATTCCAGAAAAATTCCTTGAAACATAATCATGAAATCTAGCAATTACAGAGGTATCGCCCCAACTTATAGAGATTTTTCACTCGGATGGATAAACAGTGCATTTGAAGTCTGGGCTGTTCTAACTGAACACATATGCTGCTTAATACGTACACATAAATTTTTACTTAACTGACCAACGTAAAAAGATGGCCAATCCTTACAGGGAATGTTGTAAATGATGTTATTTGTTACCGGACTATTCTTAATTAGCATATCTTTAATGGTATTGTTATAAGAGAACACTACATTAACATTAAACGATTTAAATATTGATTTTATGGTTTCAAATCCACGAAAGGCGTTTCCTCGTTTCTGTAAAGTGAAATCGACCTTATTGCTAATCTTGTAATGTCAGTTTGGATATTAAGCCTACTTTTACTATGTTTTTCCTCTGTATGATCAGTTGTGCCTGAGTAAAGGGTTGTGCTAGACCGAAAGTTCTTGGCTCTCTCGCCTTTCATTTTTTCCTCCGTGGCAAAAACCTTTATTTATACATAGCATCACGTTTTGTATACTTCGTGATCAAGTTATTATATATATATATATCATAAATATATATATATATATATATATATATATATATATATATATATATGTGTGTGTGTGTGTCTGTGTGTATAAATGTATGTATGTATGTATGTATGTATATATACATACATATATATATATATATATATATATATATATAATATATATATATATATATGTACATGTGCATGTTCATATTTACTATCCATACACAAATATATATATATATATATATATATATATATATATATATATATATATATATATATATATATAATTTGCTGCTGGGGCACCCTTCCCTAACAATTATTATTAATGTTGTTAATTAAATAGTTTTACCATACCACTGAACTAATTATCAGGTCAGGACTGGCTCGGAGGATCTCTTTTATCTTGTACGTCTTATTTTTCTATTATTTGTTTTATTACTTTTAAGTTTTTCATTCCATGCATTTTGCCATTTTTTATATAGTTATTACTATCTGTAATAGAATTATTAATAGGTACATTCACATTTTACCTTGTCATATGAACTGCTTCTTTGGCAGCTTTATCAGCCACTTCATTTCCCCTAATCCCTACCCAATATATTTCTCTGTTTGTACCATTTCTATAGAACTAGCGGAATAATAATTTAATTTGTTGTACAATACTATTATTTTTCGGTTCGCAGTTTTAAATAGCTTCTACAGGACTTCTTGAGAAGCTAAACATCACAAAATGATTACATAAAGTTTCTTTAGTTAGTCTTATGACTGCTGCAAGTGAATACTGAGGCATTTCAGGTAGAGAGAACCGATACTTTTTGTCTTGGGATACTGATGCTTATCCTAATCCCTACTGTGATTTAGATATATATTGCGTGATGTGGATTTTTATGGATTATATGATATACTGTATGTTGTCTATGGTGTTCTGCGTTATATGAGTAACTTTTCGATAAATAATTTGAGAGCAAATTTTTATTCAGTCCAATGAGGATGTAATTTTACTATTGAAGGTAAATGTATAATTATATAGTCACTCACACAATCTTTTAGCTCTAACATGGAAAGGTGGTGAATCATTGCTTATAAATACATCTCTTAATTAACATCATTTTTTTTGGTTGGTGAACCACTTATCTGAATTCTTAGGATACCTTTCATTGCTATTAATTCTCTATGGAGAGACAGTTCACCGCATTTAACTTGTAAAGATGACTTCGGTGATGATCTAGTCTCCTGCACATATTCCAAGACCTTTGTTGTGAATTGAGTCTACGTTTTAAGCGTTGCGTCTGATCCCGAGCCATATATTTTGCTTCCATAATCAATAACAGACAGCACTGTCGCTTTATACTCCCCAAGTAGTGTTCGATAGTTTTTTTAATCAGGCTTAAAGCTCTTTGACATTTTGATTTCATGTATGTTATGGGGGCTTTCCAACTCAAGTATCAAATACCAATCCCAAATATTTTGCTGTTGGTCCTATTGGTTTACTATAATTTTATATTTTCAAATTTTTCTTCGCCTTTTTTCCAAATTTTATATTCCTAGAACATAACTGATGGAGTTTTATAGAACATGACTGATGGAGTTTTATAGAACATGACTGATGGAGTTTCATAGAACATGACTGCTGGAGTTTTAACGAACATACCTGACGGAGTTTTATAGAACTTGACTGATGGTGCTTTATAGAACATGACTGATGGAGTTTTATAGAACATGACTGATGGAGTTTTATCCATGCAAAATTTAAAGCCTACAGATAAGGCTCTTTCATCTATTTTCATTATGGCTTTTTTAATGATTCATTCTTCAAGTTTTAGAGGCGCTGACTAATGTATGCCAAAACTACAGAGGTTATTTTTAATTCCGATAGGTAGAATGTATCGAATATCATTTACTGCTAAACACTGGACTGCAATAACAAAGCTGGCAAGTGGATGTTTTTATTAGATACAAAGCCTTGAAATAAAATTAAAATGTTGATAAAAAAGCTGTATACATGCATACGAATCAATTTATATAATAAATACATATATATAAACACTAATCTCTCTCTCTCTCTCGATGAGGAAATAGGCGGTCAGGGCGTATCTACTTCTCTTGGAGGATGAAGGTTAGGCAACAATTCTATATGACAATTTACTACAGAAATTCAATATAAGAATTTCAAACAACTGACTGATTATAGCTACTAAAACTGGTGTTTTTCATATGAAAATTTTATAATTTATTTGTATTTAATTTTTAATAATTTCCTATTTTAATTTATTTCGGCGTCAAACACCTAGATGCTGTAACACCAGTTTTAGTAGCTATAATCAGTCAGTTGTTTGATATATATATATATATATATATATATATATATATATATATATATATATATATATATATATATATATATATATATATATATATGAGAGAGAGAGAGTATATATATAGATATATATGTGTGTATATATATATATGTATATATATATATATAATTTTGTTTGCATGGTGTTTTTACGTTGCATGGAACCAGTGGTTATTCAGCAACGGGACCAACGGCTTTACGTGACTTCCGAACCACGTCGAGCGTGAACTTCTATCACCAGAAATACACATCTCTAACCCCTCAGTGGAATGCCCGAGAATTGACCTCGCGGCCACCGAGGTGGCAAGTCAAGACCATACCTATCACGCCACTGAGGCGCTATCTATATCTATATCTATCTATATATATATATATATATATGTATAATATATATATATATATATATATATATATATATATACGCACACATATAGTCATAATCATGTGTTCATATATACTATCCATACACACACACACACCTAATGTATGTTACTTTTAAAAGTTTAACCAGACCACCAAGCTGATAGTCGCCTCTCACAGGCCCGTCACATCATATAGGTTATTGACGTCGTAATAAAATTAAATAAACTTAAATATATGAATACAAGATCTAAATTTTGTTGCTGCCCGCATCCCTAACAAAGATCTGTAGCTGCTCTAAATTACCCCTCGAGTAGGTTCCTTCATGTGATGAGGGGTAAGGGATCCTGCCTGCATTCTTGCGAAAGCAGGATCCTGACGGAATGCCTACAAAACTTTTGGCATTAACTGGCGTGGACATATCGACTATCGTCTAATTTAACTACTCAGGCGAATCTGAGAAGAGATCGTGGGTAGGAAAGGGTTCGCATTCGAAGGTAATAGTAAGAGTTATGGTGGTTGAGTCACCCCCTGATATGGTTTGGACATGAGAGATAATAATGGAATTTTCGCATCACTGTGGTAAGAGCGGAACCATCTCCGGGACTGGCCCATCGGAATCCAAGGAGGGCTGGTTACTCCTGGCTTTTGTCCAGGAAGCCCACCAAGGCGTTAGGGGTAGGGAGTCTATCCCCATTAATTGGGGCAGAACTCCCATCTGGCGGACTGGCTTATACCTGGGCCACTGCAAGCTTATTGGTGCTATCCCGAAAGTTTTGTTTGTATGGTGTTTTGACGTTGCATGGAACCAGTGGTTATTCAGCAACGGGACCAACGGCTTTACGTGACTTCCGAACCACGTCGAGAGTGAACTTCTAGCAGAAATACACATCTCTCACTCCTGAATGGAATGGCCGAGAATCGAACTCGCGACCACCGAGGTGGGACGCCAACACCATACCAACCACGACACTGAGGCGCTTGCTATCCCGAAAGGGTAGGGTATGGGGTGGATCATTGGGAGTCAATTCTCACTTGCGCCATTGGTGGAGAATGCTAATACCTGACTGAACCACGATACTTTCTTGAGTGCATGAGTATATATGTACCATGCATATGAGTATATATGTGTGTGTGGATTTCTTTTTTTTACCCCAAGTATGGATTCGGACTACATACCTACGTCCCCCGGGATACCGGACTGACAGCCACCATTGACGACTTCTAGCTCGAACAAAGGCCATTCTTTAACCCCCCCCAGATGCAAATAATAGTAGAGTAAAGCATTTGAATGTTCTACACATGGAAAATAGTTCACTACAATGTAACTATGAGGATATTTCAACCTCTCTGAATATGTTTGGCAGTATAGCTGAGATTTGTATGAACTTTCATGATACAGAGGGAAAATAGGAAGTTTGGGTAACATTTGATAATCAAATCATGAAGATGCTTTTAATTAACGCAACTTGTAGTTTTGATACTTTGAAGGTGTGTAACTCATTAGCTACGGGGGCCGGCCGGCTAAAGCCATTTTTTAAGGACAGGACTTTGACATTCATATCACTTGATAAGGTGACTTGGGACATCTCCAAACCGCATATGATTTTCACCTCTGACCTTCGGTTTTGTGACACCAGGGCGATTTATTTATCCCAAATTGACAATTTTTCAAATTCTATATCCTCCCTTGATATTTAATATTAAGACCTGGGATTACTGCCATATATAGACCTGATGTAGACCTCCAATCAAATGATGAATTTTTCATCTAAAAGTCATTTTTTTTGCTAGATATGAATTTTTTCATTATGGTAAAAAAATAAACGCTATAATTCAGGAAAATAATTTATAAAAAAAGAAACAAAAATTAGAAAAAAGGGCTTCATTTGATTGTTCTATAATGTCTTTCTAAGTTACAAGCAAAATTTCAATGCTATAGCTTTAAAACTAAGTGAGAAGATAGAATGTGAAGGTCAATAAGTATAGTTTTGAGATACAGGTGTTCAAAGTTTTCCTTTGTATTTTTACAAAGACAATGTTAATAAATATAATGATTATTATGAATTTATATTTCTTTTTTGGGTATTAATAAACCAAAACTATGTTATTTATCATAATTTAATCATAAGTGAAGATCCTTCCTACGCAACTCTCTCTCTCCTTCATTAACTCGGCTTATTACAGCTAATTTTCTTCTTCTGTATGTTAGCGACATGATTTCCTTGTCTTATCATTATTGGCATGATGAAATTCTTGCCGAAACAAAGATAAACAGACGTAAAAGCAAGAGAATGTCAGAGATGAAACTCGAACGTGTACTCATTTTTTTTTAAAAGGACAATGTTAATAATCATGATTATTATGAATTTCATATTCCTTTTTGGGTATTAATAAGCCAAAACTATGTTATTTATCATAAATGAAGATCCACTTGCTTAAAGACCGTGGCCTGGGGCACTGTGCGAAGTGTGCGTCAGGCAAGAAGGGGGGGTTCCTTACTAGGCACCCCTCCTTCTCTCTCTTCATTAACTAGCTATAATATCGCGTATATTATGATATTCTATAATCATATTAGAGCGAATTTTCTTCGTCTGTATGTAAGCGAGATGTTTCGCTTGTCTTTTCTTCATTAGCATGATGAAATTCTTGCCGAAACAAAGATAACATACGTAAAAGCAAGAGAATGTCAGAGGTGAAACTTGCACGTGTACACACACTACATGAGGTTTGTGCTCGCAGTCGCACTGAAAGGTGGCTGGTAAGCTGACTCCGTCCTTTCCCTCCTGTGACTCATGGAATATCTACACATGCCATTGCTAAATTTTCTTTGTCAACAATTATCAAAATTTACGATAACAGAAGAGCTATTGCATTTTCTTATACGGGTCAATGTTTTTGTCTTATTGAGTTACGTTTACTAACTACCCTGTAACTACGAAAGAGGAATTTTGACGAAATATTTCGTATACGTATTCTCCATTGCCATACGAAGCTCCATGATTTTTTTCATGTCTGCATTTTTTGCCCTATACCCCCATATATAAGGGTACCGGTCGGACCCTTTAAAGGAGCCTTGACAAATAAAGTTCCAAGAAACCTGGATATTTATAACCCTGCAGAATGGAATCTAATATACCCTTATAGTAATACTGGGAAAGTAAGAATCCCCCAACCTTCTAAATGGCTGGTAGCAAAAGCCAAGGAGGAGAATTTTAACTATTATAAGTTTAGTAGATACTTTAAGCAAAATGTAGGTGGCATAAAGAGTAATGATGTTACTAGAGCTCTGTGCTAATTCATGCAAAACCTAAAATTCAGTCGCAAATGCTAATAATGATGAAGTTGAAAATAATGATGTAATACAGAAAATCAGTCCTCACCTAAATTTTAACTATGGTAGAGGTGGTGTTTTTTATAAAGACTTATACGAGTTTACCGAAGAACAAATTTTAGATGTGTGTCCACCAACTTTATGGAAAATTTGTTTGTTTGTTTCTTGTCATAGTGTTTTTACATTGCATGGAACCAGTGGTTATTCAGCAACGGGACCAATGGCTTTACGTGACTTCCGAACCACGTCGAGAGTGAACTTCTGTCACTAACACTGCCCCTGGTCTGGATGAGATTCCCTATGAAATGTTTAGGCATATTTCAAAAATACAAAACTTTTTATAACGGGTATAACTAATAGATTACTGCATGAAAGTAGCTATTCAATCCTATGGAAATTGACTTTTGTTTTCCTAGCTAAAGACCCTTTTTTCAGTGGCTAGCTATAGACTAAAGCATTACCTTGCTGTTTACGAAAGCTAATGGAGAAAATGGTGAATACAAGTTTCTCTGGTATTTGGAGCGTAATATTATTTTCCCACCCTCACAATGTGGATTTAGAAAAATGCTCTCAGCAGTAATAGATGTCCTAATGAAGCTGGAAACCTCCATAAGTGAAGCATTTGCCTCCAAACAGCAAAACTTTTTTTTTTTTTTATTAAGAAAGCTTATGATACTGCTTGGAGGCATAGCATTCTCAAGACAATTCATGACTGTGGTCTACGAGGAGAACTGCCTCTATTAATCAAAACATTCTTGAAATGTATATATTTTCAAGTTAAAGTGGGCAGCACATTGTCAGATAGAAGAAGCGAAGAAGGTGTCCCGCAAGGGAGTGTGCTTAGTCTCACATTTTTTTTCATTAGCAATAAATGGTGTTGCATCTGTTATACCTAAGGATGAATCGAGTACACTGTTCGTAGATGATCTCTCAATATCTGTTGCTGCATCACGGATGTCTGTTGCAGACAGCTTCCGTTCCAATTCTTAGCAAGTATTTAGGGATGAGCCCTATCCCAATGGTGTTCAAGGAGTTTGTGTGCCGACGCCGGTGTTCAGCATTTCCTGGTGGTTACCCAATCACGAAACGACCCAACCAAGGTTGCTTACCTTCCCTGACTGGGGGAATAGCGAGCGTTATAGTGAACGAGCTGCTGGAGTCTCCAATCAAACTACACCAGATTAATCCGGGCCTCCAAAGAAGGATAGCCATGATAGCCATCCAACTATCGATCTCGGGAAACACAATTAACTCCTTATACTCCAGATCGCAACGGGCGACAGCTATTCCAAGAGGTATTAGATAACGTCAAAATAATTCGCATATATGAGAATTACTAAAATCAACAGAAATTATTTGTCCCAAAGAGATTAAGAAAAAAAATGTATAGTTGCAATTTCACGTTCGTGGATCAACCTTACCATCTTACTGTTTAACAAAGAGGATAAAAACGTCATAAACATATTCAAAATAAAATTATATGAAAAATAATCTTTAAGTAAGAGAGATAGGTCTATACAGCCTATTTCCTAACATTATTCTTTTATTGGCTGTCTGTATGAGTATATGCTCATCCCCACACATGGTTAGCTTTATCTAATTACCACAAAATGCTGCACAACATGACTATAGGATATAATACCCACAGCTGAATAAATTTCTTCTATATGTATTAACCAAAGAGCAAAAAAGTCTTGTGAAAGACTGTAAAAAGATCAGTAACAACAGAAAACTGAAATTTTACATAAAACCAAAGAGAGTCGAATACTTTAAAGTCTTACGGGAAAAGGGAAGCCAAATCACCCAATGCTGCGTAGCCCTGGTCCGAAAAAGTCAAGGTTGCCCACGAAAATGGTAATAACCCCGCCGTTTGAAAGGTTATAGCGCTAAGAAAGCAAAGCAGAAAATGTAAGATCAATGCAAAACCTGGCAGTGGAAGCAACACTGTATCCTTTCCTTGCAAATGATAATTCTGCGAATATGTATATCCTTAACTCCGGAATTCATTGCTTCTCAACTTGATTTTCCCTCTGGAGAAAAGCAGTCCTATACATCCCTATTTAATGCAGCTGATCTTCATTTTCCGGCATTAAACGTAATCGAATAAAGCAGCTCAACTGTTTTCGATAAGATCTCAACCGTATTCAGATGTACAAAAGCTGATTATTTTTCACTGCAATAAGGTATTAACTTGTGATCATAATGAATGTCACGCAAGGCTTGGTTGGACAAGCTGTTGCCTGGTTCCAGGACGCTCGGGAAATGGTAATGCTACCCCAATGATCTTTATTTTCGTCAATTTGTCCAGAGAGAGAGAGAGAGAGAGAGAGAGAGAGAGAGAGAGAGAGAGAGAGAGAGAGAGAGAGAGAGACCTTTCCAAGCTATGAGAAAAGAGCGAGGGGGAGATTCGCCTTCAACTAGCGGTCCCATCGGAAGGAAGGAAGGAAGGACGGAAGCCATATCATATTCCCATGGGAACGAAACTGATTAAAACCCAACAATAAAAATAACAATCTTTCCACTACCTCCGACCTGTTCCTTCAAATCTGCTCTTCAATCATGGGGCAGAGTTCCAGGAGGTAAGGTAAAATAATGTGAGGTTCCTTCGACATGGAAGCTCCTCATAATTATCCTTCCAACGGGAGCTAATTGTGCGAAATGGAGCGAAGAAAAAGATGGCGGATGGGAACTCAAATTAAAGGACAGCAAAGTATAGTTGACAGTCGAGTCTAGTTCTATTATTATTATTATTATTATAAAGTTAAGATTTACCAGCCCAATGAGTCTAACCAGACTCTTACAGTGCTGGCCCGAAATTATTCGGGAGAAAATTATTTAAAAATACGCTCATAAAATGTTAAGTCTACAACATGGAATGGTATGGAATGAAGTTAATGAATTATAATAAATTAATGATAAATGAGGGGATTATTAAGTGATATATGAGGTTGGAATTAAAAATAGAGGTTGGAATTAAAATATGAATTGAATTATAAAAGTGAATATAATGGAAGGTTTTGGAAAAATTAAAAATTATAATTGCCCTATAAAGACTGAATTAGATAAGAACTTATGACAAAAGTAAAAATGAACAAAATCATATTTAAAATGGTATATGTTAAATCTTATTAATCAAATTAGTCTTTTTTAAAAATATTAATATTCTATATAAAGAAAAATGATCTGATTCTGATAGTATTTCTGATAATGATTTATTGCCTAAATATAAATTTCTCTCTCTATTAAAAATTAGGCATTCACATAAAATATGCTTGACTGTTAAAATTGCATTGCACACATTGCAATGAGGGATGTTCCCTTGTGGAGTTATCATTAGATACTCGTGAGTTAGTCTTGTGTGGCCTATTCGTAATCTTGTTAATATTACTTCAGCTCGTTTTTCATTTTGTACTGATGTATTCCACAAGTCTACTTTCTGTTTGATGCACTGTAATTTATTGGTGTTTGCTTCACTATCCCACAGATTTTGCCATTTTGTTTTTATGCACTGCTTCACTGAGTTTATATAATCTGTAGCAGGCAATTTATTGTCAAAAATTGGTGAATTTATCCCAGACTTGGCCTTTTCATCTGCCTTTTCATTACCTTGGATTCCAACATGGGCAGGAATCCAGCATATTTCAATGTTAACCCCTCGTGAAAATATAACTGAGTCTAGTTCTAACACGTTGTTTGTGATGGGGAAAAATTATAGGCTAAACAAGATATATAACGAATTCTAATGGTGCTAAGCATTATACTCGTAGTAATTCAGCCATGCTTTGTACATGAACACATATACGACATAATTCCAAGTATGTTTACATTCAGCTATATCAGCACATTTAACTGGAGAGTATGGAAGAGTGAAATAAAAATTTTAATACCAGCGAAAATATTAGCAACAAGATTAAATAAAATCAAGAAAATATGCCAATATACATGTATACATATATTACACACATTATATATATATATATATATATATATATATATATATATATATATATATATATATATATATATATATATATATATATATATATATATATATATATTATGCATTGACTTATTAAAGATTTTCGGGGGTAAAACTACCAATGTAGACGGCTGCAACATAAATGAAATTTAAATAAGAGATCATTACCCTCATCATTTCCATTATTCTGAAATGAGAACATTGATATATAATATTCCAAATTGGACAATCAGCCTTTTAAGAAAATTCCCACGTGATTTGAAGAAATAAAAAGAAAAAAAGAAAAAAGTCGCATACGGCAGATAAAAGAAAGAAAGAGAGAAAAAAAAACCTAAGCATTCACGTCAGCGGAAACGTGAAAACGAAGCGAAAGCATCACTTGTATGTTAACCGTTAAAAAGGTACTGAAAGCGGATAAAAGGTACTGAAAGCAAATCCGCGAACTAGATTGTAAACCGCAGCAAATATAACTAAAACGGTAGAGTCGTCTTCCTTCCTTCCTCCTAGGTCAAGGAGTGATCACCTTGAGACGCAGCAAAAGGCCCCTCAAAGTGTGGCAGGAACAAGACGCGAACATTTTAGAGAAGGGCCGATTATATGTCTTCAAATGTGGAAAACCACGAGTATCCCTCGGGGTTCTGTGGAACAGTTAAAGATTAAATCAACCATTACCACCGTGATTTGGTAGACAGCTGCGCAAAAAGTAGAGGCGGAGGAAAAGAAGATAGAAAAAATGAGCAAGCTTGACACGCAATACGGGAGGGGGAGGTGGGGAGGGAGACTAAAGAGGACAGTGTTGCCAGATCAAAAACAGCGAGCGTAGTAGGATATTCTGTCTACACCAGACTCAAGATCATGGGATCACTGCTTGGAGCGACAGAGAACAACGCGTTCGGAATAGGTTAACATCCGGTTGTCATAACCCGGAACAAGCGTAGCTTCTCGTGATGTTATTGTTGTTGAACAGGTTATTCACATTTTAGGTGGCCGTTCGTTCTGAAATTACCTCCGTTCTCCAAGGCTGTTCGTTCTGACATTCCCTCCGTTCTCCAAGTTCAGAGAGCTGCATACCTCCAGTATCTTCCAGAAGAAAGTCTATTACTTCTTTACATTCAAATCTTTGATTCTTTTCACGTAGTTATCCAGAACTACTCAAAAGACTGGTGGTGACCACCTTTTCCAATGTCAAAAATAAATGTTTATCTAATAACCGCCCCCCCTATATAAATAAATAAATAAAATTAAGAAAAATAAGAAAATATGCGTATAATATTTTTTACTATGACGTCAATATAGCGAAGTGAACACGAAGCGGTAACTAGAGCCCAAACCAGACACTCTGCAAGAGCCAGATAGATAGATAAGATAACAGGGAGCAAAGTGGAAGAGTGAAAGCAGCCGAGAATCCGAATGAGGAGGAGGTTCATCTGCGAAAAGGCGGTCGACTTTGTGTAATGGTGGGAAGAGAGAGGTCAAGGGTGGAAGCAGGAAGGAAATGAAGCAGGAAAATTGTCAGGACGTCAGGGAAGAGGGGTAGGTATCCCACTTCCTGGGAAATAACAGAACAAAAAGCAGCTATAAAAGTAGCATAAGAAGTATTTAATTTAGCATAATGGCTGGCCAGCGTCCGATGTGTGCGATTATGCGTAGAGCTCCGCCATTTGCCCAGAACGGGGAATTTGGTGGTTCCAATTTTCTCGCCTCTGAAATCACTCTTATGATAATCATTAAAGTCCCCGGTCTCATTTCCTGTTGGTCATTTCTTCTTCAAGTTTTTACGCCTTTCCTTTGTCGCTTTATGAGTTTTCGGGAAAAAATGAGAGAGATGGCTTCTTAATCTTCAGCTGTTTCTACCCAAAATTGTATAACACAAGAATCCAGACTTAATGTTCTTGATGTTCTGATGAGCTAAATATAAAAATTACATCTGAACCCCTTGTCTCTATTTTTGGATATCACCACACCAGTGACAGCCAAAATCAAGTTTGGTTTTGAAATTTAACACACGATGTAATCTGACCAGTGACTGAAAGCATTATCACCACTGAAACAAAATAAAGCATTATCACCACTGAAACAAAATAACGACGATTGTTTTCACAACTGATGATTGGTAAGACTATTTAAATTAGGAATAAATTATATGATTTTTACATATTTCATTTGGGCCCTCTTCCAGAATTTTAATTATTTTCTTTGTTAAATTCGTAATACAAAATAACAAACAAACAAACGGCTAGTTTTCTTATTCAAGATTTCATCCACACGTCAAAACCCTTCCTGGATTCTCGACTGAGAAGCGAGGGAGCCACCAAATAAGGCCGAAGTGCCATGGAAGAAATTGGAATTAAAGTACCTAAGGATTTACTGGACAAGCTGCATTAGACAACTGCCCTTCTGAGTTCAACAAACAATCACGCGTGTCATTTACATTGAACACGAGAATGTGTGCATTTTCATTATAGTTACGAGTACTAAATGTTCAGCAAAATATCTTTGCGGAAAATAACAAAACGAAACAAGTAAAAAATGCGCCAATGTTTCATCGGAGCAATCTAGTTCTCTGTACAGAGTATAATGGTCTAAGAGCAACGACCCATGAAACCTTCAGCCACGGTCCGGTGGTGGCGTACCCTATAGTGTTCCCGGACGCACGATCATGGCTAACTTTAACCTTAAATAAAATAAAAACTATTGTGGCTAGAGGGCTGCAATGGATGATAAACATACCAATTTGCAGCCCTCTAGCCTCAGTAGTTTTTAAGATCTGAAGGCGAACAGAAAAAGTGCGGACGGCCGCAGACAAGGCCATCTCAGTAGTTTCCTTTACAGAAAGTTCCAATGCGAAAACTTTCAGTAACGTATGGGCACTCGACAATGCAATATCATCAAAGGTTTATTATGATTTCAATGTAATCAGAATGAAAATCATAAACGGGTTTTTCAAAATTACCAAGAACACAAGATGTTAACAAGGAAAATGAAATCAGCGATTGCAAAGCTGATAATAAATTTACAGCAAGCTATTTTACGCCCTTTAGTGCCCTACCATTCACGACAATGAACCTTGAAATATTATTATTTTTATTGCTATTATTATATTTGATTAGATGGAACACGCCCACCGGGCCACGGACTTGAAATTGAAGTTTCAGAGAACGTCGTTTCAACCTCCCACCGCAAACCCCACAACGCTGCAGCAGCAACCGATCGTGATACTGATACAGAGCCAGTGACTTTTCACAACCATTGGGAAGGCCCGAACTTGCGACATCTGAGCTGCATACCGCGACGTAAGCGACCATACCAGCGGTCCAGTATAAGGTCTGTTAACATAGAATTATTACTAATGTAGATGCTTAAGGAACAGGAAACGCTACGCTTTTACCTACATTAATTTTTGGCGAATTTAAACAGAAAATAATGCGGACACTGAATAGGGAAAGAGAGTTCTAACTGAAATCTATCTATCTATCTATCTATCTATCTATATATATTATATATATATATATATATATATATATATATATATATATATATATATATATAAAACAGCGGGCGGTGATTAGGAAAATCAGGCAGAATGAGAGGCAGAGAAAACTCCGAATTATGGAAGATAGTTACCCGGCAAAGCAAGAGAAAACCCGAGGTTTGCTGTTTTCTACAGTGCTGAGCGTGAAGTTGAGGGCTGGCAGGTGTTAAAAGCTATGTTAAATTCAACTTGGAAACCTTGCCTTTGGCCCATTCAAGACATGCTGCTGTAATCTACATCCGTTCTGCTTATATATAAGATTTACAATAGGATCCAATATCTGCAAGGATCACTTCCAAACTAGCTCTCTCTCTCTCTCTCTCTCGACCGATCGATCGAGGGGATGGTCTAGCTCCCAGCTCACGTTACCTAGATTAATGTTTCGCTTTTGACATATTGTCCATTAGTCCATCATAAAGCACAACTGAAGAGCGTATCCACAAGAAACGGAGGAAATTAATATCAAAACATCAGTATTGACCATTTATCAAGTGACCAACACAGTGGACAACTTGACACAACCTAAGAGTAACGTAAATAAAAATTCGTCGCTCCTCAAACATCCGGTGGTTTGAATCCACCTGGTGAGGGATAGCAATATCTAGGTCATTAACGTCGTAAAGGAATTCACAAAAACAAAATAGTTTAAAAGGAAACTTTCAGTTCATATAACAATTCACACCAACACTCAAAAACGAATTTCCTATTTCATGTATAAATATTCAGTAAGCCACATGATTTGCTTCCTCTCATTATTAATTCGCCACGTGCCATACATAGGGTCACGGTAAACTCAACTCAATCCTATTTATGAAGCAATTGCGTTAGATGAAATGTAGAATCTCTTCGGCTTACCAATTAACGCCGTAAGAAAATTTACTTGGAAATTAAACAGATTATTTATATCTGTCAATACATATGTAATATATACATACATATGATCTAATGATCATATGTATATGATCTAAATTTTGTTGAGATCCGCCTCCCAACCAAAGATGTTAGCTGCTCTCAATTGTAATCTTCCGCGAGAATCGTTGCCAGGATAAAAAGTCCCATTTTCATGTTCATATCCCCGGGGAACCTATGTCTTAGATTCCCGAGACTGGGACATTCGACCAGTAAAGGTCTCACAGTCAGGGACACAATGCAGTTATCGCAAAAATGAAGGATTTACAAGAACGCGAGTAAGTCCTCTACGTCCAATCCCCAACCTGCACAACATCTTTCTTTACCAATGACGTAATACGTAGCATTTTTTCTATTTGTAGTACTATTTTCCAAAAGGACTGCCAAAGCTTTTTAATATTCTGACCTATTAAGGATACGCAACACGACATGGTAGTGGGCATCTTCTAGGTTCGGGAGAGGTGACTGCTGATTTAGTAAGTCGATCAGCTACCTCGTTCCCAACTATACCTCAAAAAAATTTACTTTTTTACCACTTCTTTTCATTAAAAGCAGTCAGTTTGGAGACATAAAATATTCTTAAGACAGAACAATTCTTGAGCCAACTTATATATTAAAACTATTTTCGTTCCGAGTTAAAATTTCCTGTAAGGCATTTAAAACTGCGTGCAATTCTGCTGTGGAAATAGATGCAACAGATGATAGTCTCCTGCTTCTTTCTACATCGGCATAGGCCACGCCAAAGCTAACGCGAGTAATGACTGAGCCCTCCGTGAAAATTGTTGCGTAGTTATCGTGTTGGAAAGACATTTCTGCTTTGGAAGGTTCCCAGGGGGCTAACTGGTAAAATCGCCATCCTTAGCACGTTTAATTGCCTGGTAATACATTTTACTCTAAAAGCAAATAATTGAGGCTGCTTGTGGTGATTTTTATAAAACTGCCAATGCCTTTCATTTCTGATACAAATGCTGCTTAAGGACTCAGTCTCTGTACGGTCTACGAATCAGTAGACGTTGGTAATGAAGATCCAGAGGCTTACCAGCATCTACATTGCAAGCATGTTCAGTTGGAGATGATTTAAATTAAGCTTACATATCGGAAAAACTTCACAATACGTCTTGAGGGAGAGTTTTAATTGAAAATTAACATGAAGCTTCTTACCTCGCTGTCAATGCCTCTATTATTTGGAGTATTGTACTCCAAATCACAGTACTGTCAGAAAGTATTTTACTCCAAATCAGAGTATTGTCTCTATGAAATCCTACTGGTATATTCACGATTAAACTGATATGCTCGTTTAAATCGCTTACACTAAATAACCTACCTCCTAATTTTGTTGATGTCGGAATTTCATCCCTCTCTCTTCACAATACGTCCTTGTTTCCTCATCGCATCCCACTTGTGGGCATAAACGCTTATTAGATTTCTGACCATGTGCCCTTCACCACAACTTTATTTTCATCACTCTAGAACTTTTCCTTTCTGCCTCTACTTCATTTTCTTTCATTTGCTTTTTAAGACCAAATCCCACTCCACTCCTCCTTTTCTCCTCAGCGCCACAGTAAAATATCTCGTGACCACTACCTCTTGCTGTGTTTCCTCTCCATCTTGTCTCTACGCATAATAAGTCCACTTTTCTCCTTTCCATAATGTCTTCCACCTCTCTACTTCTGCTGGTCATGCTGCCAAAGTTCCGAGTCCAAATTCACAACACTTTGACTTACTTCTTTAACGGGGCCCATCCTTGACGTGGTAGTCCTCGTCCATTTATCGAGGGGGTCAGGCGAAGCCATCTCCCGTTGCGAGAAGGGATACGCCCTGGCCCTCTGCTTCTAACTGTTTCTGGCTACTCCTCTTAGGTTCTGCAATAGGGGTTTACGGTCAGATGCCTTTCCTACCAAAAACCTTCACCATTTACCCGGGATTGGGACCAGAATAGAATAGTATTGGATTGCAGTCCCCATGACTGGTACGTATCTATCTATCTAATCTATTAAATATATATATATATATATATATATATATATATATATATATATATATATATATATATATATATATATTGTACGGCGAAAGTCCACGTGCTTGAGATATCATAAAATCCACGTAAGCAGGCGAGTGAAAACAGGGACCTAGAACTTATTCTACATTTTCAAGTTCACTCTTGAAAATATAGAATAAACTACAAAAAAACTTGTTCCATGTTCCGGTTTTTACTCGCATTCTTACGCGGATTTTAGGATGTATATATAAATCTATATATCCATATATACACATTATGCATTACACCGACAGACGCACACAATGTGTATATATATATATATATATATATATATATATATATATATATATATATATATATATATATATATATACATACACACACAAAATGTTCCTGTCAGTCTATAAGCAGCAAATTTGAAAAAATCAGACACTACTGCGTTATAACATTCATAATTATACGATTTGACTATCATCAGTTGACCATTGCTTTTAAAGAAACAGAAAAATACTGCATGAAATTACAATTAGAACTACTCAAAATGAAAAACTTATATCACCAATTCACTGGGTTACAATTAATCCATAATTACAATGATCTGTACTGCTGACACCGAACACCACTTAAATACTGCGAATCATCGGGGCTGCAGTTCCTCACCCGACGAGAAAATGTCATTATCATGACACTGAAAATTAGCTCATCCGTAATGATGACTACATTATGCTATTACTTAAACAATCAGATTTGGACGAAAGTGACTCTTACTTTCTTTCGTTTACTTATAATTTTTGACTTTTACACTTTTTTTTTTTTATTTATTATTGTCTCGCCTTCTTGTTTTTTATTACCTCATTTACTAATAACTTTCGTTTTCTGTTTCCTACTCTTATAATTTTTTTCCGATTTCTTCATTAATGGGTTTAGCCATTGTCAGTGTTATTAAGAGTTTCAAGTTTTCTCTTTCCCGCTTTCCATTATTTTCTTCAAGACAGCAAGAATTTCCAAAGTTAGAAATAGTTGGCTAATATTATGCTCTGGATAATGAGGCAAATGGTACACTAGGGAACGAAAACAGAAAAGGCAAAGTGAAACTCAACTGCCAAGTGGAGAAACTCAAGACATCACAGAGGTCACTGTTAGCATTTGCCGTGTAGCCAGTGAAATAAAGCGAGTGAAATAATAAAAATGTAAATCATGCAAATTAAATGATACGCTTTTATAAATAAAGGAATAACCCAAATAAAGGAAATAAGTGCATCATGAAATAAGTAAACAAAAGATTACATACAAGCATCAGCAGAAGTCAAATCGAAAATGATATATGGATATTATGATAAACAAATGAACTATACACCACGTGACCAGCAAATAAATCCATACATGTAATAATTATTTGTAAACAAAACTTAACGTTCAGCATTTTGCTGGGAACAGATACTATTAAAAAATTACTTCATGAGGTATACAAACAAGAATATCACAACGAAACTTCTAAACGCAACACAGAAATGTAAATTTACCTTAAAAAAGCCAAGAAAATCTATAATGCTCTGTGCGGACATCAAGAAGAAATCCTAAAGTTCGCACACATCTAATATTGCTGAAGATCATGAAAACAACAAGTTTTTCCAAAAATTTGGAGTCAACCGATAGTTGCTTTGCTACATTTAATTATTGTTTCCGTAATCTGGAAGGAATGACATAAGACTAGGCGAAAATAGAATGCTCATTGCAGCGCTACAGTCTTTGATTAGTGAAGTGATAAAACTGTCAACATTTGCGCAATCCGCAAAGACGACGACTTCGAGCCCCAGATAGTCCGGCTTGGGAAGACACGAAAATAAAAGTTGAAGACGCAAACAAAACATTCAGAAGAAAGTATTTCCCCACCTTGGTCAGAGAAAAGAAACTATCTACGGGATACTTACAGATGACTTCTGCAAAATAAATGTGAAATGTGGTGGCACGATGGAAGTTCGTTCTGTATCGAAACGACCTGACCTCTTGATTAATTGTGGACTGCGTCACAGCATTCACTTGTGTACTTTTCAATCATTCTTCCATTGACCATAATGGCGCCACAAAATCATTTTTTTCACTTAAGCCTATCTTTTCAGTGCTATTACCACAGTTACCATATGAATGCGGTGAATTCTACTGCACACAGAGTGATGCCATCCTTCCTTCCTTCCTTCAGTAACGTTATCGATTTCTGTTAAGTTCTGCGAGCCTTTCATAGCAATAGCCTGGTGTCAATTTCAAATTTGATAGTCGGGGAGGGGAGGGAAGGTGTGTGTGTGTGTGTGTGTGTGTGTGTGTGTGTGTGTGGGGGGGGGGGGTGTCATGTGTGGGGCAAAGGTACCTACTGGATCTAACAAGACGTTTCATCGATTACACGAGTCTTGGAAATAGCCGAGAACAGGAAGAACTTGGGCCGGGTGCATATCACAGTTAATTACATTAATTATTGTTAAATGTCTACCACCCTGTCAACTTGAACAGAGGCAAGAGCGGACGGAACGCGAATGTTTAATGCAAGCTGTCGGTTGGTGTCGTGCCGCCGCTTCGTTTTCGGTCCGAATGCACAAACTTTCATATTTAAACACCGACGAAACGAAGTGCACCTGTCATTGTCAATAGTTTTTAAAAACATGGTAGTATGGTTGTTTGCTTACTTTTGGATATGAATAATGACAAAATCAACAGCACGATATAGTTCAATGTCATTGGATGTGCAGTTTTTCATCTGCACAATGACTTTGTTTGAAAAAAGAAATGCATGTCTAATGATGAACATGAATTTCAACGCGAAGAGAAATAGATAAATGAAAAATTATACTTAGAGCCCAACGACGAACTTGCCTACTTTAGAAAAGCGCCATTCTAGACTTGTTTGCTAAATGACAGATATTATTAATATATAATAATAATAATGATAATAATAATAATAATAATAATAATAATAATAATAATAATGATAATTATTATTATTATTATTATTCAATCAGAATTTTCGTCGATTTTGCTACAACTATCCAACATACATGATAAATATATACTTACTGTGTTTAAAACATTTGGAAATTTATCATGCAGGCTGTGTATGGTTAAACTATCAACCACTGCTGTTGATCTGATTCACTAAGTGGTCTGTTGAGCTTGTTCCAGGGAATTAACTAAATCACTATACGGGATAAAACCAGCTGTGTGTGTGGGTGCGCGCGCGCATATTTATGCGTATAAAATTTGTACGCCAAATCACTAATGTCTAAGAAGAAATATCATCTCGCCACTGACAAGAAAATTAAATGGACACAGGTTATCACGTCGAAGTGCACCAAATGGCTGCAAACGATACGTGATAGAGTGCATGGGCGAAGTTGTGAAGAAAAACAGAAGTTCAAGTTCGTATGACGTACACAGAAGTAGTAGCAAGCATTAAGATTTTCATCAGGACGAACCACAAAAAACAAAGCAATGATGCTTACTAGGAAGTAGGGTAGATTATATATAATATATATATATATATATATAATATATATATATATATATATATATATATATATATATATATATATTAAACACACACATAGTTATAAGACTGTAGTAGCGGAGAGAATAAAGAACAAGACCATGGATCATATCGCCGACCTGTATTGCGCTCAACAAAGTAAACGTTTGAGGAGATCAGCAAGTATTTGAGCAAATAATGAAGAAGATTCAGGTAGCTGCCACTACCCAATGTGTTTAGCCATGTCAGGGCAGCAACACTGTCCAACTTGCGGATTCCCATAAGGCCACTAATATATCAGTCAGACAGGCACGAAAAGCACAATATAGAAAAGGGGGTAAACGATGCAGATCAGTAACAAATTCATAGGGTAGGAAAGTAATGGTCCATTAATGGAATAACTAGGAAATTAGAGAACTCGACTGCCTTAATGACGAGTCTGATGTACTGCGAAACCGGAATTGGAGAAAAAAAAAAAAAAAAAAAAAAAAACAAAAAAAAAAAAAAAAAAAAAAAAAAAATTCGGAATTCCTACCGATTTTCTTCAATAAATAAAAAACTTTTCTTTTTCTGTGAGACTCACAGAGTTAGCGTTTTTCTAACAACGAAGGCGCACTCGGTGTTTTCAAGAGCTAAATTCGAAATGACGTACATCATGTCGGACAACACGTGCTCCCTTCCTGTCATTGAGTTCCTTTCTGCATCCGATGACGGTCAATGCACTTGCTTCATAACCACTTAGTCCCCTTTCCTTATTATGGCAATGTTGTTAATGTCTTGATTGCTCTGAATAATGCTCCATTAACGTACGTGAAGTGAGGTCTTCTCTCTTCAAACCAAGCAATAAATGTTAATTTGAAGGAATTTAACCGAGTGGACTATACTGTGTCTAGTCTACCAATGTGAAGATGCATTTCTACTAAGTTACCAAGATTAATGCCTTTTTGTAAACCATATTTAGAAGGGTACAAGAAAAAGGCCGGTAATGTCATAAATATAAACGTAGAGTACCAGAGTCCATGCCGTCAACATAACAACAATACTTCAGCAATTTTGCAACTGTATTTAACTCATGATAAACCTTGCAACTGTATTTAACACATAATAAATCAAATGAAACAGGTTGCTCTACATTGTCTAGTTGAAGACTCTGTGATGACTAAACGAGGTCATTGCCCGTAAGCTATCTGTATTACACACAGGAAAAATAGCTGTGTACATACTCTGCGTTTTATAATTATTTTCAATATCAATAATACCCATTTACACAAAAGCACTTTCACCATTCTGGTTTTGTCGCCAAATAAAATCCCTTCTATTCATTTAAAAATATAAGCCTATCTATTCATGGAAATACAAAAGCCTAGCTCTTCATAGAAAATAAAGTCTATCTCTTCATAGAAAACTAAAACTTATCCCTTCATAGAAAACTAAAAGCCTACCTCTTCGCAGAAAAATATAAGTCTATCGCTTCAGATAAAAATAAAAGCATATCTATTCATAGAGAAAAAAAAGTATCTCTTCATTGAAAAATGAAAGCATATCTATTCATACAAAAATAACCATCAATCTCTTCATAGAACAATAAGTCTATCTCTTTATAGAAAAATAAAAGCCAATCTCTTCATAGAAAACCAAAACCCTATCTCTTTAAAATAGGAAAACAAAAGCCGATCTCTTCATAGAAAAGCAAAAGCCTATCTATTCATAACGATTCCAACCCTCTCTTCCTTTGCTTGTATGCGCTACTGTATCTCGTTTTTCCCTGCGGTTTTAGGGTCATACTGGGTACTTTCTAGCAGCTATGCAAGGAACTGTGACACCCCCATCCCCTTCGTCACGCGTCATTAGGTTTTTCACAGAATGATCCAGTCTTCTGTCAACAACAAATAATTGTTTTTTTTTTTTTTTTTTTTTTTTTTTTTTTTTTTTTTTTTTTTGTTTTTTTTTTTTTTTTTTTTTTTTTTTTTTTTTTTTTTTTTTTTTTTTTTTTTTTTCAAAACACTGAAGCACCTGTTGCGTCAATGTCCTTGAAGAGAAAAAGACAGTATCTTTCAAAGAGAATTAGAGAGGGCCGCTCTTTCTGATCGCTGAGGCAGATATGTATTATTCGTACTTCAGAAATTCCGAACTGGCAGCTTTTCCTTACAACAGCTGTGCGACAAAATGTCAGTTATTTCAGTAATTGGTTTTCGCACATTATTTTCAAAACGTCATTTCAGGGTAACTGTTTTCACGCCAAAGACCTTAATAAAGCCAGCATCTGCTTTTAACAATTTGCCGAGTAAATGAGAATAATAAAAGAATAATATAATCCTTACGCAGCGCGTACATGCAGTTAATTGATTTGTGGTTATCAAAACTGGCGCCACAACATCTAGGTTATTGACGCCGTAATAAAATTCAATATGAAATAAAAAATACATAAATGTTTCAAAGGTGTTTCATATAAAACATATCTAACACACACACACACACCCAAATAATTATGTCAAAAAATACATGCATACTATACATACAAACAGTGTAAATGTGTAAGATCTAAACATACTCGTAGTGATGTATTGCTGTCACTAAAAGAAGTCTGTACCCCTTCTGTGTCTTTAGGAGGTGAACTTAATATTTTTCGAAAAGAAAACTGTGCCTACAATGCCAGGTCAGTCAAGGGAAGTGCGCGCGCACGCACACACACATTATAATATATAATACATATATATATATATATATAATAATATATATATATATATATATATATATATATAATATATATATATATATATATGTCATATCACATTACCGGGATTCATATATAAGCTACAAATGTCCTTTAATATCCAATTCACTTTACCTCCGAATTAATATATTTTCATATAGCCGTGAGGTTTAGAACGCTTAATTCTTGGTTCCGTAGTTCGCGCCCGAGAGCCGATGAATTTCTTATTGACTAAAAAATTCCCCTTCGGTTAACATATATGAAAATATATTAATTCTGAGGTAGAGTGAATTAGATAATAAACATCTGTAGCTTAATACATATATATGTGTGTGTGTGTGCATATGAATCAACATGCTTTCAATTTTCCCGAAAGTAAAAAATGTTATTCCCCTTCTCTCGGAAGCTGACGTTTGTCAAAACCAGTTTCTGGAACACTGTCTCTCGTATATTTATAAGGAGACATATTGCTAGGCAACGAGTAAAGGTGTTACGTCATTAGGGTATTCAAGTTCGACATGAGAAGTTTTTGCAATTATACATAAACGACGCAGAAGCTGAGTTAATGTCGACAGACTTTTGTCAACAGAATGTGCAGTAAATGGCTGGGAGCAAAAGGGAATGTTACGCCGCTCTTCCCGCTAGCCTTCTCTCTAGGACTGTATCCAATACCTAGGTGCCATGATCTTCGATACAGGTTCAATTGACTTTGAATTTAATGAAAGACTGAAAAAATGGCAAATCATTGGACAAGGTGAGTAGGTTTTGCAAATCAAACAGGCAGAAATTTCATACGACGGCAAGATTATACTCGTACGTTAGTTACGATTTGTATTACTACACGGATACGAACCTAAGTATCTCAATGTGTGGAGATTCATGGAAATGAAAGTAGGGGAGGCTGGAGATGTGTGGAGATTCATGGAAATGGAAGTAGGGGAGGCTGGAGATGTGTGGAGATTCATGGAAATGAAAGTAGGGGAGGCTGGAGATGTGTGGAGATTCATGGAAATGAAAGTAGGGGAGGCTGGAGATGTGTGGAGATTCATGGAAATGAAAGTAGGGGAGGCTGGAGATGTGTGGAGATTCATGGAAATGACAGCAGAGATTCATGGAAATGAAAGTAGGGGAGGCAGGAGATGTGTGGAGATTCATGGAAATGAAAGTAGGGGAGGCTGGAGATGTGTGGAGATTCATGGAAATGACAGCAGGGAGGCTGGAGATGTGTGGAAGTTATGGAAAGACAGCCAGCCGATTCATGGAAATGAAAGTAGGGGAGGCAGATGTGTGGAGATTCATGGAAATGAAAGTAGGGGAGGCTAGAGATGTGTGGAGATTCATGGAAATGACAGCAGAGATTCATGGAAATGAAAGTAGGGGAGGCTAGAGATGTATTGTAGATTCATGAAATGGAACAGCAATAGATTCCATGTTAGAAAGGGGAAAAAGTTTAGGGGAGGCTGGAGATGTGTGGAGATTCATGGAAATGAAAGTAGGGGAGGCCAGAGATGTTGGGGATTCATGGAAATGAAAGTAGGGGAGGCAGATGTGTGGAGATTCATGGAAATGAAAGTAGGGGAGGCAGGAGATGTGTGGAGATTCATGGAAATGAAAGTAGGGGAGGCAGGAGATGTGTGGAGATTCATGGAAATGAAAGTAGGGGAGGCTGGAGTTGTGTGGAGATTCTTGTAAGTGAAAACAAGGGAGACTGGAGATGTGTGGAGATTCATGGAAGTGAAAGCAGGGAGGCTGGAGATGTGTAGCGATTTACAGAGGGGAAGCAGGGGATTTCTGGTAATGAATGCACAGGATATACTTGAGTGTTGAAATTTCGCAGAGGCCCTACGCTTCACACAGCGACAGAGATGATGATAACTGAGTGAATCACATACACAAGAAGCCCGCACTATTAAGTTGATAACCAAATGCTGAAGACGATAGTAATGCTAATGGGATCTGCATTATAATAAAGATGATGATAAAGTTGCTGAGTATAAATGTCCAGTAACGGTGATAATGCAGTAAAGTAGGGTGATGCTAATGATTAGCTGTATTTTAACGAAGAACCCAAAATTCAATCTAAAAGTAAAAAACTGTCCGCCACAAACTGCTCACAGATTTTAACTTAGGAAAATAAACCAATTTCGATAAAAATTAATCACAATATATATTTGACATAATCAGCATTAAGATGGTTATTACTAACAAAGAAAAGTGAGAGAGAGAGAGAGAGAGAGAGAGAGAGAGAGAGAGAGAGAGAGAGAGAGTTATTAATACGGAGTTCGACGCATTTAGCTATCATGAAAATTCAAGGACACGGATCGAAATGAGTAACAGCTGTGAGAGGGAGTAAGTCCCACAAGCGAGTACTTATCATTGGTGTTCTTTTTTCACGCTGATAATGGGAGTGCACACGCGGATACGGGCCCCTCTTTGTTTGCCTGACTATGTCGTTCGCTAAATGACGTCGGGAACTATTTAGGATTTTGCAGAAACATTTCGAGGATTTTACAAATTAATCAAGATTTATGTAGCCTAAGTGATATCAATATTTACTTTTTTTTTTTACACACAAACACACACACACACACACACACACACACACACACACACACACACACACACATATATATATATATATATATATATATATATATATATATATATAAATAAAAAATTTCAATAAGAGAAGCCTCTTCCAAGTAAACTTGCCCTCCAAGAATAAAAGTAATATACAATTATATAAAAATATTTTACATTCTTTGAAATAATGTTCATTGCTTCAATTTCAACCGTAATGGTAAACTGTGGGTAACATTCACCCTATTTGACTAATCTTAATCGATTTCCCAAGACCTTCATTTCAGGTGCAGTTCCTTCGGAGATGTTAATTCCACCTGAGAGCAAAGCCGGCAAAAGAGGAAGGCCAAAAGTGAAAGCAGCTCCTGCGCTCAAGCAACCGACCCATGTGACCGGTGCCATCTTGAACACCTATGTCACATGAACTCACGTCCCATGTGCACAACCCTTATAAAAAATAGGTGGTCCGAGCACCATAAAACGCCATCTACAATAAGCAAGATCTTAATCTCTCGACATTAAAAAAGCTCATCACATGGACGCACTGTACTCAGAAGACGTTGTAATCTTATCCAGGACACTTCAGTTCTCCCTGAGCTGCCACTTACTGTCCCATGTGGCTGTCCAGAGCCTTAGTTACTTTTGTAGTGAATCTCTTTAACATTACCCTCAATTGCTGGCGCCCCCGAAGATGAGGAATGTACTAGAGTTAAGGTTCGTATGTCAGTCACGTTACTGTTACTCTTTTACATCTTTATTTTTCCTTTCATAGTGGAATTTACCAAAATGAGACCTGTAGCTTGTTTTCAAAGTAAGAGTGTAACGCACATGCCTCATCCAGCGTTGCCAGAATCGAGTTACTTGGCCCCTTCTGTGCAATTCCTTGATTCCTTATAAGTGTGTTCTCGCTTGCAGCAAAGTAACCATATGTGTTCTTGATTGCAGATAAGAGTTAGCCTGCTGTAGATCTGCCCATCATCTTGTATGTGCAGTGGCATAACCACTCTTCCCCTCCCCTGCTGTGTCCTGTGAAGCAGGCCTGTTTTGAGGTTCTTCAGAGAACTATCCAGTTGTTTGTTAATCTCGTTATACGGCAGAACTCTGTTTTCCTGTCTATTTACAAATCCATTTTTCTTATATGTGTTTTTCTAATGTAAAATCAAGGGGCATACCATACTTGAAGAAACTATTCTTCTTTCTGCAAGCCCATATTCTAGACTATTCCTTCAGATTGGTGGGATATCTGAAAGAATATTTCTAGATATTGAACCCTGTTCGTCTGTTCATCTCTTAAACATGGGAGCGGAAACTTGCTAAAATTCTTGTTTTGGGGAAAAATAAGAAGCCTTCGGTTAGTAGGTTTACTAATAATTCTTCAGAGAAGTTTAATTAGCAGTTTACGTTATTTAATGTTATATAATTCACTATAGCTCCTACATTGAATCTTATTGCTGAAATAAATGGTGCATTTATTTCGTAGCAAATAATTTATATATACTACATGTTTAAACATACAATTCTATATATATAAGTGTATATACAAATATAAATATATATATATATATACATACACACATACTTTATATATATATATATATATATATATATATATATATATATATATATATATATATACATACATATATACTATAGACTACATATACTGTATATATGCATATGTATGTATATTATAAAGAAACTATTCTTCTTTCTTCAAAGCCCATCTAGATCATTCCTTCAGATTGGTGGGATATCTGAAAGAATAGTTCTAGATATTGGACCCTTGCCCGCACAACAAATACCCTGTACAAGATGTTTATCAAGGGACATAGCATACCTAAAAAACTATTCTTCTTTCTGCAAGCCTATTTACACATACATTTTTCTTATATGTGTTTTTCTAATGTAAATATAATTAAATAAGTGAAACTTAAGCGTTTACCTAATACATTCCCCCTTGAAGTCCCTCAGCCGAAATCTCTGCATATGACCATACCTGAACCCATTATTAGTCAGATTTCACCTTCGGTGTAGAAAGATATATAAGTATATATCAATATAATATATATATATATATATATATATTATTAAATATAATATATCTATAATATATATATATATATATAAATATATATATCTAGATATATATTATACATATATAGCGTGTGTGGAGGGGGGGGCGGGGTTGTTGCAGGCAACAATATTGTATTAAATGTCTTCACACCCCAATCCTTAATAACTACTTTATTCCTATTCATTTTTATATTACAAAACTGTAAGATTAATTTAAAAAAAACATTCACATTATTTTTCTAAATGTAACGTTTAATTTACGCGTTAAAAAAAATCGTGTTTATACCATAACTTTACATAAAATATGAGTTAACCTTGGGCCAGTTTGCTAAAAGTATTTAACTCGATTGAAAGTATTCATTTTTTATATTCATTTTTTATCATTTAAAAAAGCTCTACAATGATGTTATTTCAAGAAAAAGTTTTAAATGTGAAGTAACTTTATCAAAATGTAATTTAACTTCACTTCAAAGTACTTCACATTAAGTTTTAAATCTAATTTCACTATAGTATAATGTTTCGAACTTAACTTCCCTTTAATAAAATTAATAATAATAATAATAATAATAATATGCTTTATTTCAGCTCGGGGCCATGTACATTGAATATACAAAATACAGACAGTAACATACACAATCTAGATACATGAGACATGATAAAATAGAAAAAGAAAATGAGTAATCGGCACTTATCCACAAAATAGCTTAGGTAGCATAAAAGCTAGTAATCATCATGCTGGTAAAAACAGTAATAATATTGGAGAAAAAAATGCATTGAGAGTAATAACAGTTAGTGCACATATATAACTTATATTTCAACTAGAGACCTTAGGTGGTTACAGTAGTCAGGTCCAGATGGCTAAATACATAAATTAAATGTAAATAAAACTTTAACTTGATAGTAATCACGGTAATAAAAAAAAATTAGAATATAAGCAATAAATGTAATAAAGTGAATTTTAATCTTAATCGAGGTCATTTTGTAACTCTTCAGTAAATTTCACCGATGAAAATTTTCATAACTGCCTTTTACTTCAATTAAAAACTATAAGATTATTCAACTTAAAAAACAAGCAGGGCGACAGATCCGAATGAATAACAACAGGAAACAATTACCATATAATTCCTAATACTGATGAAGCAAATTCATTAATAAAGCCAAGTTTGATTTTTTTCATTGCATTAATTTTAAAACAAGAAATGCATTTTATAATAAATAGAAGACTTCTATAACTGCACAACATAAAGACTTCTGTTACTGTAAATACTACACTGCGTCATCGTCTCCCCCCTACCCACGTGTGTGTGTGTGTGTGTGTGTGTAAGCATTTGCCTCTGTAATTGTGTGTTGCATGTAAAAATGCGTATGGGAATGACGCAGTGCAATATTATGTACAGTAACAGGAGTCGGTAATTTGTGCATTTACATAACTCATCTATTTATTATAAGAAGTTTATTCTTGTTTTGCAATTAATGCAATAAAAAAATCAAACGTGGCTGGTGTCGTGCGTCTTACTCATATATTCATACACTTCCGGTTAAACAAGACTTCCGAAACTGTTCCATAAAAGTAAGAGTCCATCGAGAGAAAATGCTCTGGTAAAGATTTGTTTCTCTGGTGTTCTTAGGTTCTTCCTTCACGTGTCGGGGATAACCCTCAGTGTGTCATAATATCATTAAGTAGTTTAACCGGGGCACTGACTAATAAAGCCTGCGTGTTCCTCCTTCACCGTTCGCGTGAGAAAACATTTTTCCTTCTGAGTAAACAAGCGCCTGCACGCAATGCCTTTCCTCGTTCCAAGAAAAAGAAGAAAAAAATCTCCCTCATTCCAAGAAGAAGTGAAGGAAAAATAATCTGGAGAGGCCAATGGCAGGTTAAAGGGTAAAGAACGCGAATGGGTCAACGCCCTTTCGTTGATCAATCTAATAATGAGAAAATTTATGACTCACTTGAAGGAAGTCTTGCATGTTTCCATTACTTACGGATTGGAGACTGTCACCCGCAATGGTTTTGGTTGGATAGGAGAGGACGAGACCAGATGACCAACTGAGTGAAAGAAGAAGCACGTCTGAGAGAAGGAAAGGACACTGATTTCCATTCGATTGAAAAGAGTTTGGTCTGGTGACCTGGCACTGCAACTGCTTGGTCAATCAGATCTGTGTGGGAGAGGACACGAAGAACAACGGAGGCAAAACAGCCACTTGCTACTTCTGTATAAGGTTGGGAAAGGTGGCACACAAACAGCTGCTTCCCTAAACGAATATGTAAACCGACTCAACTGGTGTTATTTTCCCAAGTGACTACAATTACACACAAGAATATACGTTGAAATTCACCCATTCACCAATTCATAATAAAGAGAAAAGAGGTAAGACGTAGCAGGAATTTTTTTCATTTTGGGAGCTCATTAAAAATTGAAGAAATAAAGAATGAAGTTTTAACAATAATAGTAAATAATAGTAAATAAAAAGTCGTGGCAGTATTAGTAGCCTGAAAGAAAGCCACAGCAGAGTAACCAAGAAAACTTCAACGAAGATATCAGTAATAATAATATAATAATAATGATAGTATAGCAAATAACAAAGTTGACTGGCATATCTCTTCGAGACCTTTGCTAGAACAATGACTCACTGTTTAACTAGAGCGTGTCTGTTTATTTACGATATGCACAAGTATTGAGAAACAAAAATCAAGCTTTAGAAGAGGGAAAAACACGAAAAAAGAAAAAAGTATCTGTATTCTACTTATACTTGAAATCGATCTTTGACTAAATAAAACAGAAACAAAGTAATAATAACCCTTAATATGAAGGTCTGTCTGCCACTAAAGAGACACGACGCAAACAAAATCGAAGTGTTCGGAGACGAAAAAGTTGGACTGTATGAGCGGATGATGGCAGAACTAGGTTTCCTTCTATTCAAGGGAAGTGCGAAAGTTGAAATCAATTTAAAGGTAAAGGGGTAGAAGATGTCGAAACGAATGATCTTCTCAGTTCCTTTGCCGTAAGGAACGTTATAAAGCTAGGGGTTTAAAACATTTAAACTAACTACGAACATTGTATAGATGTCAGTGCAGGAGCCAAAATGAACGGTGTGTTTTGAAATGGTTTGGACGAGTGGAGAGAATAGATGATAAGAAGCCGTCGTAAGGGATGTGCATGTCAGAAGTCGTAGTCGAAGGAGCCGGAAACGAGTGGATTTAGATACAGAAACTTGAGGGTGTATATACGTATGCTAGAACTTCCTTTGTAAACTTGTGAGTGTATATACGTATGCTACGAACTTCCTTTGTAAACCTTAATTCAGGTAGCACGGTAGTTTTCTGCACAAGAGTTCCATTCTCGGTAAATCAGAAAAAAAGGTTGAACGTGGCAGCTGATTCATCTTCCATTTAGAGGTTTGCTGAGGTCCTGTGCCAACGACGTCTGCATAATTTGTGGCCACCCATCCAACTACTGACCAGGACCAACGTTGCTCAATAAGAAGTTTCACGAAAGCAAACGGATGCAGACTATAACCTCTTCTTCGGGGATATAAACCACCGGCCGATGAAACTATTGCATACATTAACGTTTTGGATGCTGTCTCGCTTGTCATCATAATTATATATATAATATTATATAAATGCTTTTTTAGTGTTCCAAAAACCCAGAATTCATATATTTTAAAATCATTAAATGATGAGCACACCCGGGGCGACGAGCAAGAAACGCAAGGAAAAATGGATAGTAGACAGGAAGGCAGTTTGTGAAAAAGTGCACAAAAATCGAAAACGTGTTTTCTTTAAAAAAGAAAGAAAGAAAGAAAGAAAGAAAAACTTTGGTAGAGAGGAAGCCTAATTGTAAAATGTGGTAGCGAAACAAATGCATATTGATGGTTTTTTATTCACTTGTGTTTGCCTTCCAAATAGATTCCGATGGCGCATTGCATTGGCTTTTTACGGTACCCAGACTGCATGTTTTCACGCTTTCAACTTCCCACTAACTAAATATTTTTCTGGTAGGGGAAAATAACGTGTGATATTTTTTTCGAAAGGATAAAAACCTAGCAACCTTTTGTACACACGTGAATACTCATATACGAATAGCTGTGTGAGTTTACGAGCACACATTAACATAAATAGTTATACATTCATCGTCTGTAATAAAAAAAGTAGATTTGCTAACTGCTGCGAGGTGGTTATTTTCCATACCTGGAACGATATATATATATATATATATATATATATATATATATATATATATATATATATATATATATATATATATATATATATATATATATGTATATATATATATAATATATATATATATATATATATATATATATATATATATATATATATATACACACACACACAAACGTATACTTACGCCTGATGAGATCTAAATGTTTGATATATAACTAAAAGTCGGAATAGAATCCAGTATCTCTGGGCTGCCCATTCAAGAGGCCTTGGGTTTGATAGCCACTTCAGTAAATGCAAAAACCCGCAAAACAAATGAACTCCAGTAAAAAAAAATTTTAAAAATGCATCTCATAAGAATCGAAAACCGTTTAAAAAGAGAGCAGGTATAAGTTTAGCTTTATTTTAAGCTTACGTGCACACGTTTGACCCATGTAACGGCAGCTTTTAGCATTAAAGAAATAATTCAATTACGCTGATATAGAATCAGTATATTGAATGAAAGCACAATTTTTATTCTAATACAGAATGTACACTAGGAGAGATAACGATTGTGCTCCGATTAATTCTTGAATTTTTACTGTGAAATATCTAGCCCATCCTTTACATATCATGTCTAATGGAGAGAGTAAAGCATGTGAAGACAGCGGAAGTGGTAAAGAACGGCCAATTATCTCGATGAAAAAAAGTTGTAAATACAAAGAAATTAGAAAGTTGTTTGTATGTATGGTGTTTTTACGTTGCATGGAACCAGTGGTTATTCAGCAATGGGACCAACGGCTTTACGTTACTTCCGAACCACGTCGAGAGTGAACTTCTATCACCAGAAATTCACATCTCTCACTCCTCAACGGAATGGCCGAGAATCAAACCCGCGACCACCGAGGTGAGAAGCAAACACCAAACCAACCACGCCACTGAGGCGCTAGAGAAAGTGGTGAAAAAACGGTTGAGGTAGCACGCAATTATGATATGAATCGCTAGACTATCGACACAATTTTCAAGAACAGAGATAGAATTATGGAACACATGAAAAGTGCTGTGGCAATGCTGGCAACAGTTAAAAGTAAGAAAAGGGGGAGGGTGGCATAAGAAATGAAGTATATGGATGGAAAACCTGAGACAAATCTGTACCGTTTAGCCTCATGCTGATTCAGGAAAAGACTAAAAACCACTCCGATGACTTGAAGGGTAAGGCTGGCGAAAGAGCTGCAGATGAAACATTTGCTACAAGTCACGGATGGTTCCATCGTCTAAAAATATGCGCTACTTGCATCACGTGATCATACTGCGAGTCACCGAGCACCGACAACGTACATGAAAAATTTCCCGATACACTCAAGGAATTAATTCATAAGCAAGGGTACATATAACCCTCAGTAAATTTTCAATATTGATGAGACAGGTCTTTTTTGGAAATAAATGCCAGAAGAAATGTACATCAGCCATGAAGAGAAGACAACGCCAGGACTTGAGGTGGCGAAGGATAGGCTAATTTGACAGCAGGGTGGCAATGCATCGGGAGACATGAAAGTTAAAAACTCTCCTCGTGTATCGTGCCCCAGTGAAAAATACAAACACTGGGTGACTTTTCTTTTCATCACTTTGTTCCTGAAGTCAATCTGTACTGCCACGAGAATGGGTTCCTTGTCAAGACTTTCTTAATCTAGTACTAATAATGACCCTGGTCACCCACCACACTTAGATGATTTCCATCCGGATGTTAAAATTGTTTATTTACCCCCTTACACAACTCCACTCATTCAGGATTCAAGTACCCTGAACATTTTATTACTGACGCCATCAGCCGAGCTAAAAAGAAGTTTTATTTTGGTCAAGATAATAAGGAAATGAAAGAAAAGAAATGTGTATCATTGCCCTTTGACGATAAAATCTCAAAAGTAGGTGATTATATAAACACCAAAAGGATATAGAAATTGTTTATACCCACAAAAACACTTTGGCAAAAGCTCTTACAAAAAACAATAATAATACCAAGAGAAATAACTGTGTTTACAAGGTTCCATGTCATGATTGCAATGGTTGTTACTACGGGGAAAGTGGTAGGGGATTAGAGTTTAGATTAAGGGAACTATGATCTTCATGCACAGGGCAGCGCTTTGGTGGCTCATAGTTTTAAATTAGGCCACAGAATTTATTGGGATGATGCACGAATAATCTTTAAAAGCGACGATTCTCGTGTGAGATTAGTTGAAGGCGCCTATAAACATGGGAATATCTTTTGAAGATAACAAGTCGTTTACAAATGAAGACCCTTTTTTCTACAGTTTCATTGCCAAACAGTACTTAAAAGATTTCAATTGCAAAACTGACGCTGACCATGTGAACACTGATGCTCTGCTTCCTCTTCCCCTCTCTCTCCAGATAGTCGACGTCCCTGTTGATGTTTCCGACTATGGCACCTATGCAGTGCAAGCAGGGGTAACTTCACAGGTTCGGAGATCAAGGGGGTTGGCGCAACTGCCTGTTGAGTTTGGAATTACGTAACACTCGAACCAGCACTTCGATGATGGGATGTTATTTTCTCGCCCCGTCCACCTTTTTAGATGCTCTTCAGGAGGAAACTAACCCCCCCACTTTACATTTTAACGTCTACACAGATAAGGAACACCGTTCAGGTGTTCAAAAGTCTTTGGTTTTTTTTTCTTTTATAAAAATAATTTTAATATTTAATTGTGGATTTTTTTAAAATTTGTTCTTCACGAGACTGAATTTCTTAACACTACTACCATGAATGCTATCACAGTTTTTATTATTTTTTTGACGTTTATATTATCTATTATCCTCAGATTGACCCTTGTTGTTGTAATAATAATAATAATAATAATCTTTATTTCGGCTCAGGGCCATATACAATGAATATACAAATTACACAGTAACATACACAATCTAGATATATGAGACAACATGATAAGAAAAATTAGTAATCGGCACTTATCCACAAAATAGCCGAGGTAGCATAAAAGATAGTAATCATAATACTGGTAATAACAGTAATAATATTGGTGAGAAAAAAAATGCATTGAGAGTTATAACAGTTAGTGCACAGATTATATAACTTACGAATACGAAAATTGAATGTAAAGAAAAAAAAACTTTAACGTGATAGTAATCACAGCAATAATGAAAAAATAGAATATCAGCAATAAATATAATAATGACAAATTCTGCAGATGACATCTTGCCAATACAGAGATTAAGTCCTTTAGGGGACAAAGGCCTAATTTTCCCATCTTTCCCACAATTTAGATCTTCTTCTTGCTTCACTCCTTAGGATGCTTTGTATGAGCGAGTTGCCGCTGTTTCTCACTCGGGTTACCAGACTGGACATTGTTCGACTTACAATGATTTTTAAATTGTCCAGGTGGTTTTCTAAGAACATCTGTGGTAAATTTTTAGTTTCAGCCAAATTTGGAAAAATGCAATAAAAATATATTTGTTGCATCAGAAATAGTGTGGTTTCAATGAATTTAACGTTTATTTTGACTGCAAACCAACCGATTTAGAGATTTACTATGTATACCCTAGTTCATCCCACCAATTATGGGGGACACCCTTTGGGAACCGGGGTTTTGGGTGGGGGAAGGGGGGGGAGGGTGTTGGGGCATTGAATGATATTTGCAATAAATGAATAATTAATGTTCCAGCACCCCTCCCCCATACCCCTAACTAGGCCTACCGGGGGGAGGGGGGTAGGGCCCCCCAGCGACCCCCCCTTAAAGCCACAGTAATTTTCAGGGCACCACAGAACCTAACAAACCCACCTAACCTAACCTAGGGGCCCTGTACCCCTACCTAGGCCTAGCGGGGGGGCTCCGCCCCCTGCGACCCCCCCTTAAGGCCACAGTGATTTTCGGGGCACTACCGAACCTAATACAACCACCTAACCTTACCTAGGGCCCTGTACCCCTACCTAGGCCTAGCGGGGGGGCTCCGCCCCCCTGCGACCCCCCCTTAAGGCCACAGTGATTTTCGGGGCACTACCGAACCTAATACAACCACCTAACCTTACCTAGGGCCCTGTACCCCTACCTATGCCTAGCGGGGGGGCTCCGCCCCCCTGCGACCCCCCCTTAAGGCCACAGTGATTTTCAGGGGACTACCGAACCTAATACAACCACCTAACCTTACCTAGGGCCCTGTACCCTACCTAGGCCTAGCGGGGGGGCTCCGCCCCCCTGCGACCCCCCTTAAGGCCACTACCTAACATCCATCAAACCAAATCCAAAGTGATGGTACTGCTGTATACATCGTTATACTACCACCATTATAATATACTCTATAAATTAATGAAGCTTACCTTAAACTGTTGGTTGATAAAAATGTGCTGGTGCTTTGAGGGAAAACGTGAAGCCGTTGCAAGGTTCCCTGACATGCAACTTAAAGTAGGAAGTGGCCAGGTACCCGACGACCACATTGCACTGCAAACAATCGGTAGGAAATCGAAGGTCTGTCAAAATTAATGCCAGAAGGGCCAGCCACTACCTCTGCCATAGGTACAGGAAGACAAAATGCCGTTTTTTGCTTCATTATTCGAGTATTCAGTCAAACAAGGATACCAGTGGACACTAGACAGGTAACTGTATTACTCCGCTGAAATGCTAGTGAAACTTAGTTTTCGACTCAAGTCATTCGTAATTGGTTATGAAACCCATGACGTCATAACGATGTCACACCTCTCAGCCAATAATGAATAACTGGAACTGCTTTTGTTTGCGTAAGAAAGTAAGTTAGAGGGCTCATTAAAAGTAAACATTACCGTAGAGGAAACACCTCTCCCGACTTAGGAAAAATTCGAGGTAAAAACTTAATCTTTTTTTTCTCTGTAAGTATGCATTAGCGACAATAATGTATTGAGAAGAAGTGTTTTGTTATCACGTGCTTTACTCGGGAAAAATATCAATATAATAGATTTCCCATAATGGTTGAAACTAAAATATTACCACATCTGTGTGGCGGAGTGGTAGCGTGGAGTGTTTGTGAGGCGTCTCAGAATGTCATTGTGCACAACAGTGATACGTCTCATGGTCTCTCGGGTACAGTTCGTCCAGAGGGAACACCCATAGATACTGTAACAGTACGAGCGGAAGAGCAGCAGTTTCACGTCTCGGTGACAGAAGGCAAACCTCCTTGCAATCATGTTCCCAGTTGCACATAATTTACGACGCCTCTGTTCAATGTCTGCCGTATCTTTTAGGTCGTCGGTGATAATGTGACCCAAATACGGAAATTTGCGCACAAATTCCAGCCGATGGTTTCCGAGGAAAATTTGTGGTTCTGCAATATGCCTAAGCGATCTCGGGAGCAGCGACATGCACTGGGTCTTGGTATCGTTGTAGATTATATCAAATTCCTCTGCATATTGGCGGAAAGTGTCGATGAGTCGTTGGAGGCCATGCACTGATGGGTAAATCAGAACCATATCGTCGGCGTAACAGAGGTTGTTTATAGTTGTTTCATTGACAGTGCATCCGATTGGGAGCGAGTTCAGTTTGACATTCAAGGCATCTGTGTACGTATTAAACAGGTATGGAGAGAGAATGCCCCCTTGCCGAAGCCCGTTTAGGGAGCCGAAGGTGTACGATAATACGTTACCCCATTTGACACAGAAATGCTGTGTGGAGAACCAGCAATGTAAAATGCCAATTAGATATAGGGGTGTGCCCCTTTTATGCAGCTTCAGGAAGAGCTTCAGGTAGTTTACTCTGTCAAATGCTTTTCTCACATCTACAAAACATAGGAAAACAGGAGAGGCTGATGATAGATAGTAGTTCAGCAATTCTTTCAGTATGTAGATGCAGGTGTCGGTTGAGTGGTTTGCTTTAAACCCGAACTGGTTGTCAGTGGTGTGTAGAAAGGGGAAAAGTCTCACAAGAAGAACCGACTCAAGTATCTTCGATGCGATCGTTGTGATTGCAATTGGCCGGTAGTTGCCAGGGTCAGCTGCATCATTTAGCTTGTTTTTGATCAATGGTATCAAGTGAATTATGCACGCAATGAATAGGGCAGCTAGCAATATGTAAATTATCGGATGGCAGAATTTGAAAGCTTCTGCGGGAAGACCATCACAGCAGGGCGATTTATTATTAGGTATGCTGTTTATGGCATCGCTGATGTTACCTGGCGTAATACGGTCTGCAAAATGAAATTGAATGTTGTCATGAAGGAGGTTATCTACTACATCCCTTCGGGAAGCTTGATCATTTATGCAATTCAGGTTATTGTTGAAGTGATCGCCCCACATACTTGCGATAGCTTCGTCTCCGACTGCTTCCCCTACTCTCTGTGATAGCTTTTTAGTTTTGGGATTTAAGGACTGGATAACTTTCCAAAGACGAGGGTATTCACCAGATTCTAGGTTTCTAGACATTGCATCGGCTCTTAGTTGTATTTCATTTAACCTGCAGTGCTTAAGAGCAAGTTTGAATTGCGCTCTCGCCTGCCTCATTAGTAATGCAGTGTGTCCTTCCCTGGGGGTACCATTTTGCCTCCACAGTAAAAACATTTCTCGTGAGTATGTATACAGATCTTTAACCAAGTCATTCCAACCAGGTATATTGCGAGAATTACCATGACGAAATCTATAGGCAGTCCAGCCCGAAGCAAGCATAGCGGAGATTATGTTCGAATAGAATTTATTCAGATCCCTCCTGTGGCGGTCATTTCTACATTTTGTGTTGGTACAACGTAAGGCGTCAGCCGGTTGAACTATTGACCGCAACCTGGTTTCCGTGGTCGCCCTAAAGTATCTGGTTTTCTGTTGGTTTTTAAACTCCTAGTTAACCGCTGGTGGGCGGTCAGTTAGTGGGTTCACGGTAGGGAGGGATGGGGTACTGAATGACACCTGTAATGGGATGTGATCGTAGCCCGTTGCAAGATCGTAGCGAATATTGCAGGTCATAATAGAATCATGAAGTTGTGGAGATGTGATGCAGTGGTCCAGCCAGGAGGTTGTAATTACGTCCGCTCTATTATGTACATATGAGTAGGAGGAGGGAGGGAGGAGCATTACATCGCTAATTTGGAGAGCATGATTTTGACAGAAGTGAGTAAGTTCATTATAAAATTGTTTTGTGGGGTGAGAATTAAGGTCCCCTATTATACAAACATGATCAGCAGGAGAATCTTGAATAATACTGTGTAACTCCCCTAGGATCATGCAGTAATGATAAAAATTATTGATATTTTCCCATGGCATATAAACATTAATAATTAGGATTTTAGAGTTCCCTACTGTCACTTGAAGCCCCAGCAATCTGTCACTCCTGTAGGTCATCACCTTGATCATATTGTCTAACGATTTGTGCCACAGGAAACAAAGGCCTCCTTTCGGGCGACCGGCTATGATTTGATCTGTAACTTGCATCGATGAGGTCGAGAAGGTTCTGAAGTCTTCATGAATTGAATCGCAGATGACAAGTCATGTGGCCAGAGGAGCGTTTCTTGCAATGCAATGATGCCGTTGAAATTTTTGCAGAACATGTTTAGGAGAGGAATGTTTCGCTTGAGGCTAAAAATATTCCAAGAGATTATGTTTAATGTATCCATGGCTACTCACGAAGATGGGAGATGAATGCGCTGATCATTTGGGTGGATGGGGGGTTAGCCAGGGGGAGTGGGCAGTCACTCGCCGTGGGGGGTTGGCTGGCACTTGCGGTGGAAATGACCCTGGTTGGAGTGTCAGTAACTTTGGGGGTGGTTGGTCCCGGATTAGGTTATATCTTGAAACTAATATATTAGGACCGAAATTCTCGCCTTTAAGAACGTCGAGGTGTTGAAATAGGCAGGTAATCCTGTAAGCTGTGGCTCCTATAAGCAACGTCTTTTCTCTTACCTGTCTAAAGGACATTTCTGCCGTTGAATGTCTGTTTAATAGGTAATTTTCTAATTTTGTTCTCAAATTATCCGTTCTGTTAGCAGCCTTGGCCAACTCCCACTCCCTCAAAGTTTGTTTTGTACTGGAGCATAATGGTCCAGTGTAATTACTTTAGGATTTGTTTATTATTTTTCTTATGAAAGGTTGTTAGAGGAGGTTCGAGCGATTGTCAACTGTGCACAGTCGCTGGCATCAAAGGGTCCAGGGATACTTGAATCTTTACTATACTACCACTCGTAAAGGTTGAAAAAAAAAAAAAATCCGAACACCTCAATACGATATCACCAGCCTTTTAAGGAGCTTATTCTTCCACCAATGGCACATGTGAGAACAGACTCCCAAATGTCCACGTACCTACCCTACCCCACAGGGATGGCACTTCAGATTGGTTTGAATAGGTAACTGGTTATAGTTACTCTGTTACAAATAAAAATCGAGCCTCTCTACCGGACATTCGTTAGAGTTAAAGCCTTGATTTATACCGATCCACATATATTTAAGTCATGAATGTTTATATATATATATATATATATATATATATATATATATATATATATATATATATATATATATATATAACATATGTATATGGCTGATGCCCTGAGTCCAAATGACGACTGTGAAGAAGGCTACCAAGTACAATTAGTATAACAGTCGCTTTATCATTAATCATAGTGTCGATCGTTCTACTACTCCACCATACATTCAGATATCCTCGCTTTAATAACCATTTACAGTACTACTACAACAGCGAGAGAGAGAGAGAGAGAGATGAATGCATAAATAAATCAGTCAACTGGCAGGTAACAACCGAGTGAATCGTTTGATAGGTACAGAAATGTAAATTATTATTGGAAGATAGATGGATAGAAAAAAAAGTCATACGAAATAACTTTAAACTGAAGCAACTTTCAGAGAGAGAGAGAGAGAGAGAGAGAGAGAGAGAGAGAGAGAGAGAGAGAGAAAGGCATGTGGGGGAAGAATGGAGAGGGAAGAAGAAGGAGGAGGGGTGGAGGTGGCGGGAGAGGGTGGGCGGAGCTATTTTATACTGTTGTGTTCGTATCCATTTCTGGCTAATCGAGTTTTTGCCTCTTGATACAAGGACAAGTGTCTTTATTCTTTACAATTAATGATTCATGATACTCTTATAATCACGGCACTGGGTTTAATACACCATAGCAGAATCTCGTACTGATACGAGTGATCGCTACAGCGTTATTGCCCAAAAACGTGCTTGCACTGTCTGTGAAACCCATAGTAGTATTGTGTTCAGTATGAAAAAACAAACAGTACTGTACGTATTGACTTCGTGTATATCACGTTATAATTCAGAACAAATCAAGATACAACTAACCATTCAGAATGTAACTCGTCTGTAAACAGAGGAGCGTGTATGTATGTATGTATGTATTGTATGTATGTACGTACGTAACGTACGTACGTACGTACACACACATATATATATATATATATTATATATATATATATATATATATATATATATATATATATATATATATATATATATATATATATATATATATATATATGTGTGTGTGTGTGTGTGTGTGTGTGGTCTGACTACTGTTAAAGCAATTTATGTACTCTATTGTGCATCATCGTTCTTAGTTTACCTGAAATTTCAGTAAATTATAGAATTATAGAGATCACGGTTTCCTAGACATCTTTCCAAATTACAGTAGCCTCATAGCATTATATATATATATATATATATATATATATATATATATATATATATATATATTATATATATATATATAATGCTATGATGCTACTATAATTTGGAAAGATGTCTAGGAAACCGTGATCTCTATAATTCTATAATTTACTGAAATTTCAGGTAAACTAAGAACGATGATGCACAATAGAGTACATAAATTGCTTTAACAGTAGTCACATTTAATGTAGTACTTATTTTAAGCAAAGGCATGGGTCGAGGAGTAAGCAGCTCTTATCTGTTCATAAAAAAATTGGAAATACAACGCCTTCATCTACCAGGTTAAATTCTTGAAAAACAACTACCAGCTTAAAATCTTGTAAAAAATTAAACCAGGTTAAATTCTTGAAAAACACACAAAAACCAGGTAAAATTCTTGTTTAAAAAACCTACCAGGTTAAATTCTTGTAAAAAAAAACTACCAGGTTAAATTCTTGAAAAAAAAGGATATGCAAATGAAAGCCCTCGCTTTTTAAATATAATACCATACCACCAATTTCAAATCTGATGACAATTTATAAGTGAAATCAGCGGACTGGATACCGTTTTGGCCAGAAGCGGATCACTCAGTGACAAACATAGATATAAGCGATAAACTTCAAATAACAATTAAATTTAAAAATCTCAAATGCGCAAAAGCGGCCTACCTGGAATTATAAGTGGCCAACCATTAATCAACCTGGAGAAGGCCGCAGGCTGAAAAGACTTCGCAACAGCGAATTCATGAACCTGTTACAAGAAACATTACCTGGTTACTACCTGTTTATAATGAATATATTACCGAAGTTATCAGACACTCGCATGGTAGGTCACTACCAGAAAGCAATTATCTCTAGTACACCACGATTCTATCATACGCCAAAAGCCTAGAGTAATAAACAATGAACTAATGTACATCTTTCCGCTCTCTCACTCTCAAGGGCGGCAGTGGAACTATAAACGAAGAGACTGCTCATTGGGTAACCTTTCATTAGCCATTGGTCACGGACCGTGTACAGCGGTCACAGTATGACCATCGGTACAAAAAGATGTGTTGGCCGACGCGTGTCTAGTTGCAAATCAATATTCTCAGTTTCCGATTTCATTACCAGGCAGTTCTGGTGATCATAAATAATATTAAGGGGAGTAAGCATTAAGGGATAAATACCAATGGGTAGCGTCTTTTATATATAATTTTATCAGCCTAGCACGCACATTTAATCTCTCTCTCTCTCTCTCTCTCTCTCTCTCTCTCTCTCTCTCTCGTTGAATAATGAACGTTGATATGGATGGTGGTTGAATGAGAGTGGCTAATTCAAGAATTTGGGGGGTAATTCTAATGGATGATGGCTGTTTGTTTGTTTGTATGGTGATACGTTGCATGGAACCAGTGGTTATTCAGTAACAGGACCGAACAACGTCGAGTGAACTTCCATCACCAGAAATAAATACACTTCTCTAACACCTCAATGGAATGCCCAAGAATGGATGATGGTTGGATGGGAGAAAAATAGTCAAGAAAAGGTGAAGGAAGAAAGGTGTGTGCGAGAGAATGAAGGCAAGACAGAATGTGCACACGGAAGCCAAGGTGGGGACATTACCGGACAGTTGAGCCAACTTATCTTTCAGAAGCAAAGCTTGGATGTGGAATGCAAACGAAAGCAACAGACCGAAGCTGCGGGATGATATGTTTAAGTAATATCAGAGGTAACAAAAAATTGCAAAGGCGAGAGATGTGTAGCTACGTATTAGTAAAAGGAAAAATGGCTAGCACAGGTGCATGGATAGAACATAATATTGTTTGTATGGTGTTTTTACGTTGCATAGAACCAGTGGTTATTCAGCAACGGGATAAACGACTTTACGTGACTTCAGAACCACGTCGAGAGTAAACTTCTGTCTCCAGAAATACACATCTCTCGCTACCTCAATGGAATGCCCGAGAATTGAACGCGCGGCCACCCAGGTGGCACGCCAAGACCATACCGATCACGCCACTGATGCGAAATGGATAAAACATATACTTCCTGTGGAGAAATAAAAAGAACTGCAAGAGGGTTTTTTTGAGAGAGAGAGAGAGAGAGAGAGAGAGAGAGAGAGAGAAAAGGTCCTAAAAAAGAAGAAACACTGCACAGAACTTGTAAGAGCGGTATAAGAAAGGAAGGGCCTTACCATCCAAGAAGAGCTAATGTGCATGGTGAATGGAGCAATGAGATGGTCATGTCATCTCATCTACAATTGACTACTTATAGTGATGTTGTGGGCCATAACTGTTGTGCAGTTTTTCTCTAGATCACTCCCTTCATTATATATCTGTTGGTATCGAGTTCACTAGACCTTGGGAATAATCACACCCTAAGAGATTTGTACCAGATAACTGCACGTGTCCCAACCAGGAATATACAAATACTTAGTATGCATGTGTGCAACGCTCATGAGCAGGAGTGTCGCTTGTTATATGCAGCAAATTTAGTAATATCGCTTTAGTGTATACATTCACACAACACGAAAGGAAACGCTGGCATTCGCTTCCGAAGTTCCCACGAGGTGCAAAAGAACCATAAACAGCCACGGCAGCCATTACTCATCAAAGCATTAAGAACAGCAGGTTCTCTCATCACGTCCCCCACCTCGCTTTACAAGTGTTTTAGATAACCTCTCGGGCTTCTGGCCGTACGCGTGGCCAGTGCATAGGGAGCTGAATAGCATGCATAATGAGAGGCCGCGCTCGGTATTACGTTGCAACGAGAGAGAGAGAGAGAGAGAGAGAGAGAGAGAGAGAGAGAGAGAGAGAGAGAGAGAGGGGGGGGGCTAAGGGTAATGGTTAAAAATTGAGTAAAAGTAAAGGATAATAGAAGGGGAAAGTTCATTAAAGTTTTCGTAATTACAACTAAAATCTTCCACGGATTAAAGGAAGATTATATATATATATATATATAGATATATATATATATATATATATATATATACGTATATATATATATAAATAAATATATATATTATATATATATATATTAATATATCTATATATATATAGCGTATATATAAATATATATATATATATATATACTATAATATAACAATATATATATATATATATACATATAGATATATATAAATATATATATATAGAATATATATATATATATTCGTTCTCTGCATTAATACAATTATTAAAAAGGTCCTCATAAAGACGGCATGGTATCTAGCGGAGATATTTATTCTGGAAAAGTCACACTTACAAGACTAACTGTCATCATCGTCTGGTAACATCCCATGCTCTACCAGATGATGAGGACAGTTAGTCCTGGAAAGCTTGTAACCTTTCCTGAATAAATATCTTTGCTAGAGTGACATCCAGTTTAAATGAGGCCCTTTATATATATATATATATATATATATATATATATATATATATATATATTATATATATATATATATATAGTTATTTTATATACATACATGATCTTGTTATGTATATAACAAAAGACAATAAGGAATGCCCAGGAACAGTCCCCGTTAATAAGGTTAATAAGAGAGTTCAATATATTGCTGATGTCCAAGCTTACAAGTGGATAAAAATTGCTGAAGTTTAAGACATTTACTTTCTCTACAGGACGATGCTGCCGTCTAAATGGTAAAACCACAACAGTGGCAGTGACTGCAGAGTTGTTCCCTTATCTCTAAATCCTCCCATGGAACATGTATGTTTGGTGGTGTCTGAATCTAAGCCTTGCAGGGTTGGGGAGCTTGAAAGGTGTCTGTTAGGCGATTTAAATGCAAAAGGTGACAGTGAAAGAGAAAATCGTGTTTTAATGTGTTTGGAAAGGAACCTTTGTGTTAGAAATGTGTATATGGTTTCTGAAGGAAATATTTTTAAATATACTCGAAAGCAAAAATAATAAGGAAAAGAAATTTCAGATTGCAGAGTAGATAAAAAAAAATATAAAGGATATAATGATAAGAAATGGAGTGGCTTCAGTTATAATTGATCGTTATTTCACTGAACCAAAAGGTAATTAAATGAAAGTTCATGCTGGAGAACAAGGGGTAGTATGAAGATGCCAGGGCAAAATGGGTGATAAATGGGCTACCTTTTAAGACACTATAGTTGGAGCAATATAGAAGTGCAAAACTACAAGTTCGACTTACCAGGTTCCACGTTACCGAGTATGCAAGCAGCGTGCGTGATTTTAAGGAAAGTAGAAAGGGGGAATTAGAAAGGGGGAATAAAAACAATGGCAGGTACGATTGGGGAAAGGAAAGTTTAGTCAAGGGCAAAGAGAGGTAATCAGAAATGTAATAGCAAGACAGAAGAGAAGATCATGTACAAGAACACAAGACGATTGATACGGATATCAAAGGGATATGAGAGGGAAATGTAATAGAAAAACGGCGAAAGTGTGCAAATTCTTTTATTCAATAGTATAAGAAGCTTAACGAGAAAGCAATTACGGAAAAAAGATAAACGAAGAAATAAAAAATTGAAGATGCAAATAAAGAATTGTCGTCCGAAGACAATGCAGTCCTGGGCTGATTGAGTGAATATTTCGAGAATTCATCGCATGTAGTTGAAAAATAAGAAGCAAAGCAAACGATGCAATTGTTTATTAAAGGTTCAAGAAAGTTTGAGAATGCTACTGAAAATGACAGTCTCTTTTACTCCACGAACCTATCGACTTCAAGGTTTCATAAACTTCCAATCTCATCACTTTTAAATTTCACACCGTTTGACATCAGCCAATTATCTTTAGCTCCTTCCACAAGACTAAAACATTCACAAAAGTCTGATCCATCCTTTTACTAAGCTACGCTTTTCACCACTTATACTTATCTCCGGTTTAATTTATCTAAAATAATTCAACCTTTTTCCTGCACACTTGTGTAAAAATGTATTCACATTTTTTATATTTCAATTCATATGTATGTACATATATATATATATATATATATATATATATATATATATATATATATATATATATATATATATATATATATAATGCTATATATTCATGAGGCGGTTATTTATAAGTATCTCGCAATTTCATTTAAAAGAATAAGGACCTTTTAAGTTTGTACTATACAAATTAATTATATAAAAAAAAATTATAATAAGCAAGTAACGTAAATAATGTGTTGACAACCTTAAAAGGTTCTACAAACAACTGAAATGCCTCGGTAATCTGCCGCCAGTTGTTACTCTATTTTAGGGAAAGAGAAGAAGGTAGAGGAAGAAACTTTCGAAGGAAATATTCATCGAGTGTCGGCAGTCGCCAGCGATCAATGTTGGTTACTGGTTTTATGTCAGTCAGTAATTTTCTAGCCGACATCAAGACGCAGGAACACTCTCAAGAGTCCCTTTGTAATGACCTTTAGTGAGAATGTTATTCATTCCTGCACATATTGGAAGGATAATGGAATAGTCTTATCGCCGTCCGCCCCATGAGCCTCTGTTCACCTGGGAGTTACCTGGAGCTATTGTAATTGTCAACATTCTACGGGGACCGCTGTCAAACTAAGGTTTGTCAACCCTCTTTTATAAGTGCAGAAGTTGGGCATAAAACTTTCTTCTGACCCTATTAAATATAAATCCTTGAAAGAATCGGTTTTTCCTTTTTTTCCCGTGAGTTTTTGTTTCTAACAATACTTTAATGTCAAGGTTTAGGTAGATCTAGTGTACCTATCCGCGGCGGCCCAGAGTATGGCATTTGCGGTTTTTTATGCAGTTTTACCTCCTGAACAAGAATTTGAAGTAATATTTATTCGGACGACTCTAATTTACCTTTGAACTCTATCCTACGGTAAAGGGGACCCCCATTGGGAACCGGGGTTTTGGGTGGGGACAAAACCCCAACTCTATCCTACGGTAAGGGGGACCCCCCAGTGGGAACAGGGGTTTTGGGTGGGGAGAAACCACTTTGGGGGAGGTTTTGCCGTGTTATTGTGGTATTTCCCACATTTATCACTTCTAAAACACGAAATACAGGCGGAAATAACAGATAACAAAACTAGCGATAGTGGAGCCGTTCCACATCCATATTCATCTACTACTACTACCACTACCACGACACTGAATCCTACTACGCATGCGCTAATGCTACTGTGCATGCGCTAACTGTAAGGGAGCTTTTGGCCTAAACTCAGACAGGGTTGCCAGGTCAGCCGATTTCCGGCTAGATCTAGCCGATTTTGGCAGAATCTAGCCGGAAAATATTTCATCTAGCCGATAGCCGGAAATATCAGCCGATTTTCCCAGCTGCCTAGCCATTTTTTAGCCGATTTTTAGATTTATTGCTATTATTATTATCATTGCTAGTTTCGAAGAATAAACCAAAGTAAATATTCAAAAAGTTGGCAGTTATTGTGGCTTTTAACCATATAAGGATATATATTGTCTCCCAGCATTGTGGGAGAGGCTAGATATGTGGCTGTGATACCAGAATCGATCATTTTGTCTCATTGAAACGATACTGTATTTAACCATTTATAGGTATATGATTCGCAAGCATAGCAGAATATACAGTGAATCTCAAATTACTGTATATTAAGTAAAGATGTATAACATATATTAGAATAATCATTATAAACTTTATTCTAACAGAATAAATAACACTGTAGGCTACTATAAATGGGCGGAGGAAATTGGTCTGTATAAACTTGTGATTTGACGTTCAATTCATGTATGGGTTAGGGAAAGGAGGAAAATTCTTTTTGTATGTTTGATATTTATGAAGAAAAACTATTAATGGATATGCAGGTTAACCTTTGTTGCAATATATTCGAGGTTCACATTCCAAATGGAATTCTCATTTTTGAAATATAAAGTCGGATTAGAAAAATAATAGATTTCATTAGGAGGTGGGATAATCTTTAACTTGAACGCTTCCTGATATGAACGTGTATCTCGTACTTATTACACAACGATTAGAATGCTATGTAAGCTTTTACCAGTGTGCTTCTGTTTGTAGGCTCGTCCAGACGAAATTTTCAATAGGCGAGATATTGCTAGCATTTCAAGCATGCCTAAACAGGCAACATACAAACAAAAGTTCAGAAAAGAGTGGTTACAAGATGAAATATGTAAAGACTGGATCACAGAACTTCCAAATGACGAAAAAAGTGTTTATTGCAAGTATTGCAAGACAAAAATAAGGGCAAAATTCTATGATATAAAGGATCACTCTAAAAGTAAGAAACACCAAGTGAATAGTGAACCATTTTCCTCCTCCAGGCAATCCAAGATTAATTTTCCAAAAGTTGAGAAATCCCGTGATGTATCTCGAGCAGAGGCACAGTTGTGTCTTTTTATTGCAAAACATTGTGCTACTAGGTCATGTGATCATTTGGTAGATGTTATAAAGAAGTGTTTTTCAAATAAAACTTCAGCAGATATGGCAATGCATAGAACTAAATGCACTGCTGTTCTTAAAAATGTTCTTATGCCTCACTTTGTTGCTAAGCTAAAAGAAGACATAGGTGATAGAAAGTACAGCGTCTTACTTGATGAATCTACGGATATTTCCGTTATAAAGTATCTGGGGCTAGCTATAGTGTACTTTAGTGAACAATCACGCCAATTAGTTTCTACATTTTTACACCTCACTCCCCTACATGAATGTGATGCAAATGGAATTGTTCGTGCCCTGAAATCGTCTTTACATGATTATGGACTAAATTTGCAAAATATGATAGGCATAGGATCTGACAATGCAAGTGTCATGGTTGGTTTGAACAATGGAGTTTACATAAAACTAAAGGAAGATATTCCTACATTGGTGCATATCTGCTGTGTCTGCCATTCACTGCAGCTAGCTGTATCTCAAGCATGTTCTGAAACTATGCCCCGTAATCTAGAATTCCTTGTTAGTGAAACCTATAATTGGTTTGCACGGTCATCTTCAAGACAACAGGCAAACATAGACTTATTCAAACTTATAAATGACGGACATGAACCGCTCAAGATTGTGAGAGCTTGTCAAACACGGTGGCTATCTATAGCGTCGGCTGTGCAAAGATTATGTGATCAATGGCTGGAGCTGAAAACTCATTTTGGTTTAACAAAATCATCTGAGAGATGTTATACCTCAGAAATGCTCCACTCCTTATACAGTGATGAATATAATCATGCATATTTGGTTTTTCTAAAGTCAGTGCTAAATGAAGTTCAGAGAGTGAATAAGATTTTTGAATCCAACGATTGTGATCCAACAAAACTGCTTCAGGACCTGACACTTTTAATAGAAAATTTAGTGAACAGAGTGATACTCCCTTCGAACCGCCATCGTGTTGATCCTTTCTCTTCTAATTTAGAAGAATATCTGGATCCTAAATTGAATCTAGGCTATGACACCGAAAAACTGTTATCTGACCTGCCTAAACATTTGCCTGAGGATCGAGAAAAAACCCTCAGAGAAAGATGTTCCCAATTTCTTGTATTTCTTATTAAAGAACTTCGCAATAGGTTGCCGGATAATGTGCAAATACTCAAAACTATGTCACTGTTCAATGTTGAAAACACTCTTCGGGTTGTGAAAAATTCGATTGTCCCACTTTTAGAATCCTTCAATATTAGTGCAGAAAACATTACAAAAATTGAATTTCAGTGGTCAAATATAACCTTAGTAAAATGGAATGAAACAAAGAACACGGCGAAATTTTGGGCTGAAGTTAATGAGTACAAAGATGCAGCAAATATAAATCCTTATAAAGAACTTGCAAATATTGCTATAACAATGTTGAGTTTGCCCCATTCAAACGCTGAAATTGAAAGGGTTTTCAGTCAAATGAACCTGATTAAAAACAAATTGAGAAATAAAATGAAAACAGACACTACAAATGCATTACTACATATACGTTATGGTTTAAACCGTATGTCAGGAACTTGTGTGTCATATAATTTTCCAAATGAAGTGCTTGATTTAATTCCTTCAAATGATAAGTATCGAAGTTCACAAGAAAGCACAATTGATCAACCTGGACCATCAAGTACCGTCACCGACGAAGCAGATATTGAGGATGATGATCTAAACATTATATTGCAAACTATGTAAATATAACAAGTGTGAGTAGTTATGATACACTGAATAATTTTTCTATTATAGGGATTCAATTTGTTAATTACCATTTATTGAACAAGTAAATATTTTCTTTAGATTAGTTTCAATTAAACTGAACATGTCACTTTTAGTGCCTTTGTTTACTTTCTGAGCTCAAATTGTGAGGATATATATATATATATATATATATATATATATATATATATAATATATATATATATATATATATATATTTACTTTATTAGCATGGAAAATTATTTTCATTGAAACATATCTTTGATTTAAACAATTAAACAACATTTTTCTCCATACTTTCTAAATCAGAAATGCTTATTTACTTTTGAAACTTATAATGATTTAAATGAAAAGCATTGATTTTGTAAAAATTAGGAAGAAAATAACCTTACAATAAAGAAAAAAAATTAGCCGGTTTTTTTTAGCCATTTTCTGTTAAGTCTAGCCGGAATTTAGCCGATTTTAGAGCTTGAGTTAGCCGATTTCGGCGAAAGGCATCTAGCAACACTGAACTCAGACTTCTTAGTGAGGAAACAAATGGGGGTTTACCGGAGGGATATATGTATTTAGCCAAACACGTTACAGTATGACCCCTACATTGCTACCGGACTGAGTGAAGGATTGGGTGTAGCCTGGTAACCATACGTTGAGTTACATAAAAGCATTTACCTAATTTGTTTATTAAACATGTTATGTGAATTCTAGTGTTTATTCCTTTTCCTTTTTCCATAGTATTTGTATAATAATTGTTTTGAAATATCCCCACCTAATAATTTCACCATATATAATTTGAAATATTATGTTATAATTGAGGACAGACACCTAAAAATGCCTACGTGTTGATACTAGAACTAGGTTTTAGGATGTTTCGATACCTACCTACCTGTTACGTGAAATTGCACATTGCGTTGCATATTACATACACACTCCCTATATGATTTATCCACAACTCAATCCCTCCCCCTTTCCAGTATTCACGACTGGCTCTTTACGTTACACCATTTATAATGCATTTCTCACCGATACCAATACATAGATTAAAGTTTGCCATTATTATTATAAAACCTACATTTAAATATATAGTTTGCCATTATTATTATAAAACCCACATTTAAATATATTCAATTATACCGTTTTACAGACATTTGCAATTTACACCTCCCAGTTTCCTTACTATTATGCAGTTATGTATGGTTACTTTTAACATTTTACAACACTTCCACACCCATCAAAGTTTGGTTTATATGTCATTTTACCTACTGGGGGGCGAATCCCCCCTCCGGTTAGGCAACATACCCTACTAGGTTTAGTTTGTTATATGTTGGTTTACCTACTAGTTTTACTTCCTTGAATGGGGGTACCCGGTTAGGCTAGGTTGGTTAGTTCTTCAAGGGTACGACCCGGTCAGGCAACATTCCCTACTAGGTTAAGTTCCTTACTAGGTTAGGTTAGGTTAGGTTACATTCCCTACTAGGTTACCTACTAGGTTAGGTTTGGTTAGGTTACATTCCTTACTAGGTTAGGTTAGGCCTTTAAGGGGGGTACAGGGGGGCAAAGCCCCCTGGTCAGGCAATATTCCCTACTAGGTTAGGTTACATTCCTTACTAGGTTAGGTTAGGTCTTCAAGGGGGGGTATTGGTCATGCAACATCCCTACTAGGTTAGGTTAGGTTAGGTTAGGTTACATTCCTTACTAGGTTAGGTTAGGTCTTCAAGGGGGGGTATCGGTCAGGCAACATCCCTACTAGGTTAGGTTAGGTTAGGTCTTCAAGGGGGGTTATCGGTCAGGCAACATCCCTACTAGGTTAGGTTGGTTAGGTTACATTCCTTACTAGGTTAGGTTAGACCTTTAAGGGGGGGTATGGGGGGGCCAAGCCCCCCCCCATTAGGCAAACAACCCTTCTAGGTTAAGTTCCCTACTAGGTTAGGTTAGGCCTTTAAGAGGTAAAGCCCCCCGGTCAGGCAACATTCCCTACTAGGTTAAGTTCCCTACTAGGTTAGGTTGGTTAGGTTACATTCCTTACTAGGTTAGGCTAGGTCTTCAAGGGGGGGGGGGGAGTTCCCCTCCCCCAGTCAGGCAACATCCCCTCTAGGTTAAGTTCCCTACTAGGTTAGGTTAGGTTAGGCCTTTAAGGGGGGTTAGGGGGGGGTGAAGCCCCCCCCCCATCAGGCAACATTTCCTACTAGGTTAAGTTCCCTACTGGGTTAGGTTACATCCCCTGCTAGGTTAGGTTATGTTAGGTTGGTTTGGTTCAATAAGGGGGGGGTACAGCAGGTCCAGCCCCCCCTTGGTCAGGCAACATCCCCTACAAGTTAAATTAGTTTTGTTATATGTTAACCTATGTTTAATTTGGTATTTTGTATTTATTATTACCACCCAGGACTTAAATCCCACCCCCTCCTGGGCCCGTTATATATGTATTTGTATTAATTCATATTTTGAACCCATCCCACATTTACATTTAGTTCCTTAACTACCCATTTACTTTTATTACCCTTAACATTGCCAACTTATTTTGTTAAGTGCTTGTTCATTTACCTCAGCCCCACCCTGCCTCAACCAATAGCATCAAAGCATTTTTGCTACTACACCCCACCTCCCCTACCCTGTTTTGTACGGTCTGGCCTCCTACCACCTCCTAACCGTAGAACTCCAACACTGTTGAATCTGCCGCCATGACTTCGACTGGTGCATCAACTTCACGCTCGCCCTAGCCCCTCACCAGGAACTCTTTGCCAACTTCATGTAACAATTGTTACACGAGTTACAAAGATTTCTCTGCCTATTACTCAGGTAATTATGAGCGACTAATCGGTTTTTGCCAGGACCATGGCCTCCTGAGAAAGCAGGTCTTTTGCCCCCATTCAGTTACAAAGATTTCTCTGCCTATTACTCTGGTAATTATGAACGGCTGATCTGTTTATGCCAGGACCACGGCCTCCTGAGGAAGCAGGTCTTTTGCCCCCATTGTGGGAATGAGTGCCGCCTAGATTTGCAAAAGAAGTGCTTCAGGTAAATACCTTGAGTAGTTTGTTGGTTTCTACATGTAACGGTGATATGACCCGGCCCTAGATTAATGGCAATATTATATTACACCTATACCATTTATGACCTACTCCATGTTTCCATGTTTTGAGGTTTATAATTGGTGTTTTTCCTTCCACGTTTACCTTTAGGTGTGACCGGTCTTATCGACCGCATAGTAAGAAAGCGAAGAAATACTGTTCTTACTACTTTTCCTTGTTTAAGGGCACTTGGTTCTCTGGGTCCCACCTTGATGTTGAGACAGTTCTGTTCTTCGCATACCTGTATGCGTGTGATTTTTTTTCTTACAAGGTTGCGAGAACAGAACTTTGGACTGTCGGACTCAACAATTAATGATTGGGCCAGCTTCTCCCGGGAAGTAAGTATTTTGCTTATCCCCTCACCCTTTTCCATTCCTACCCCCTCCTTCTCCCTCACTCTCTCCCCCCCCCCTCCCTCTTTCTCATACACAACCTGCCTTGTATTATTATGAAATTTACCCTACTTAATTACCTCCCCTAACACTGACTTTTATTTCAGGTCATAGTTTATTGGTGCTTCCAACAGAAGAAGCAAATTGGTGGGCCCGGCACAATTGTTGAAATTGATGAGGCGAAGTTTGGGAGAAGAAAATACAACGTAGGTTGCCTCATCGAAGGGCAGTTGGTGTTCGGTGGTATCTGCAGGCAGACCCGGGAGTTTTTTGTTGTTCCCGTATCCGACAGGACGAGTGGGACTCTGCTTGCAGTTATCAAAGAATACATTGTGCCGGGTACCACTATTATTTCTGACTGTTGGAGGGCTTATGACTGCCTGGGAGATGAAGGTTATGTCCACTTGACAGTCAACCACTCGATGAACTTTGTGGACCCAGAAACCGGTGCCCATACTAATACTATCAAGAGGAGGTGGAGGGAACTCCGGCAGTCGACTCCAAGATACGGGAGGAGAATGTACAACTTCATCGGGTACTTGGCTGTTGCTTATTTCAAGCTGCATTTTGAAGAACCCAAGACCCGCCTCCACGCATTCTTAAAGGCAGCTGCTGCTGTGTACCCTCCACCCCTTTAAGGTAAGGTCCAAACATTATTCTTAATTATTATTTTTTAGGAAAGTGAGTGTTAGGCTTTTGCCGAAAGTTGTGTTAAGGTATCTTACTATTCAGTGGGGTGCTGCTAAGACAACTCGTACCTTCCACCATACCCCGCCCACCCCCGTGCGTTACCCCCCCCCCCTTAGTGAACATATGGCTCCGTGGTGGTTGGGGAATTCAAACATGGCGGCTGTGTTTACATTAACCTCACCGTAACGAATACTTGGTACCGTCCTATAGGACCGTTCTTCGGTGACTTAGACTATGGCAATTGACATTTTCTATGTTATTTTAGTTGCTTTACAAGGGTTGTAAGGAATATTTTTTTCGTTTGGTTGGAACTAAACTTTAATTTACCTTTGAGTTTGGTACGGCTATTATGTAACTTTCAAAGGTCAATTACTGCTTAGTTACAGCCAGCCGAATGGATATTACTTTTAAATCTTGTACAGCAACTAAAATAACATAGGAAACAGTCAATTGCCATAGTCTAAGCCACTGCGGATTGCTTCTGTAGAAATACCAAGGTTTATAGTGAAATTTCCCAATTAATTTTGTTAGTAAATTTCAAATTTAATTACTTATTTTTGACAAAGTTTAAATCGATTGCAGGTTTTATCTGGGAGACGATGATGTGGGACATAGAACCCCTTGTACTTCCTCTCAGTGTCCATCAACGGGAGGGGGGTCCACATAGTTGGAGAGCAGCAGTCAATGTTTAAAGTTACTAAACATTCGGTATTAATTTCCTACTTTAATCAAATTTATAGAAAACTTAATTTTTTACATTTCCCTTCATCTTATATTTTTTGTTGGCTGTCGTGCTTACGTTGTCTTAGCGGCCATATTAACTACAGCGTTAGCTCGTCTTTTCCTTCATACTTCAATCTTGGCTTTCATGGACACTTTCTTTTTCCAATGTGTTGTACACACGCTACTACCTTCTTGACTCAACCTATTCAGTAACACACCTCTTCTCTCTTCCTACCACCATCTGCCGTGTTAAAGCTACAATAGTTATATGAAATGACTGATTCTATTCTTCCACAATCCATGTTAGCATTCATTGATCCAATTCCATGGTTTCTAATTACTCTCTCGACCTTTCTCATAATCATATCTACTCTTAATTTTGGTTTAATGCACCATCATCTGCATCTAGTGATAAGATCATGCTTACTCCCTCTCACCCAATTCTATCTGTTCTTACTGAACAAATATACACAGTACATGGATCTAATCTCTCTTTTCACAGTTCTTTACAACATGATTCACACAGTTAAGATGTCTGCTCTTGAATTCATTTTGTAACTTCTAACTTTTTAGACTGAGTGAAGGTTCTTCTGTTCCAATTTCTTATTTTCAATGTATCCTTAGTTGTTATAAACTGGGAGATCTTAACACCCCATTATGCCTGAAACTGCAGGACCACTTCAAAGTTGTGCCTCTCCATTTATGTGGCAAAAACCATGTAAGATTTACTGGCTAAATGCACTAAAGAACTGCCTGTTCCTTGTAGTGTGTAGTACCTAGATCACCAACAATGATTTTTGGTGCTCCTCCCAGCAAGGCCACTATTTACAATTATGAATCTAACCTTCATTAAGAGGTGTCGACCTACAAGGCAGCAGGGGCTCATTCCCAAGAGCTCGGGAGCTAATCGATGTACTACCAGTTGGGCCTGCTGTTAGTACACAGATCTATTACAAGTTTTTGTGGCTCGCTTCTCAATCCCCAATCTGTACCGTGCCATTAGCAAGCATATTTCATTCTGTTAATTCATTCACGGTCTATTTTCTTAGTCTACAACTTTACACATATGGGTAATTTAATGTCGGAATTCTTGCATCCATTATGATATGAAACAGTCGTAGAGATATAACGGACTAATGTCTCACTTATTTTGCACCAAAATCATCACTCTCCTGTCTATTTATTCTAATGCACTTCCACCATATCAATCTATATAATGTTCTCAACCAATCTGTTGTACTGTGCACCCTCCACAATGTCTATGTATTCTATCAAAAGGGTACTCTACGTAGATCTCTTCACATACATTTTATGCAACATTTCCCATTAGTACTTTTAGTTTTCACATAACTGTTTCATAATACTTAATTGGCACACATCGTCTAACTTTCTTTAAAATCCGAAATTATTAATTCCCTTAAAATCATTTGTAGTCTGTCTACTTTCTCGATTTTACAATTGCAGCTTTCACTTCAATTAGCCTCAAACTTTTCTAATGCTTTCCACTCATGAATCATTAAGCTTCAACTCTCTTCTTTTCCACATTCATTATTCGTAATATTCTCACTCCAACGACACAGAAAGCACCTCCCTATTTCCATATGTTCGCTGATACGTCAGTTAATTAACATTCCCGGCTGCATTTGTTAAATGTCTAAAAACTTTTGTTCTCTCGAAATTTGGCGCTCACCTTCCCATCCCCACCCTTCTTTACAAAATTTTATTTAACTTTACTTTTTAGGCTGTGTTTGGGTTAAAACCTTGCAACAGATTTTTGAGACACTTCTAACGAACAGATTTCCCCCAGATTTAGTGTACATGTTCAAAGTCGGTGACAAAGCAATATCTAAAAAAAATTTCAATTAAATGCTACTGCAATTTTATTGTTGCGTAGTATGCACAAAGGGATTATTGTTACATAGCGTCGGGACCATACATTCATATAATTTCATAATGATCGTGCAATCGGTTCAATCACTCGGTGATGCAAGCAGTACTTATTCAACTGGTAAACACTAAAAAATCACAAATAAAACTAATTAAAAATTGTCAAAACACACTTTTATTTCCTATTACACTTAAAAGTATAAAATAAAACCACCTGCAATCCACAATATTATTGATTACTTACGTATAAACATAAAACGTGGGGAGCCTATTTACCTATGCTAGCATTCTTTTCCTTGCTTTCCTCAAGCTCTCTGGTATGTACGAAGTTTGTGTTTACTTATGCCTAAAAGTAAAATCGTGGGCAGCTTACCCTAACTTACATACAACTCTATAAGATATGTTTTGTAGTGGACTGTATTGAAAACGTACTTTATTGATGCAATGTGTATATACAGACATTAGTGAAGAAAGAGCTTTATGGATGCAAAATTTCACGTGCGTAATGCGAATTGTCAAGGAATTTCCAACAATGACGTCAATAGCCTATTCTCAATGGTTCTTGAGGAAACTGACCAGGTATGGAACCAAAGAGTATGAAAGTCCGTGGTAACAATCACTTGACCGCCTCCACTGCTTTCACAGACCTCTTCAGGTCTTAACCAACTTGCATCATGAGTAGGTACAGAGCGAGATTTAATCCCACACATCCGTGTTGTAAAATCTTGCTTTCGGAAACTCTCTCATCATTCAAATGTGTCTGTATAGAATTGTATGGAAATTAGGTCAGTCCACACCCCACGATTTTGATTACTAATGCTGTGGATCTCGCAGAGTGTTATTTTAAAACTCTTTGCTACATTTTCAAATAAAAGCTGGTTTTCATTTATTTGTAGTTTTACTTTATTTTTTACCTCTTTTATACTCTCACGTCCTCTTGACTACCCTACTACTCCAATAAATATTGCACCAAGATTTTTTTCTTTACTTATACAACTTACCTCTGTTTGTCTTCATTTCTTTCGCGAAAACTCTGATTTCCTAATTTTATTACAGTGCCTGCTATTTTTATTATCTCTTCCCAACTTCTTACTATCGTAAACAAACTTCCCTGATCCTATGGCATTATCATTGAATTTCACATAAATAAAAATTAGTGGAAGAGTAAGTGACGTCTATCTATTATATTTATATATATATAATATATATATATATATATATATATATATATATATATATATATATATATGTATATATATAACGTGCATTCATAGTACATCATAACGGATGCTTGTATATAAAAACACACACACACACCACATACCTATATATATATATATATATATATATAATAATATATATATATATATATATATCATATATATATATAATATAATATATATATACATATATATATATATATATATATAATATATATACATATATATATATATATATATATATATAATGGTAATCTTGTAATTTTTTCGACTTTGGTGCGCCTTTCTTAATTTTTCTTAAATAAGGATAAATGTTGCAATGTTCTCATATCTCTTGGAGCCACCAACTACTGGGGGAAAACGCATGCGTACATAAAAACACACACACACACACACACACACACACACACACACACTCACACACACACACACACACACACACACACACACACACACACACACACACATATATATATATATAATATATATATATATATATATATATATATATATATATATATATATAGCTCAACATATTGAACCAAAGAGTAAATTACGCATATTCTAGTTATCTTGCTCTCAATCGCGATTCGCTTTTAGGCCTATCTGAAAAAGATACCCAACACTTTCATTTTAGCGCATAATTGGTAGGCCTTGGGGAAAAGAGTAATGGCTTATCGTCCTTAAGAAATATGATGATGATACGATGATTGTCGAACGTACGATTAGCAAGGAAAGCAAGTGTTGTAGAGTGGATAGATCGTCCCTTTCCTTCTGAGGCCCAGCGCCATCAACAAACACCAATGAGAAGTAAATGCCCTCAAAGGCTTCTAAAGGTAGTGGATCACCTCAAATCACAATTGGGCTCCTGACAACAACGTTCTTTCAAATGAAGTCAAGATCAACGTATAATCAACACTATTATAGTCAAATATCATTTGCAATTACATGTAAGCAGGTAAAAAAGGGATACATCACAATGCAAAGCGACTTGAACACTTGAACGATTAAAGAAATCAGTAACAATATGTTACAATATACAGAACAACCACAATAATAACCAAATCTCAAATGTATCCGCCCTGACCACCACATAATAATAATATCAGACACCGACATCACATCATTGCAATTACATTCGCAAGTAATCAATGCGGTATATGATTTATTATAACAAGAACATTGCCAAAAATATGATTAATTACAACACATGGATGTATTATTAATATAGTTATTTTTTGGTGGGGAGCCTCTGGATGAGGTAGTATCTAGCACCATTTTAATTATTTTGGGGGCTCTGGATGAGGTATCTAGCACCACTTTAATTATTTTTGGGGCTATGGATGAGGTATCTAGCACCCTTTTAATTATTTTTGGGGCTCTGAATGTGCTATCTGGTACCGAAAACATTTTAAAACTAGAGCGCTATGGAAAACGACATTTACGCATCTGAATTTAACCTTTAAAAGTATAAAGGTCAAATATCTTATTCGAAAACAATCATCCACAACCAAAGTATTGACTATCCAGTCACTTAAAACTTGGAAAGAAAAATATTTCAACTTTCCAGTGACCTTGAAAAGTACGCCACGCCAAACAATATAATTACCAAGGCCAACAACCAGAGAACCTAGAAACCAACGGATAGTAATCGACTAAAATGAATAACTTTTGTATTTTTCAAGATTAACTTTTTTGTTAAAATCAAAAAGACTATTTGCAGCTGATGAAGAGTTAAGACTTCGAAGGAATGAAGAAAGGTGGGGAACGGAGCGAGGTTTTATTGCTGAACGTCTTTTCATTAAGAGATGAAATTATAGTAACATCAACATGAAATTTATTCATATGGACTTTTAATCTCATATGTACACACATACGGTACATATGTATCAATATTCATATAGGTATGCATAGATATATACACAGACAATTGACATCATATGCACATATACATTTATGCACTGAGAGAGAGAGAGAGAGAGAGAGAGAGAGAGAGAGAGAGAGAGAGAGAGAGAGAGAGAGAGAGCGATTGTTTCCAAAAGCTGTTGCTTACAGAGAAGCATACATAAAGAAAAAAAAATTAAATTGCATAATTTTATTGAGTGTTTCTACCAATATTTTACTTGTGTGCAGTGGGTAAACATTATCAAAATTTAATTACAGCTTTGATATTTACACATTATTCTATCCATGGAGGGAGCACATGACAAGGTGCCCCTCCCCCTTAAATCCGCCGCTGGTCTCATCCAGCCTATAATTAACTATTTAAAATATATGTATTTTCTTATTAATGCAAGCTAAAAGATGGCAATTATTGATGGAAATAAGTTTCATGTACACGTTTCATGTGGCCACAGATTATTTAACAGTAAATCAAGTATTCATTTCAATAAAAAAAAAAATCCCTTAACTTCGATGACATGTTAGCTGCTTAGGAAGTCTATATCAGTGACTTTATAACTCAAAATAATTTTTGGAACTTGGTTGAATCTCAGGTCTGAATTGGCTCCTATGGGGAAAGATTTAAACAAAACAGAAATAAAAAAAAATTAAACTATGAAAAAAACTTTTTTGGCTAAATGATATTTAAGAGGAAAGGGCACAGACGGGTTGCATTAGTTAACACTCGCTTGAACCTAATGGTTACATCTTTAGATTGTGTCCTGTACTTGTTTGCTCGTTATATGAATTCAGGGTAATGATATACGCCTCTCGCCAATCATTTCGTCCAATCAATTCGGGATAAGGATATACTAATTTTTTTTTCTTTCCTCTTTAACGCGTCAGTGACGGTCTTACATTAGGAATAAAAATGTATTTGCTTGTTCTATGAATCAAAATAATTCCATGAATTATTTCATTTGAAGGCCAAATATAACTTTTCGAGAACAGTAACCACCAATATCGTCAAAATTTTCCGCGGTCAACACCTTTGCTAGTATTTTATGTAATTTCGCTTTACTTTGTTCCTTTTCGTACTGGTATTTATTACTAATCGTACTTCAGTTTCTTTACTGCGTTCTCCTCCATTTTGTTCACATCCGAATCTTCGATTTTGAGGAACGTAAATGGTAATTTCATGCACTTTTTTCTTGTTCCACAATAATAATAATAATAATAATAATAATAATAATAATAATAATAATAATAAATAATAATAATAAGTAACTGGTACTATATTAATTTTTTAGGGCGAGGCAAGTAACGAGTTAAATCTGGTGCTTGAACTCTCTCTCTCTCTTTGTCTGTCTTGCCACCACTCAGCCATCATCAACGTATACATACAACTCGATCTCTTCCTCCACTGCTCACCGACAACACCCCCCCCCCCCCCCCTAATCCTTTCCCTGTACTCACGACTACCACTAACCTAATGGGAGCACCCTAGAGCGAGCGGACAAAGAACACATGCCACAGCAGCGCAGGACACTTGTGCCACTCCGTGCCACATGACACCTCTCCACACGGAGGCTCCCAAACCTCGTACCCCAACACAGAAACAGAAACACCGGGCATCATCTTGTTAGGGTACCGAGGATGGAGACGAGTGACCTTCTGAACGCTGTTGATTAAGTTCATAAGGAGCACCGAACTTAAGAAGGGGGTAGCCAAGACCGTTGTCACAATATAGATGAAGTCACAGACCGAGAGAAAGAGAGCGATGGGCTTGAAGCATTCAACCCTTTGGTGAATTTATATATAATGCATTCAAATCTTATATCACAAATATATCTTCTTCTAAAACATGTAAAGAACACACACACACACACACACACACACACACACAGATTTAACTCACAAAAACTTATAATTTTTTACACGTAAGTTCAATACATTCATCATTTCACGAGAGAGAGAGAGAGAGAGAGAGAGAGAGAGAGAGAGAGAGAGAGAGAGAGAGAGATGCCTTTCTCCTTTATATTCAACAGCTAATGCTGAATGGGACGGAAAGGAAGAAAGATAGCCTATCTGAGGAAGAGTATGCGAGAAAAATATGGTGTTAGTAAGACAGTATGTGGCGGTTGCATGAGAGAGAGAGAGAGAGAGAGAGAGAGAGAGAGAGAGAGAGAGAGAGAGAGAGAGAGAGAGAGAGAGAGAGAAATTAATTTTTGCGTATTAATACCTCCTGCCTTTTTCATATTCAACAAGTAACATTTAGCGAGAGATATTTTTCATCCGAATTAATATCTTACGTATCTTGTTTTCGAGAGAGAGAGAGAGAAATATCATATGGGCCTATGCCTTTATCATCTTTATATTCAGCCAGTTAAAATACCAGACGGTAACGGAGATGCTGAAAGATTAACTGCTACAAACCACAAAGGTCACTGGTGCAGTCACAGAAAATTATCGTTTAACGCCGGTCTTTTAAATCAATAACAAAAAAATTCAATTCACACAACATTTATCCGTTGATAATTCATGTATTCAACTTCACACAATATATATACGTTGATAAGTCTGTACACACAACAAGCCGGAAGTCAAACAGCAAATCCACTATGTTCGCTTTGCTTCTGCCATGGCTGGCAGCGCGAGACCTCGAAAGACGTTTTACTTATTTCTGAATTTCGCTGCGCGTTAGGACATGAAGGACTGGTATGATGGGGGTATAAAGAAGACCTGTTGTAATAACATGCTTGTATTGATGATGATAATAATAATAATAATAATAATAATAATAATAATAATAATAATAATAATGAAAAAAATTTGAACTTTGGCATACACACGTCAAGTTTACAGAAATACAGACCAAATTAATCATAACATTCAAAAGTGCAAAATTCAAAAATACTGTCACCATAACAATACAAGTACGGAGTGATTACCAAGTGAAAGCGCAAAGCGAAGTCAAACCAACAAAGAGTACCGGGGAAAGAGGTGACGATGAGTGAAGTTACAGGCCCTCATCATCAGCAAAAAAAATAGTGGTAACCATGGCAGCAAAAACAGATCGTATCCTTAATTCACAAATTAATCTACTTGCGTATGTATTTTCCCTTTTAAAATCCCTTATTCTTTCTAATTTTACGCTCTCTCTCTCTCTCAATTTCGATAAGAATGTGGCGTGTGTGTCGAGACTATTGCCGCAAATTGTGTAGTAACATCTCAAACATGACCAGCGTTGTGTCCCCAACCATACAGCCAATGGAGGATAATATATCTTAGTTTTACCAGACCACTGAGCTGATTAACAGCTCTCCTAGGGCTGGCCCGAAGGATTAGATATATTTTTACGTGACTAGGAACCAATTGGTTACCTAGCAACGGGACCTACAGCTTATTGTGGGATCCGAACCATATTGTATCGATAACTGAATTTCTATCACCAGAAATAAATTCCTCTGGTTCCGCGTTGGCCGAACCGAGAATCGAACTTCAGGCCACCGGAATGGTAGCCGAGCGCGAAATGCACTCGGCCAACGTGGAACTGCCAATGGAGGAACATCCCTATCACTGTATATGTGTCAGCGAGACGCAGCCTAGACGGACTGATTGATTTATAGTTACTCTGTCGTCACAACACCTAAGTTACTGCCGCCGTAATATATTTAAACAGGAAGCTCAAAAATAAATAAATAAATTTAAAAGGAGCTTCATATAATATACCTAAAAATCTTTATATGTTTAGTCATTTCTGTAAATACATATGCTATCAATCATAGACATACTACGTATGTATATGATTTAAAATTTGTTGAGGTCAGCCTCAATAACATCCAGAATTGTAGCGAGGATAAGATGTCCATCTCAATCACTTCCCAAGAGAGGGAACTGTCTTACATTCTCAAGACTGGGATATTTGAAGGACAGCAATGTCTCAGTCATGGACACAATACAGTTGTCTCAGATTGTAGAATTTTCCTGACATCAACAACCCATGAGGAGTCTTGTATGTCCAATCCTGAGCCACATCGTTTTTTGTCTCCTTGGCATATAAGGATATGATCAAGGATACACTGATGACATAATTGCAAGCATGTTTTGCTTTGTTTTAATTCCTTCCCAAAGGAACTGCCAAAGGTTTTTAATTTTCTGACCTACAAGAGGATATACAGGCCGATACGGTAATAGTTATTTTCTGGGTTCTAGGGAAGTGACTGCTGACTTAGCAAGATGATCGATCACCTTGCTCGTTTCCAACTACCCCCGCATGGGAAGCAACAATCAAAATTTACTTCTTCGCCTCTTCTTTTCACTAGTAACAACTATTCCAACTTTTTAAAAATCAATGGATGAGAAGAATCAAAATATTCTAAAGAAAGAACACTTCTTGAGTCACAATATAGTTAAAACTATTTTCATTCAAAGTTAAAAATTCCTTTAAGGCCTTCAAAATTCAATACAATTCTGCTGTAAAAATAGATGCAAAAATAATAATCTCCCGCGTCTTGCTACATCAAGAAAGCCCACTCTAAAGCCGACGCCAACACCCGACTTTTAAGCCATCTGAGAAACTGAAAGTTATATCCTGTTGGGAGGAATGACCTAAAAGTATTGATTTCATTGTCTCATTGGATATGTCTGCCTTGGTAAAATCAAAACATCTGAACCATTTTACCTCTGGTAGGTTGAGCGAGAGAGAAAGCGAACCGAATACCTAGCATGTCGTCTCCATCCTTGACATTTAATTGCTTGATTATACATTTTAATCTCAATGCAAATGGTTGGTGTTGCTTGGAGTGATTTCCATAAAATTGCCAATGCCTATCATTTCTGATACAAATATTGGCTAAGGACTTACAGAGACTGTTGTGTAACAGCTCCGAACCAACAGACGTTGGTAATGTAGATCCAAAGGCATCTCACCAGCGTCTACAAGAAATTCTTAGTGGGGTATGATTTAATTGCTCCTGTAGACAATCTTACTACTACTACATAATAAACTGAATTAGGCAATTTAAGGCTATTAGGCTTTGCTGAGGTGTACACTTCACACCTATAAGTTAATTTTGAAAAGATTAATGCTTGTATAATATCAATGTCTGCGTTCGGTCAGCACACCATGAAGTGCGGGACAGAACTTTCAGCATTTTGTCTTAATATATTTCACACGAGGAATCCAAGTCACCTTGCTGTCAAAAATCACCAAAACATGGAATTCTCTGTCCATGCATGAACAGGTCTGGATCAGGATGGAATCCTCTTAAATGGCAAGGGTGAACGTTACCGTTTTACTAATTGAAAACCTAAACCCATTCATCTCAGCCCACTTTATACCTTACCAATGCGCAAATGAAGGTGGCATCCAGCCACTGTCATCCTTCTTGCTGCAAAAGATATCAAAAGGTCACCAATATAAAGAGTACAAGCTACATCCTGGGGAATTATTTTGGATACCCCATTGATTACTAGGGTGAACAAGGTTACACTTAAAAAATTTCCTCGTAGCACTCCTTGGTTGAATACAACTGACATTGTAGCTCTAACATGAACTTGAAAGAACCTATTTAAAAAACAAAACAAAACAAAATAAAATAAAATCAAATAAAAAGCGACTTGATAAAACGAGACAAATTGCCTCTCACGTTACATACATAAAGAGCCTCAGAATGCTATATTATCAGCATTCTCGACATCAAAGAAAAGTGATGCGATGCTACTTGTTAGCAAAAGCTTCACATATCGATAATTACATTAGAACCAGCACATCAGCTGTTGAGTGCACAGTTCAAAAAGTGCACTGAGCAGGTGACAAATATTTACCATGTTCCCAATACCACATCAAACGTGTATTCTCACCACTTTTTTCCTTATTTTTACACAGTCGTGACAACAGTGCAATGGGTCTTGCCTGGTTTCACAACCAGCAATAATTCTAATGATGCAGATGGCAAAGACTCCCTAGTATCATGATTGTTGGGCACCTTTCAAAGCATCTTCTTGACACAAATTTTCAGCTTAGGAGCACAAGATAAACCTGGAGCTTTCTGAGAAGAGGTGGGAGAGTAAGTCCCCAATGGTGCATCCTCTAGAGCATCTATAGGGCAACAGGGTTGGCCTAGGCTCTAGAGGGACACACAAATAGGTTAGAGATACTGATGCCTCCAAAGAGACTGGAGAGCCAGCTAGAACTGGCACAACCCCGAAAGTCCCACACACCAGGTATAACTAGAGAGGGAGTGCCACGCATATCTGACATGGCCTCCAAAAAAGTAGGGGTGCCACAGACAACTGGGACAGCCTCCACAGAAGCAGAAGAGCCAGAAATTACTCACACAGCCTCTGAAAAGGCAGGATTGCCAGAAATTACTGGAGCAGCTTCCAAATAGGCAGGAGTGCACATAGTCACCGATCTTCTCTTTGTATTGCCAAAGGAAGCATCTCTGGTAGCATTTACAATTTTTTATTTGTTAGCAGATTCTAACATTCTGTTTAGCCTCTGTAAATGTGATGCACTCAAGTACCCTCAAGGTTTGTATTTCATTTTCCATGATGTACACATCACAATATTGTGAAGCGGATGGATGATAATTTCCACAAATTTTGCATTTTGCTTCTCGATAACATACACCAAGCTCCAGTTCACTAAACCTAGCTTCTGCCTACAAGATCTATTGCATGACCATGTTCTTGATATCAAAAACTTTAAATATAACCATGCTATTCTTAATACATTAGAATTAAATGTAATAATTAAATACCTAGGCTCCATTTACCTTCCTTTCAATTCTGATCACACCCTGAGATTTCAATTCTTCAAGTTTCTCTTCTGAATACATCATCAGTTGATACGACTCGTCATGCAAATGTGTTCAGCCAAGCCTCTTGGCCAGCCACCATCTTCGTTAATAACCATCAGTGATAACAATAGTGGTGAAAACAGATTTTGGAGCTGAAAGTGATCTTCCTTCTAACAGTGAAACTGTGGACATGAGACGAAAGTAAAATCTGATGATATTCAAATTGATTTACATTGGCCAGTTACAACAGGAAAAGAATGAGTTACAACAGGAAAAGAATGAGATGCAAAGATAAAAATGTCACCAACAAAATAATTCTGTCACCACCTCCAGTAATAATGAGAATAGTTAAAATGGAAACCAGACAGACCTCCTACGCAACCAAATTATGCACAATAATGCAGAAAATGACGCACCAAATGAACCAAACCCCCACTAACCCCTAATGCTAACACAATAATGTACTTTCCCATAGAATGTCAACTTTTGAAACACTTCACTGAATTATAGATGTTCATGAAAAAGGATACCAGGTTAGTGCAAAATTAGGAAAATATAGAAATAGATAATGAACTGTAATTGGAGATAATGAAGGAACTGCAATTGAATTAACAATCCCAAGACAATAAGGGTTGTAATAAAAGAGCTTAATGGTACCAAGACTGTTAAGATCATTATAAAGAGAATTTACTCTATCTATCACTACACTGCCTTATAGACAAATTACCCATACTAGCATAGCCTACCATGGCACACCAAAGTCAGCTTTGGTCCAGAAATGATAGGCGAGTGTTAGGCTAGATACCTGTATTCCTGACATAATAAAAATAGATCACATACGTGAGCTGTTAGTATTAATAGAAATTTTTCGCTTTTATACAGCAACTGGAAAGCAATGCACATCAAATGAGATTAGAAGTGTAGCCCCAGACAGCTAATGAATGAACATCCGGGCAGGGAGCACGGAGGTGCATAGAGCTTAGGGACAGTAGACTTGAAAATTTCAAACCTGTTCCAGTTACACACTCATTTAAAAGTAGGCTGATCTCCGTTTATTTGGGAAGTTGAAGTAAAGTGACGTTTTTATCTAAGTATGTTAGAGAAGTCCATCATGTTGATATGATTCCTGTTGAAAATGCATGTTTTCTGCTGAGCCCTCGGCCCACGAACAAATAGTTTACAAGCCGGTATTGCCTTAATTAACAACCACAGTTGACTTCAACTGTGGAAAAACAAAATATTTCGGAACTGAAAGTTATATTCCCTCCAATGGTGAAACTGTGGACAGTGGAGGAAGTGAATTACTGTACATGAAAATAATGTTAATAACAGAAATGGATTTACACTGGAGAGAGAAGGAAAAAAAAAAAAAGAAAGAAAGAAGAGAGAGAGAGAGAGAGAGAGAAGGAGAGAGAGGATAGAGAGAGAGAGTAGAGAGAAGAGAGAGAGAGAGAGAGAGAGAGAGAGAGAGAGAGGGCTGAAGATTCTTCAGCGCAATCGATTTTCAGTACAGAGTATAATCAAGACCACCGAAAATAGATCTATCTTTTGGTGGTCTTGGTATAATGCTGTACGAGCCACGGCTGATGAAACTATGGCCCAGTGGTGGGTGGCCTGTCCTATATCGTTACCAGACGCATGATTATGGCTAACTGTGGCTACAGGGATTTTTGGTATGCTTGATGACTGGAGGGTGGATGATCAAAAAACCAATTAACAGCCCTTTACCTCAGTACTTTTCAAGATTTGAGGGTGGACAGAAAAAGTTCGGACGGACAGACAATGCCATCTAAATAGTTTTCTTTTATGGAAAACTGGAAGCCAACTACAAAATAATGCCATGACCACCTCTGGTAATAGTGAGGATAGTAAAAATGGAAACCAGCATAAAAGCCTAAGCAACTTACCTATCAAAAATAATGCAGAAAAGTGTTAAATTAATCGAACGCCCACCAACCCTCTTGCTCATACAGTAATATACTTCCAATAAAAATGTCAGATTTAAGAGGATGACACACTTCACTGGGCTGCAGACATTCATAAAAAGGGATTCAAAGTTGTGGCAAAATTACGGAAATATGGCATAATGGCAGTACAAGATAATGAGGGAGCTGTAACTGACAATCACGAAAGGTAAATGAGGGGTTGTAATTAATAATGCTACAAACATTATTAAGGTCATCATCATGAGACTACTTTACTCCTAATTTGTCACCCGACTGGATTAGGGAGAAATACTCAAGTTGTACGAGATACCCTGATGGTCATCTATGCACACTCGCAGGTGATCTAAATGCTTGGGATAAATTATGTTTTTGGCACTTTGGCAGTAAAAGGTGTAGTAACAACTATTTATGAAGAAGATGCAGTAGTTCAAGCAGATTCATACGACACTATAACAGAAGTACTTAAGAAAATAGAGGACATCCGTAATTCACTAGGGTTATTTACTTCCAATGATAAAACAAAAGTATTGCAAAAAAAAAAAAGAACAGAAAGACTATTAACTGCAAGCAAAAGTACTAGAAGAAATACCAAAACGGGTATCATAACCGGAATGTGCAATCACAGAAATGAAGTTACCGAAATAAAACCAAAACGTCAACTTTCTTTGGTAAGAAAGGTAGCATGAGAAAGTGTTGGGTTCCCTGTCCCAGTCCTTAAGACAAAGTACTTTACATTTCCATAAGATCTATAATTGAAGAGAGTGCAAGTAACCTGATTAATCTTAGCTGGCGCAGAACGCAATCCCTAAAAGCCATTCAAAATAAAGCAATTTGGATCTTGCTTGGGTGCCATTGAACAGCAAAAATTGAAACAATCAAGACATGAACTACGATTACCGCCAGTTACTCAAAGAATACAAGTACTAGCTATTATTCAATTTATGAGATCCCTTAACACACCACTCAAGATGGTATTAAGCAGACCTAAATGAATCCTAAAGGGAAAGCAAAATATAATAAGATCAGCTCTGTTAGGGAACTCATGATACTGAAATATCAGTGATTACGTATAATGTAACTCAATTGCCACCCCGGGCTTATTCAAACATAAATCTCTTCCCAACCTCACAATTAGGAAATCTGATGTATGAAATGAGATGCTGAAGCATGATTTTGTCAAGAGATTTAAAGCTCTCTCAGATAGTACCAGCATCCTCAATATGAATGGTTCCCTGCAAGAAGATGGGCGAGATGGAGCAGGAGTAGCCCCTTTTCATAAGGCCCTCTACAAAAATCTCAATCTCTCACAATCAAAGCTTCTCAAATCTAAGCACTACAACACAAAGAGAACTTATGGGAGTTGCCATAATTTACGATTATCAAGAATGAGTCGCGAGATGCCACTATGTTTAGGATGTTATATCTGCTCTGCATTAAGATCATCCTAAAGTAAGAAACTGGCTAACAAAATTATGAAGCTTGTCTTTAATTTCAAAAAGCAGAATTAATGTGTTCATTATATTTGGACACCATATCACTGTAATATAGGAAGGAATAAAGCAGATGAACTCACGAAGCAGGGTTATTTTTAAAAGAAAAATTTGATTACAGTTTTCCCTACTATCAATTGGATCTTTGCAGCGTACCTTCGGCCCCTAGCTGCACCCCCTTCCATTTCTTTAACTGTACCTCCGTTCCTGCTCTCTTTCTTCCTTCTTACTTTCCACCCTCTTCTAACAATTGGTTCATTGTGCAACTGCGTGGTTTTCCTCCTGTTACACCTTTCAAACCTTTCTACTTTCATTTTTCCTTTCAGCACTGAATGGCCTCATAGGTCCCAGTGCTTGGCCTTTGGCATAAATTATATATTCCATTCCAATTCAGAAGGGAACTGAATATTCCTCTTTTCATGATACTCATAGCTTTGTTAGATTCTAATTCATTTCTAAAAATAAAGATTATTATAGTTATCAAAATAGTTTAATAATAATAATAACACATTATTATTACTATTATCAAAAGAGTTAAGCCAGACCAGCTCTCAGAGAGCTGGCCCGAACGATTAACATGAAATGGAGTATCGGGTACAGGCCATAGAACACACGAACACAATTAATATATTTACTCAAGTTTCCATCTACACAATAACAAACAAATAAATAAAACAGAGTAATGATAAAAATACGGAAATTGAAATAAATTTCTTCTTAATTCGCACTTTTTTAATTACCTTGTGGGCTTTTGTACCATCATAAATTACTTTTCACATTTTATTAATCAATTTACGTTTCGTCATGATTAAAATTGGGGCAACTGAAAATGTTGTAGACTGGTAAAATTTCCCCAACCGTCTTATTTCCAATGTTGGTTGTATTTTGGACATTCACATCATTAACAAACGTTTAATTATTACCGTTACTATCTCCTCTGACAATGTATGGTATGGTTCTCTTCTACTTCATGAGTATTTTGGATATCTACATCCATAGGCATTATTTAAGGAGATAAAGCTAGTATATTCTTAGCTTGTTTTTGTTTTCTTCATAACCTTTGTCTTTGATTTAACCGAAGTTTCTCTAATAGTTGGTTTCTTCGTTTGGGTGTTCTCTCCCAATGTCTCTCTTTTTTTTATCTTTAAATCCTAATCCATCACAGCTTCCCTCTGCTATTTCTGCAGTAGTATCTTCTTGTGCTATTTGCATCCATATTTCAACCGAGTTTGGTAAAATATTATCCACATCATTGCACCTGTCTCTCGACTCTTTACAATTTTAGTTTTTTCTATAAAGCATTGATTTCTTCTCGAGATTTATTTTTCTGCGCTCCGTTACTATTATTTGTATGCGTTGTTCTTACTGGTTCCTGGCACTGAAGAATATGTGTTTCTTAGACAGATCTTGAATTCCTCTCACTTTCAATTCTAATTTTGATTCTTTTATAGACATCTCAGTTCTTTCTTGTAGTATTTTTAAATGTATTGTATATATAGTATATACATTCCTTGGACCTTGCATGGTCTTGCCCACAGTTTATACACTTTGGTTCACCGCACCTCCATTGTGTGGCAGGTTCTTCAGATCCATAAGATGCACGCACATCATCATTTCGACTATATTTCTTTGTATACCCATATTTAACTACAATTTTGACACTTCAGTGGGTTTGGGACATATGGTCTTACTTCTCTGTTTTGGCCTAAAATTCTTACTTTTTGAGGTAGATCTTGACCTTCAAATTTTATTTCACCGATTTTCAATATTTTGCTATTTCTTTTTTCACTCGATATATTGTATATCTCACAATTTTTGAGTATGTGACTCTATCAAAGAGAATGCTCTTTTCGATTGGTTCGTCACTTCTCAGTAAAAACAATAGTACCCTGAATGCTATTCATAGTAACATGTTTTTTAATTTTTGTATTTATGTTATCTATTGTTGTTATAGACTTATATTCCTCAGACTGACTCTGTTGTGGCCCACGTCTTTTCTCTTATCTGTCTATACGTCATTTCTGCCGTAGAACGTTTGGTCAATCAATTATTTTCCAACTAGACTACTGATATTCTTGATCAACTTCCATAGCAAAACAGGGAGTCGAAGTGGGTCAAGGTTGGATGGATGGATGTATGAGTTTTAGGGCAAAAAGCCAGGCACTGGGGCAAAGGAAGCCCTTCAGCGCCGTAATGGAGATTAAATAAATTACATTATGAATGAGTTAATAAGTGTGTGAAGAAAATGGTTCATATTTAAATTACCATATGAGAAATGAATGAATTAATGAAGAAATAAATGAAGAAAATGCTTAATAAATAAATATATATATATCTATGATGTGATAGCTAAAAAATAATTAAATGTTATTAAAAATATTTATAGACTTTAAAAAGGAGATGAGAGCAGAAATATCTGCTTCATCTCCCAAAATATCACAAAGGGTTTTACCCCTAAGATATCTCTCTCTCTGGTTAAAATATCTGGGGCAAGCAACCAGAATGTGCTCCACTGTTAGCATCTCGCCACCGCAAGCACACTCTGGGAGGCTGCCCCCTTCTAAAATAAACTGATGGGTCAAATAAGTGTGCCCAATCCTCAGTCTGCTTAAAACTATTTCTGTTCGCCTATCAGACTGGAAAGACGAAGGCCACGGCAATATATTATTTCTAATTTTTCTGTACTTTCTATTATTGGCAAGATGAGAAGTCCATCTTTCTTGCCATTTGCTTAAAATATAAGACCTAAAAGGACCTTTTAGATCTGTATGAGGCACTTTACTAAAGGCTGTTTCTGATGAGACACTAGCAGCTTTCGCTTCCCTATCTGCCATCTCGTTTCCGCAAATCCCCACATGTGAAGGGACCCAACAGAAAGAGACAGATTTATGCAAATAATACAAATGGAGGAGCGATTCCTGAACTTTTTGAACTAACGGATGGAAGCTATTGAATTTTTTAATAGCTTCTAAAGTGCTTTTCGAATCCGAGTAAATGACAAAATTAGTGTCGCTACTTTGAACAACTATATCCAAGGCAGAGACTATGGCTGTTAATTCTGCTGTGAATATGGATGCAAAGTCAGGTAGTTTAGCTGTATACGCTGTATCACCAAGGATAACTGCACAGCCAACACCACTACCTGACTTTGATCCATCCGTATATATTTTTGTCACATTAGTATGGACAGTTTCGTGCTCCAAGAATTTTCCCCTAATCTCTTCCTCAGGACAGACTTTTTTGTTAAAAGCTTTTTTGCACACGGATGCTTCTGGAATAAGCCATGGAGGATATACAGGATGTTTTACTTCCATGACTTTCTGGGATTTAAGATTATTACCCCTAACATCTTCATTTAGTCTAACTTGGAATGGTCTAGAGGCTCTTATACCAGAAAAGACCCGTGAGTCTGCTTCCCTCAGCACCTGAAAGGAGGGATTTTTGGGAGCACTTTTAATTCTAGCCATGTACCTTAATCCTAGTTCTTGCCTTCTCAGATCAAGGGGAAGTTGGTTAGTATCAACATATATGCTTTCAACAGGCGAAGTTCTAAAAGCCCCTGAGCATATTCTCAGCCCCATATTGTGTACCAACATCTAGTTCCTTCAGCCTGTTTGACAAGCTGAAGAATAAATCTGACAGCCATAGTCTAGCTTGGACCTACACAACGAGTCATATAGTCTCAGCAGGGATTTTTTATCAGCTCCCCAACTAAATCCAGAAACAACCTTTAAAATATTCAGAGATTGTTTAACCTTAATCTTTAAGGAGTTTATGTGGCTGGCCCATGTCAATTTCTGGTCAATGGTCATTCCCAAAAATTTCACTTCATTTTCATAAGGAATGATAGATCCTTTTAAACTGAGTGTGGGACCTCCTTCTTCCACACGCTGGCACCTAGTAAATCTTGCAGAAACTGTTTTAGAGGAGGAGAATTTAAAGCCATTCTCATCAGCCCACTTTGTAATGGCATTAACAGACCTTTGCAGATGTTTACATACTGACAAGGCATCATATCCTGTGCAGTATATTGCAAGGTCATCAACAAAAAGTGAGCATTTAACAGGTGATGATATTTGTTGGACTATACTGTTTATTGCCACTGAAAAAAGTGTTACGCTTAAAACGCTTCCTTGTGGAACACCCTCCTCCTGCACAAAAGGTTGGGAGAGAGTGTTGCCCACTCTAACCTTAAAAAATCTCTCTGTTAAAAAGGAATATACAAATTTAATCATTCTTCCACATATGTCCATCTTGTGCTATTTTTTTTATGATGCCAATTCTCCAAGTAGTGTCATATGCTTTCTCAAGGTCGAAAAATACGCCAATAGTCTGACATCGTTTGGCAAATCCTTGCTGGATTTGATTGGTCAGCCTCAGCAAGGGATCAAGGGTGGAACGATTTTTCCTAAAACCAAATTGAAATGGAGATATTAGTCCTTTTGCTTCCAAGTGCCAAACTAATCTGGTGTTTATCATTTTTTCCATCAGCTTACACACACAGCTGGTAAGAGCTATTGGTCTATAGCTGGTGGCTTGGGAAGCGTCTTTATTAGGCTTTTTTATGGGAACAATTATGGATATTTTCCAGTCCTTGGGTAAAATTCCAGTTTCCCATATTTTGTTTATAATCTTAAGTGGATACCTTTTGGCATCATCTGGGAGGTGTTTAAGCATTTCACATAAAATTGAATCACCCCTGGAGCTGTTGATTCAGTTGAAGAGAGTGCCTCCCGAAATTCTCTTAAGGAAAATTTGTGATTGTATGGTTCAGATTTACCAGATTCAAATTTCAGAGTCATTTCGGCATTCCGAATTCTTTGAAATTCTAGAGAATAATTGTCAGGGCTAGAAACTTGAGAAAAGTGTTTTCCCAGCTCATTGGCCACTTCAGTGGGCTCTGTGATCAGAGTGTTATTGACCTTTAATGAGGGTAATGGTGATGCAACAAATTTTCCACTTAGTTTCCTGATTTTGCGCCACACCACTCTCATTGGAGTTTTGGAATTTATTCCATTGATATAGTAAAGCCAACTTTCTCTTTTGGCTTTCTTGTAAAAGCGCCGCTGCTTGGCTAACGCACGATTATAGATTAATTAGACTGAGGGGAGCCACTAGTTTTGTATCGTCGATAGCACTTCCTAGTGACTTTCCTCAGATACCACATGTCTTATTCCACCAGGGAACTGCAGGTCTACGAGGTTTACCTTTTGTCTTGGGAATCGAGCCCTCAGCACTCTTCTGAGTGGAATTCAATGAAGTAGTCATAGGCATCCAGGTGAGAATGACAAATGACTCAAACTTCCTATCTAGATTGACTCCTTTACTGAACTTGTCCCAGTCAGCATCTTCTACCTTCCACTTAGGTAATGTTTCAGATGGAGCATTTACAACATGTTTCAGATGGATCGGGTAATGATCACTTCCATTCAAATCTTCATTAACAGACCAGTTAAAGTCAAGGTGGATATTTGTTGAGGAAATACTAAGGTCCAGTGCAGAGAGATGATTATTATGAATGCTGTGGAAGGTCATTGACCCATTATTATATAGGGCGACATCATTCGTGTCAATAAGGTCCTCGATTATTTTCCCTTTGCTGTCTAAACACGACTTCCCAAAGGGGGTTGTGGGCATTAAAATCTCCTAATAAGAGAAAAGGAGTGGGAAGTTGGTTAATCAAGGACTGAATATCTCCAATGTTAAAAGAAAGATCTGGTGGGAGGTATAATGAACAAACCGTTATCCTTTTGTCTAATATGACTGAGACAGCAACAGCTTGTAGAGTTGTATTTAATTGTATTGTGGAGTGCTGCAGAGATTTATTAACAATAATTGCAGCACCTCCATTGGCACGATCACCAATTGGGGGAAAAGAGTTAAAAATAGCATAATCAAGTCCAGGATTATAAGGAGAGTTACCTAACATAGTCTCCTGCAGGCATACAATCCCTGGATTGAATTCATGCATTTAAAACTTTTAAAGTCTTTCTGTCCGGGCTCTGAGACCCTTACAGTTCCACTGAAGGACATCGAACGTGAATGTTAAGGTGGTAATGTACTACTTCCCACTCTTGGAGGGAAGTACTGATCCTAGGTTGGAGAGGAAAATTCTCCTTAATAAGAGATTGTTTTCTTGATCCCTTTTCATCTTTATCAGAGATTAGGGTTCTTTGCCGACAAACAGCTTTCTGAATTCGAGGCTGATGCTCAGGATTTTTACTATGAATAGGTGCATCACTACTGCTATTAGTCTTGGGGCGGCAAGACTGATGAGAACTCGCATGTCTTTGAATTGGATCTGCTTTCGGAACTATCTTCCTTGGCGGAGAGATCTCTTCCAGAACACTGTACCCATTTGAAGTTTTTATGATAAAACTTTCATTATTCGGGGATGTGTTTCTTATACGCTTCCTGGTGGGTGCAGCTTTAGTTTTATCATGTTTCTTAGTAACTGTGATAATTGATGGATCCGAGCTTGATCTCTCTAGTTTGGACCACTCCTTTGGTTGCTTCTTGGTGATGATATTATTTGTGGACGTTTGCAAACTTTGCTTAGGGGCTGAATTTGCAACCGTTACATTTGTATCAATGTGAGAGGATAAATTGTCCATGCTTTTGGAAGAACAATTTTTAGTATTGGGCTTCAAAGCACTTGCTGACATAAGTTTCCGATTATTATTTCCTGAGCAAGGAGAAACAGGTTTCCGATGCTTACTGTTGGATTCTATTACTGGTGGCCTCTCATTGCTAGAAGTCTTCATCAACTTTATTACAGAAGCATAGGTAGAGTTGGCACTCTTGTTAGCCCCCATTACCACACGCTTTGCTGCACTGATGCTGAGATGTTCATTATCAGCCACTGCCAACACATCTTGCTCAAACTTGTATCTGAGGCAAGTCCTACTGTTTGGAGAATGATCACCCTTGCACTCGAAAAAACAATAAAACGGGCTGCTTCGCACTTGTCCAAATTGTCATGCTCAGCAGAACACACAGAACATCTCTTATTGTTTCCACATGAGTCTTGAATGTGGCCATATTCGAAACATTTGCGACATTGTTTAGGGTTTCTTTTATATTTTTTGACTTGCATCCTCTCATGGCCAACATTGATGGTATCAGGCAAGTAATTGGAGGAGAAAGAAAGTTAAAAGTATAGCTGCATCCCCTCCCAATTTTTTTACATGAGATACACAAGGAGGGCACCTTAGGAGAATCTCCTCCTCATTAAAAACATGCAAGTCTCTTGAATAAACTACCCCTTTCAGTGTGTTAAAGAATCTGTGCGATGTTATAGCCTCAATATTTCCACTTTCTTTGGGGGCTGGGGGTTTAAACTTTGATAATAAAATAGCTTGCGTCTCATTGCCTGCTTTTATGAGTAAGTTCTTTCCATATCGTTTCAGATTACCAATAGGAATAGAACCCACTTTGTTCTCAATACATTCTGCAGCTTTAATGAAATTTTTCCTTCCCTCTTTATAACTGGCAACATGCCATATAGGGGGAGGAAGCGTCCTGGTATATGTGCTGGTCCACATTCTTCATTCTTAGGAACAAAATCGAATGGCTCATCATTCAAATTCCTCACCGAAAAACACCTTGGTGCTTAAAACAGAGTCATTTAGAATGTGGCATCCATTTAAATTCGTTTGTGCCTTGCTAGCTTCTTGGGGAGAGGAAAATCTAATGTATGCAGAAAAAGACTGCTTGTCTTTTTCCTAGAACAATCTTAATCCTCTCCACCTTACCAAACTGTTTTGCGACACTATGCAAGCACTCGTAGTCTAACGAAAAGGCTTGCATTAGTGCAATAAAGACTCTATTGTTCATATCAAATCCACCAGTTTTAATAGCACCCTGGTGTCTCAGTGCATGGTTCTTTGTGATAGCCGAGCTCATATCCGTGTCATGCCTGAAGTTGTCGCCAGTGCCGTTAAGTCGTCAGATCCAGGGAGGGCAAACATTGGTCGATATCCATAGATTCAAATATATTTGTAGACTGGCTTGGTTATATCAAGAAGGTATCGTGGGTCAGTCAGGTATTCAAATTCTCCACCAATGGCACAAGTGAGAGTCGACTCCCAATGGTCCACCCCATACCCTACCCTTACGGGATTGCACCAATACGCTTGCAGTGGCCCAGGTATAAGCCTATCCGCCTGCTGGGAGTTCTGCCCCCACTAATGGGGACCGACTCCCCACTCCAAACGTATTGGTGGGCTTCCGGACAAAAGCCAGGAGTCCCATCCCAAACACCAGCCCCACCTGGATTCCGATGGGCGGGTGATGTTTGGAGAGTGGTTCCGCCCTCAAGGTAGCAATGGGAGGGTCCCATCACTACCTCTTGGGTCCAAACCATATCATGGGGGGACTCAACCACCACAACTCCCACAAAATTAGCTTCGAATGCAAACCCCTTCCAAACACGATCCCTTCTCAGACTCACCTCTAAGCAGTAAAAAGTTTAACTAAACGTGGGAAAATTCCACATAATTAATCCGAAATGCTAATAAAAAATATTACATGAAGGAGAAGGATGTAGTAAGAATGAAAAATTGCAGAAAGAAGGAAAAGTTCTGACATAATTTAGTTTGATCAGCAGCTGGCCCCAAGGACCACTGAGAAAACAACCCCACCAGGCATCAGAGCCAGCTGCTGGTCCCTAAGCCCCCTACCCACGCAAGGGGAAGGGTCAGCATCTAGGGGGGGGTCAAGGTTGGGTCAAGACGATATTTACTTTATTTGGGTGGCTTATATGGCATTAATGTTGATTAACCGAGTTTTCCAGGGGATTAGTCCATTGCCATGCCAGATGTTGTAGGGAGGTTTGGAATGTTCGCCTTATAAAGATTTTTTTTTTTTTTTTTTTTTTTTTTTTTTTTTTTACAAGATCAGGTCCCTTTCATCATAGAGGCCCAACTGGGGGGAGGAGCAACAATGTTACCTGGAAATACACCATACCCACAGTGCCTTAATGGTCGTCAGTCCATCGAGAACGGACACAGCATCGGCTTGAGGGCATGGCTTGATTGATTGATACTATATTAATCTAGCATCGCGACAACTAGGTCATTGACGCCGAACTATATATAAAAAGACCCTATAAATTTTAATAATAATAATTAAACGGAGAATTATTTAAAAAAATAATAAAAGATAGAGGTAATTATAAAATGTAATATAAAATGAATTATAAAAAAGCACACACACACACACACACACACACACACACACACACACATATATATAGATTTTTATATCTTATATATTTTATTTTTTTAAAAATATAATTATATATATATATATAATGTTTGCTTTTTTTATAATTCATTTTTATATTACTTATTTTATAATTACCTCTATCTTTTATTATTTTTTTAAAAATAATTCTCCGTTTAATTATTATTATTAAAATAATAATTATATTTGGTCTAATTTAACTACTAATGTAAAAATGAGAACAATTGCACCTGTAATCAATCCTTGGCTGTACAATTTTATGCCCAGAAGGTTTGAAACGGCTCTGTGCCGCCTACGTATTGGACACAATCCTACTTGATGAGTCGTGATCACGAACCATACTGTGAAGATTGCCTAGTTCCACTGACTGTTATGCACTTGCTGGTTGAGTGCCCCAGTTTGGTGGAACACCGCAATCAATATCTATACTATGGGAAGGAGAACAATGCTTTTAAGTTGTCAAAAATTTTAGGAGTAAATGGGATTTGTAACATGACTGGCTTATTTGGATTTCTTTTTAACACTGGTATTTTAGATAAACTATAATGCTCGTGTGTGCCTTGCTTTTATTCTTATCGAAATAGTGTGTGTGTGTGTGTATATATATATATATATATATATATATATATATATATATATATATATATATATATATTCCTGACAGTAAAAACACCTCCTTGGGTCTCGGCACGTACTGTTTCACTTTATATCTGTACCATGCTGCTTTAACAAAATTTGGTAATTTAGATGAATTGAAAGTTAATAATAACTGTGGCATAGGACACCATGCCCCACTTACTTTCTTTTTCAGTCATTCCACCTTCAATACCCATTGATCTTTAAGTTCATCTCCCAGTTCCTCTTCAGGATGAATCATAAGATGGGGAGCATATATAATTCCTTTGGTATGATTGAAGGTATCATGTGGCTTACATTCACTCTGAATTCCTCCCAGTGAACTCAGATATTTCAAGTTCTCACTTTCTTCTAAAGATCTAGTTTCTACCAAAAGTTTATTTTTACCATGTGGCAATATCTTAAGTTCCTTCCCACAGCATTTTACAATATCCCTATGTACTTCAAAAATATTCATAACTTTATCCTCAAAGATAATAGTTAGGTATTTATCAAATTCATTAGGTACATACTCCAGATTCTTCTAAGGGTTTTCTTCCCACAAAATTCCTTCTCCCTTGATATATGGTGCCAGTGTAACCACGCTGGATTGAAGAGTCCTTCCCATGTCTGGTTTGTGCAATGGTCATCAGGATTTTGGGGTCTTAAGTTTCTCATAAAATTATAAATAGTAGATTCGTCTAGGTTTTCCCCATACCCACCATGGAGCCACATTTAGAGGATGCAATTCCCTTATTGGGGCACCCTAGGGGCACAAACTAGATATACACCCCACATTCAGTACCTTGGGGGTCGTCAGTCCGTCGAGATCAGACCCAGCACCGAATGCAGGGTCTGACATAAAAGTTTCCCTTCGCTCGACCACGTTGGGTACTCTAGTTCTATGGGTAGAGAGGCATGCCGTCCAACTCCACTCTCCTTCAACTCCGGAGAACAGTAAGAGCGTGTCCAAATTCATGCTAAGGTCATTAACAAAATCCATCCTGACAGAGAAGGAAGAGAAATAGTGAAAATAGGAGGAGGTAATACAGAGTACTAGGATTAGTCAGGATGCTCTGAGTTGACCTTAGTGGCATGGCAATACCAACCGGGGTGAAGAAATCACCCCACCACCATCGCTCAATTCTTCATTGCATCACGCAAGGCCCCCACTACAGCAAAGTTCCTGGTCACAAGGGGGGAGGGCATGGCTTGACATAACTATTTCCCCTAGCTTGACCAGGTCGGATACTCTTAGTTTCACGAGTGGAACAGTATGCCGTCCAACTCCACCCTCCATCAAGTGAGCAGTGAATTCAGTAATCCAATACCCTGCCAAGATCGTCAACGAAAGAGGAAGAAGGGAAGGGAGAAATTTAAAGGAGGGGGAGTTGAATCCACAGCAGAGAGAGTAGACGTAAAAGAGCATACTCTTCCTACAGTGGATCCCAACTCGCCCCGCTTCTCTCTCTCTCTCTCTCCAGGGGTTGGGATCACGGTGGCAAAAATAACGAAAAACCTCCTAATTTTGCAAATGCTTCATAATTTTATTTAACTTTTGTTACTAATGTTAGGCAATCCTTCTGAGGCAAGCACGCTAGGGGGTGCGCCATTTGTGATCTCTTGATAACTGTTTTGTAAATGATATTGAGTACATTAAACTTGTCAAATCAGAATTCTCTCTCTCTCTCTCTCTCTCTCTCTCGTGGCACAGTAGCACACGTTCTATTTCCCAACTGAGGAACCCGTCGGACAAGTAGGGACATTATTGTACGCATTCCCTAAAATCCAATGTGCTTCTTTGGCTTAAGCGGTAACTTAAGTACTTGGCTGTTAGAGAGAGAGAGAGAGAGAGAGAGAGAGAGAGAGAGAGAGAGAGAGAGAAGAGAGAGAGAGAGAGGATAAGCGATATGATCTCGTCAAAATATCCTCCATCAAATCTGGAATGATTCCACAAGGAAGGTAACCCTCAAATTAAAAGGCATGAAATCTTTCTTAAGAAATTAGTGGTAGCACACACGCATACTTATATTATTTTTCTACCAATTGTTAAGTCTAGACAGTGCAAAGATAAAACCCTTGGTGATAACTCTTATAAACAAATGAAAATGGTTATACATACAGTCCACAAAACTGTAACACGTCAAAAGAAAAACCAGATGTTTCCTCCCTTACCAGAAAAAGAAAAACAAAATTAACGAACCTTTTGCTTTCCTCTTGTCAAACATGTGAACATCTGAGACTAACCACCTGACACCCCCAGCTGCGCTGACAATAACCCCAATGCCCTCAGTCAAAAACTTACGACGCATGCGCTCTTGTCATCAGGCCTTTTAAATAAGGGTCTCCTTACGCCTTATGCTCAGTCATTCTTGCTTTGAAATAAATGGGGATTTCGTGGTTGCCATTTCGGCCTTTACGAGAAGTGTCTGTTTCACTTTACACTGATAACGGCGACTTTCGTTTTTGTTAATCAGGGCTGCCTCGCTACCGACTGCTATCTAAACGCGATTTCAAGGTTGTCATTTTTTATCTTTCTTTCTTTCTTTCTAATATGAGGCATTCAAGGTTCTACTTTCGATTTATAATGTGGTGTGATTCTAAAGTTTGATTTTTGTTTATTTTTAAGATTGGGAGTTTCCTGGTTGTTATTTTCACTATCCACCTTTTTTATTTTTATTTATTTATTGCGTGCTTTTGAATATAATAGGTTTTCAGAGTAAACCCGTTTCAGAAAAAATTTCCGACAATCCCATTTTTATTCTAAAATTGCAGAGGTTTTCACGCTCAAGATTCAAACGAAACCGAGGATTTGAAGATAAAGGCAACTTTATTTCCTACTGCCTGCTAGTGTAATTTCGTCACTTCTACCCATATCAACTTCTTAACTTGCGATTAAATAACATGTGTCATTTCTGGATGTTAACACTAAGGATTATTAGGAAATTAAAATTTTCAGTGTATAAAATGACAAATACTTGCTTCTAGAATGCTCACGGGTGAAAACATCCAATATTTTAGTCTATGTTGGTCCGTTGTTTACCAATTGTTCAGTTTCGAATTTTAGAGTCGGGAATTGAGATTTGTAGCTTTGCTTCAGTGATCAAACATCCTAATTCCTAGATGGCTTCGAAAGCATGAAAGGAAAACCACTGTTCAAGGCAAACACTTATTAGTTTTACAATTCCGATAAATTGAAAGCAAAGTTGTTATAAGAACTTTGAATGTAAATCCTGATTTTTTAAAAATCACATCGGCGAAATTTTATAAAGTACGTACTAATAATTATTATTATCATTTCACCTATTCTCTACGTCTTCTTGAAACTGCATCACCTCGTTAATTTTACCAAGTTGTTTCAGTAAAGAAAACCAGCACCTTAAATATTTTCGACTAATTCCCTAAGTTTCAATAGTCCGTTACACATTATCTTTGAACAAAATTTAGTGGAAACCTTTCATCATGATTTGCTTGGTAATGAAATCCATACACACAAAAGTACTTTTGGCTAAAGCCTGTATAGCTTAAGGATTAAACTTCAAGCAATGCCAGTGACAACGCCACATTCCACGGTGTAGGCACTCCAAATAAAGCAAGCACATTTATCAACTGGTTAGATATATCTCAAGATGATTTTTACCTGATCATAAGACGAGAACCCAGTAAGCTTATACAATGAGTTACTTCGACTGCTGATTATTACAAAACTATATTCCAATAATTAATTAATCGGCAGAAATTGTGGACAACTGAAGAAAAATGCTGAAGCATGTGAAAAGCAATCCGTGCGTCGCCAAACGCTTCCGACCGAAAGATTTGCTTCGTCAAAAATTTCAGATAGGGACGGCTTACCCGGCTGAGTGGAAAGTTATTATGAATTATGATTTCACCTCCTCATTTCGGGAGCAGCATTTACTCGCCATGGGACTCTCCTCTCGTAAATAAAAACTAAGGTTTAATCAAAGTCGAGCATAATTGTCACTGTGGCCCATCGCACTCGGTTGTGGCAGTCCTGGTCCCCCTCACCCACGCCCAGCAGACCGTGGACCAAATGCCGCGGAGCAGGAAACAAAGTTATTTTCTCATCTCGTCATTTCATATCGAGCCAGATCATGGCTGTAATGCTACCCCATAAAGCTCTTCGCTGATATCGAGAAAATACATGAAAATATATCATTTTGTCCATCTGCTGTCATAAGAATGTCAACTCTCCGGAGAAAGTGAGGAAGAAAAATTGCAAGAAAATGTCGCCGCTGCCAAAAACCGTTCACTTCATTCGGTCCCCCGCCCACTTAATGTTGAAATTTCTCCCGCTCACTAATGCTAACACTTTCTGGAGTAACCGTCGGGACTTTGAGTGTAGGTAATACAAACGGGTAGGGGAACGGATGACACACACACACACACACACACACACACACACAGAGAGAGAGAGAGAGAGAGAGAGAGAGAGAGAGAGAGAGAGAGAGGAATCGTTGATTCATGTATACTAAAACTGGCGTCACAACACCTAGCAAACCGACGCCATAATAAAATTAAATAGGAAACTAAAAATAAATAAATGATCAAAAGGAGTTTCGCATAATAAATATCTAAAAATACATATGTATATAATCTTATCTGTTCAAACAAGACATATACACACTATATGCATACGATCTCAACTTTATTGAGGAGGCGCGCATCCCTCACAAATATACGTAAAAGCAATATAATACAATCCTCACCGAGAATTATAGTTGGGATAAAATGTCCTTCTCTGTCACGTCCTCAGGACAAGAACCTTTCTCAGATTCCCAAGAATATGTCTCACATTCAAGGGCACAATACAGTCACCACACAATGGAGGATTTTCACGAGACATGAACCCAAGAATGAGTCTTGTATGTCCAATCCTTAGCCTGCACAGCATAGTTTCTTGTCTACTTTTGGCATATAAGGATATAACCCGGTCGACACTAATACTGCGAATTTTTGATTCGTTGCAATATTTTCCCAAAGAGATTTCCCAACCTTTTTAATTTTCTGATCTACTATAGGATGTAGTACATCCCACTGTGGTAGTAGACTTCTTCCGGGGTCTGGGAGGTGACTGCTGACTTAAGCTGACCAGCTTCATCTTGCTCGTTCACAACCACCCCAACATGGGAAAGCAACAATCAAAAATTAATTTCTTTACCTATTTTCTCAAAAACAGCTATTCCAATATCTCTAAAATCAGAGGGTTTCAAAAGAATTCAAAGACTGAAGAACACTTCTCGAGTAAAGCTATTTCTATCGAGTAAAACTATTTCTATCGATTAAAATTTCGTTTAAGGCGTTTAAAAGTGCATGCAGTTCTGCTGTGAAAATAGATGCAACACATATTAATCTTCCACTTCTTTTAAATATCAAAGATAGCCCCTCCAAAGCCGACGCCAGCACCTGACTGAGCCATCCGTGAAAACTGCTGTGGATTTATCATATTGCGAGGAATTACCTAAATATATTGACCGGATTGCTTCATTTGACATTTCTGCTTTTATAAAATTAAAATATATACATTATTTAACACCTAGAAGGTTTGGGGGGGGGGCCTAACCGAATAACTAGGGGCATTAAAATTACCATCCACGGCATGTTTAATTGCCTGATGATAAACTTTACTCTACAAGCAAATTGTTGAGGTTGCTTGGTGTGATTTTCATAATACTGGGAATACCTTTCGTTTATAATACAAATGTGGCTTAAGGAAGTTGGGAGCCTTTGGAATCTGTACCAGCTACGAACCAGCAGACATTGATAATGAGGATCCAGAGGCATCTCACTATATTATACAAGCATGCTCTCACTGGGAGATGAACTATATGCTCGTACAGCTAATCTTATTCCTCTGTGATGGATTGAATTAAGTATTTTAAGGTTATTAGGCTTTGCTGAGCTGTACACTTTGCCGAGTTGCTAATTATGAAGACTCAAGTCTCAATATCCTAGTTTGGTCTGCACCCTAAGAAGTGTGGGACAGAAATTGCAAGACATCATTTGCTTTCCACAGTTTTGTCTTGATGTGCTTCAGATGTGGAGTCCAAGTCAACTTGCTATCAAAGTTTCACCAACACATGGAATTCTCACCCCATGCATGAACACATCTGGATCAGGATGGAATCCTCTTATACAGCAAAAGTGTATGATTACAATTTACTATATTATTATGATTGCACTGCTGAGGGTGGCACAAGAGCCACTGTCATCCTTGTTACTGCGAAAAAGATAACGAAAAGTCATCAACAAAGAGTATATGTTACATCTGGGTGACTTATTTTGGATACCCCATTGACTGCCAGGACGAACACGGTTATGCTTAGAACACTTCCTTGTAGCACCACTCCTTCTTGGTTAAATGCATTTGATATTGTTGCTCCTACCTGAATCTGAAATAACCTGGTTTCTAATAGTAAAAAAAAAAAAAAAAAAAAAAAAAAAAAAAAAAAAAAAAACTTATAAACAAGGCAATTTGCCTGTCAGGTTACATTTATAAAGGACCCTTAGAATGCCTTATGTCCATATAGAACCATAAACCTTCTCAAGATTAAAAAAAAACAATGATGTGATGCTGTCTGTTAGCAAAATTGATTGATTGATTGTGTATTATATCTGGCGTCACAACATCTGGGTAATTGACACCGAAATAAATTAAATAGAAAAAATTAAATTTTTAATAAATTTCATATAAAAATATCAAAAATATATTATAAAAATTTTCTTCATATATATAAGTTCTTACATAAGACAATCTATGTATAATTTAAATTTGGTTGAGGAGGCCCGCCTCCCTCATAGATATATAACTGCTCTATATTACAATCCTTTCCAAGAATTGTTGCTACGATAAAATTACCTCCTCTGTCACGACCCCAAGACAGGAACCTGTCTCAAATTCCCGAATCTGGGACATTCAATCAACACATGTTTCACAGTCAAGGGCAGAGTGCAGTTCTCGCAAAACGGAGGATTCACAAGACATAAAGAACCCATGTGTGAGTCTTGTATGTCCAATCCTCAATCTGCACATCGTTTCTTGTCTCCTTGGCATATTCGGATATAACCAAGGAGACACTGATGACATGATACTCCGCATTTTTTGATTAGTTAAAATATCCTAACACTGGGACTGCCAACATTTTTCAACTCTCTGACCTACTAGAGGATACAAATCCGTATATGGTAGTAGGCATCTTGTGGGTTCTGGGGAGTTAACCGCAGACTTTGCAAGTTGGTCAGCTTTCTCATTCCCAGCCACCCCAACAGGGGAAGGCACCCAACAGAACTTTATTTCTTTCCCTCTTCTTTTTAGTAAAAGCAGCCATTCCAATATATCTAAAATCAGAGGGTTTAAAGGGTTAAAAGATTCCAGTGACTGAAGAACACTTCTCGAGTCACAATATATAATAAAATTATTTTCATTCCGAATTAAAACTTCCTTTAAGGCCTTTAAAATTCCATAAAATTCCATAAAAATCGATGCAACAGATGATAACCTGCCGCTTCTCTCCACATCAGGGAAGGCTACACCAAAGCCGACGCCAGCATCTGACTTTGAGCCATCCGTAAACTGCAGTGGAGTCATCATGTTGCACGGAATGTTCTAAAAATATTGACCGCATGGCCTCACTGGACAATTCTGTCTTGGTAAAATTAAAATATCTACAAAATTTTAACTCTGGAAAGTTCCAGGGGGGACTAACTGAATATTTTGCTGGTAAAATCTCTATCCTTGGCATATTTAATTCACGGACAATAAAATTTACTCTAAAAGCAAATGGATGAGGTTGCTTGGGGTGATTTTCATAAAACTGCCACTGCCTTTCATTTCTCATACAATGCTGGTTAAAGACTAAGGTACATAACCGTATTCCTACATGATGAATTGAGTTGAGCATTTTAAGGCTATTTGGCTTTGCAGAAGTGTACACCTCACACCCATAACTTAATTTTGAAAAGACCAAGGCTTTATATAATCTCAACATCTGAGTTCGGTCTGCACCCCACGAAGTGTGAGACAGGACTTTCAGCATATTCATTGCTTTCAAGCATTTTGCTTTAATATATTTCAGTTGTGGAATCCACGTCAGCTTGCTATCAGAAATCAAACCAAGAAACCTTGTTTCACCAACACATGGAATTCTCTGCCTATGAATGAATAGATCTGGATCAGGGTGGATTCCCCTTATACGGCAAAGTTATCGTTTTACTGGCAGAAAATCTAAAACCATTAACCTCAGCCCATTTTACAATATTATCAATGCAGAGCTGAAGGCGGCGTTCAGCCACTGCCATCCTTCATGCTGCAAAGGAAATTGACAGGTCATCAACAAATAGGGTATATGTTAAATCGGGGAATTATTTTAGAAACCCCATTGATTACCAAGGCGAACAAGGTTACACTTAAAACACTTCCTTGTAGTACTCCTTCTTCTTGATTGAACACATCTGACAATGTTGCTCCAACCTGAACCTGAAATATCCTATTTTTTAAAAAAGCCTTAATAGAGAGGGGCAAATTGCCTCTCAGGTTACATTCATAAAGGACCCTCAAAATGCCATATCTCCATGTTGTATCATAAGCCTTCTCTAGATCAAAGAAAACAGTGATGTGATGCTGTTTGTTGGCAAAGGCTTCACATATTGAAGATTCCATTCGTACCAATACATCAGTTGTGGAGTGCATACTATGAAAACCACACTGAGCAGGTGAAAGGTATTTACCTCTTTCCAAGTACCACATCAATCGTGTATTCACCATTTTTCCGTGATCTTACACAAACAAGATGTCAATGCAATAGGACGATAATTTTCTGTCTTGAACGGATCTTTTCCAGGTTTCACAAATGTCAGTAATTTTAACTTTTCCCAAAGCTTGGGGAAGATATGTTCTCGGTAAATTCTGTTAATTAGGCTTAATATGAAAAGTCTGGTTTTTTCAGGAGTATGCTTAATCATTGAATATGTTATATCATCCAGTCCAGGAGCTGATTCATTACATTTATTCAAGGCTGATTAAAATTCTCTAATAGTAAAAGGAGCATTGTACTGCTCATGTATTGAGGTATTAAAATCAATTTCGACCTGTTCAAATATCCGTCTTTGAGCTGAATAGGGTCTATCAACATTTTTCTTCACAACATTAGCAAAATAATTACCAAACTCATTTGCCACTAACTGGGGGTTTGCTACCTCGCAATCTGACAAGGAGTGAACTTGCCTGCTATTTTTCTAACTCTCTTCCAAACTAGTCAGAGGAGTTTTTGAATTTAGTGAAGATATGAATATTGTCCAAGATTCTTTTCGTGCTTTTTTTATTTCCATGTGAAAATGAGCTCTCGCTTTTCGAAATTCTGCAGGATAATACTCACATTTTCGTCTGCGGTATCTGGTGAAGGCAGATCTCATAGTTCTATAAGTTTCTTGGCATTTACAAGTCCACCAGGGAACTGGTCGGCGGACAAATTTGCCCGAAGTCCTAGGTATAGATTGAAGACCAGCTGAGAACATTATTGTATTAAAAAAGTCAAGAGCGTCATCTACACAGGGAAAGTCATCAGCAGAGTCATCTATTGAGCTGTGCTCCTGGAATGTTGACCAATCAGCTTTACCAATGTTCCATTTGGGTAGCCTTGAAGATGGAGGACTTGATGCTACACTCACCACTATTGGAAAAAGGTCACTGGTAAATCTATCATTTATAGCTTTCCAATTAAAGTCAATAAGACAGTCATCACTACATATAGATAAATCAATTGCTGATAACATGCCTGTTTGAACATGAATATGCGTAGACTTCCCAGAGTTGAGGATCCCCACATTTTCATCTTCTATGATGAAACCTAAGCACCTTCCTCTTTGATTGGTGATGATGTCACCCCAAAGAGGGTTTCTGCTATTCATATCTCCCAAAATAACAAAAGGACGTGGTAACTGTTGAATAAGAGATTTGAATTCATTGATGGGGAAGGCTTTGTTAGGTGGTAGATAGAGAGCATACTGTATATTTTCTTTGCAAATGGATCTGCACACCAATCAATTACAATGCTGATTGAATAATAATAGGATTTTGTGGGGTGTCATTTCGAACATACAAAACCATGGCTTCCAATATTTAAATTATAGGTGGAGTGATAGGATGTATACTCTCGTGGGCTGGGGCACATATTATTACCAATCATGGTCTCCTGCAGAGCTATACAAACAGGAGACACTTCTGATATGAGCAGCCTTAACTCTTCCCATTTAGCTCTTAATCCCTGACAGTTCCACTGGAGAAAATTAATGAATTTTACTTTCCTTTAGAGGCTGTTACATTAGAGCCTCTTTTAAGAGCTTTCAGCTTACTGACTTGCTCTTTTTTCCTGGAAGGAGACCGATTGTTTAAGGCTGCCTTCCTTTTTAGAGGGTTATCAGTCTCAGGAACAGCAGACAAAGCTGGTGTCGCCTGGGGGAGGGGTGTGAGGATCGGATATTGGTGCATCCTCGAAAGCATTTACAGGTGGTACAGCCTCCAGAGAGGTGGGACCTGGCACAGCCTCCAGAGAGGCAGGAGTACCAGAAATCACTGGCTCTGCTTCCATAGAACCAAGAGTGCCAGAAACCATGGGCACTGCCTCCAAAGAGGCGGGAGTGCCAAAACCAACTGGCACCACCTCCGAAGAGGCAGGAGCATCAGAAATACTGGCATGGCCTCCGAGGAGGCAGGAGCACCAGATATCACTGGTGCAGCCTCCGAAGAGGCAGGAGCACCAGAAATTACTGGTGCAGCCTCCAGAGAGGCAGGAGCACCAGAAATCACTGGCGCAGCTTCCAAAGAAGGAGTGCCAGCAACAGCTGGCGCTGCCTCCAAAGAGGCACGAGTAGAGGTCATCACTGATTTTCTATTTAAATTATCCTTGATAACATTTGTGTTTCTTCTTCGATTTGCAGCAACACTGGAAAAGGATATTCCTGGTCTAACAAATTGATTCAATACTCTCTCTTTTGCCTCCCTAAATGTAATATGTTCTGTTACCCTTAAAGTTTGAATTTCTTTTTCCATGATGTACACATCACAATTAAGTGAAGACGATGGATGATTGTCTCCACAATGTATACATCTGGATTGTTTACCACACATGCCATGCTCCGGCTCACTGCACTTGACACAAGTAGCCGGCTTGCCCTGCAGTCTCTGTCTACAGGACCCTAACATATGTCCGAACTCTTGACAATGGAAACATCTCCTCAGTCTTGGGATATATTGTTTGATCTTAAAACGTAGCCAGGCTGCTTTTACTATAGAGGGCAATCGAGTAGAATTGAATGTAATAATTAAATTGGTTAATGGGACAAAGACTCCATTTACCCTCTTCTTCATTCGTTCAATTCTTATTACACCTTGATCTTTTAATTCCTCTACAAGTTTTTCCTCAGAGTAGGTCATCAGCTGGGGTGCATATATCATTCCCTTGGAGTAATTCCAAAAGGCATGTACTGCACATTCCACTTTGACTCCTCCAAGGTGTGATAATGCTTTCAATTTTTCAGTTTCTTTTGCTAAGGTAGATTCCACCGTCAGCTTTCCTCGACCTTCATAAGAAATCTTAGGTTCTCGGCCACAACACTTCACGATATCTCGGTACACACCAAAATATATCACAACTTGATTCTTCCAGATTAAAAGTTAGGTACTTATCATAAGACTTTTCAAATATTCCCAGTCCAACTTCAAATATGCTTCTGCTCAATTTCCCTTTAGTCTGTACTGGAGCATAGGGTTTCAGTGTACTAATTACACTGGAAGGTTTTTTAGATTTCTCCAGAGGAAGGTTGTCTTTATTTATTTTTATCATAAAGATTAAAGATTGAAAAAAAATATAAATAAACCTGAAAATCTTAAAAAGATATCATCAACCTTTCATGGAGATTATTCTTCCACTAATGGCACAAGTGAGAACCGACTCCCAAATGTCCGCATCCCTACCCTACCCCACCCCACAGGGGATGGCACAACATGAGTGGCCCAAGTGTAAGCCAAACCCACTTGATAGGACCGAGAGTATTACAAGAATACAATCATCCCCACCCTAATCACATTATGGGCAAACTGGACAGAATGCCGAGAGTCCTATCCGCAAAACTAGACCCCCCTGGAATCCGTTGTCCAGCCCTGCAAAATAGTTCCGCCTGATATCACTCAGGTTCGAACATTATCGGGCAGTTGATGATCCTGCCACGGTTCCCACTATTTAGCTTCAGATGTAAAACCCAGTCCCAGCTATGATATCTTTTCTGTTTACCAGATCCAGTAAATTTTAGCAAAGGTGGAAATTTCCACATATTTAATCCAAAGAAAAAAAAATAAAGAAAAAAATTACATGAAGAAGAAGGATGTGGTAAGAATGAGAAAATTGCAGAAAGAAGGAAAAGTTCCGACTAATTTAGTTGGATCAGCAGCTGGGCCCCAAGGACCAGTGAGAAAGCAACCCCACCAGGCATCACGCCCCAGCTGCTGGTCCCTAAGCCCCCTACCCACGTCAAGGGGTCAGCATCTAGGGGACTGTTAGCAAAAGCTCCACATGCTTTAAAATCCATTCAAACCAACACATCAGTTGTGGAATGCATACTTGAAAATTACTCTGAGCGGGCAACAGATATTTACCACGTTCCATGTCCCACATCAAGTGTGATTTCACCATTTTTTCCATGATCCTAGACACACGTGGTGTCAGCGCTAAAGGACAATAATTTTCTGTCTTAAATGCGTCTTTTCCTGTTTTCATGAATGGCAGGTATTCTAACATCTCCCAAAGCTTGGGGAAGATATTTTCTCAGTGAATTCTGTTAATAAGGCTTAATAGAAAAAGTGGTATTTTCATGGGTATGCTTAATCATTGAATATGTTATACCATCCAGTCCAGCAGCTGATTCATTCCATTTACTCAAGGCAGATACAAATTCTCTCATAGTAAAAGGTACTTTGTATTGCTCATGTCTTGATGTATCAAAATCAATTTTGACCTGTACCAGCAACATCAGACAATTCATGGCTTGAACTAAAGTATGTAAGTAAGCTGATTACGAACAACATGCATGTTTATATGATGTTTTCAGGCCAATTACAAACAATACGCATATCTATTGTCAACAAAGTTAAGTTTACAGACCACACCGTTAGCCTAACAGTTTTCATTAACTTATTATATTATAATACTAGCTGACCAACCTGACACTACTCAGGACAACTCTGACAACCGATAAACTTTCTCTCTCTCTCTCTCTCCCTTACTTTCTCCTCCTAACAATCACTCCTCTCTCTCTCTCTCTCTCTCTCTCTCTCTCTCTCTCTCTCTCTCTCTCTCTCTCTCTCTCACTTTTTCCATCTTTCTCTTTCCTAACACCCCCTCTACTCTTTCTCACTTCCTCTCTTTCTTTCTCTCTCCAACCCTTCCAGACTAATTCCCACTTTCTTTTCCCTAACAACCCCCCTACTCTCTCTCTCTCTCTCTCTCTCTCGTCATCCCCTTCCCAACACCCAACCCATTTGGTGCCATTGATATCTTACCCCCAAAAGTATTCTTTTTCCAGACAGTAAGTTATAATGTATACCAAAATTAGGTATGATAAATTCGTCAAGTCTATTTAGTTAATAGGTCTACAGGCAGAACCAGCCCTGTTTCAGAAAAGCCCTTCCCACCCCCAACGCCCTTTGGCACTCTTGGAAACAGCCCTCAAATTTCAGATTATTACTAAAACCTTGGGGGGGTGGGGGTTTCCTATGGTAAGAATTTGGTAGCCCTAACTTTCATTGCCTGGCCGTGCATAGCAAACAAACAAACAAACAAACAAGACAAAAATTACCTTTTATATAAAGATCATACAATTCATTCATATGTTAGGAGGCAGCAGCACTGCATTAGAAAAAAAATTTTCAACCTGCGTTTGGCAAAACACCAATGCCTTGTCCCATTTGTCATTTTTACTTTTGCATATTGATATCTTGTATGTCTATCCTTATCAAACTTACTCCCCATTTGTATTTCACCTTAACAATAACTGCACATTTGCCAGCAGATCAATTTTGATATACACGTCCACAAGACCCCATGCATTCTCTGCCATATTAAATCCCAGAACACATTTCTTTTTTAATTCACTGACTGCCTATCCCCAACCTGAAGTAGGTTTTCATCTGTACTTTTAAGCCCTTTGCTTACAGGAGAAGAGCCGGTCTTGGTGGCTGGCGTTCTTTTCACACTTATAATTCCTCTGGGAACGTCACACTTCCTGTCTAATGTCCCACAGATAAAATGCAGGTCCTGATGAGTAAAACCATAAAAGAAACTACTGTATTACTAGTTCTAGAATCATGAGCTATCCAGTAAACAAGTTCTGTCACCAAGTATCCGCACCATCTACGGAAATGGATCAGTGGATAACCAAATATAATTTAATCAAACTCAGCAGAATTCTCAATGAAAAACTGCACAACCACCATCATCTTGTGGCATAGACCCCTTAAATAGAAGGACTATTATCTTGCACTCTCGGGTTGCGAAACTTGGGTCCCACTATTTTATCACGTAATATGTTCACTGTATGTAAACAATGATTTGTATGTATGTAAACAATTATTTGAATGTATGTAAACAATGATTTGAATGTATGTAAACATTTTTTACATTTATTCACTTTTAGTAACGTATGTTAATCATAAAATGGGCCTATTTAAGGAGTTTATGTTTTAGTCGAAAAAGGAATGTAATCTAGCAACATATTGATAAACTAATTGCCAAAACTGTCTTAGACCATAATTGATATAATTTATTTAATTTTGTTTCAGGGGTTTCTACTAACAACGCACAATGCCTAAGAAGTGTAATGTCTACGGATGTCGAGGAAATTACAGGGATGAACCATACACCAAAGTAGTATCATTTCCAACTGATGAAGTGGAGCGAAACCGTTGGATCGATGCTATGCCAAATGAGCGTTCCAGTTTGCTACAGCTGAAGCAGATCTATGCCTGTGCTCATCATTTTGACTGTGAATGGATTACAGTTAAAGGAGGGAAAAGACAAAGTCATCCACCATCCATTTTCCCTGGAGTTTCAAAGTCATGCTTAAAGCAGGTCCCCTCAGCACCCAGAATTACAACTGCTTCAGCAGAGACCCGAGCTGAAAACGAAAGACTCCGAAATGAAGTTGTAGATACGATCGGCGACTTTTATTCATTTTGTAATGACATCCAGGAGCATATCTCAAAAGATTATCGTATTGTTTGTGATAGTGATGATATTTACATTTCTAAAACTGATGCAAAGGGCCGTTCCGTTATCCAATTTCTCCATTTGCAACATGTGAAATCGTCATTTGGGTTTTTGTATCTTAAATGCGTTGAGAAAAATGGAAAGGAAATACCTAAGACATATTTTTCTAAAGCTGGTTGTCTGCAAAAGAATAGCCTTCTCAGTAAATGGTCCCAGTTTGATAAAATTATGTCATGCATAACAGAGTATGAGTTCAAAGATGCAGACTATCTGAAAAGTGCAGTACAGGAATTGAGCCATATGAGTTGTTCTGATTCGCCTCATTTTCAGTTTCTTCATTCTCAGTTACAGTTATTACTCACTCATCCAGAAGGCCGTCGCTTTGACAAAAATCTTTATGTTCTTGGTGCCGAACTCCATAACATTTCACCAGCTGCATATAAAATGCTACGAAAGTCTGGTTCAGTTGTTTTACCTAGAGTGGAACTGTTGAAAAACTTCTCTCCTGTAGTCTACATGATAAAAACTTGGAGCAACTTTTTCAAAAACTTAAACCTCAGCAGCGTCTTGTCAACATTCTTTTTGATGAAGTGGAGCTCACAGAAACACTTAGGTACTCAGGTGGTCGTGTTGTTGGTTACGCTCAAAATGGTTCTTGTGATACCGAAGTTCTCGCAACACATGCTTTAGTAATTGAAGTTGTCTGCCATTTTGGTGGTCCTAAATATATACTACGCATTTACCCTGTTGCAAAACTTAATTCAGATCAACTCAAGGAAATTCTGGTAGAAGCTCTAGTAGCGGTTAGCGATGCTGGTGGTACTATAATTTCTTGTGTAGGTGATAATTGCAACACAAACGTTGCAGTTTATGGTAAATTAGGTGGTCCTGGTAAAGCTTTCATAAATGCTATAAATTCTCATACTTTCCTTGTTTTTGACTATGTTCATTCTGTCAAAAATGTAAGAAATAACTGGATAACCGTTCAGGATAAGGAACTTTCTTTCATAAAAGATGGAAAAACATATGTTGCACGATGGAAGGACATAGAAGCACTGTACGATGAAGACAGGAGAAACAGCATCCTTCTAACCAAGATCACATACACAGCTGTGTACCCAAAGCCTTTGCAGAGACAAAGCGTGCCTTTTGTTTGTCAAATCTTCAATGACAAAACTGTTGCTGCCCTTTCAACTCTAAAGGATAAACTTGGCATTAGCGAGGGCACCATCATTTTTGTTAAGTTGATCACTGATTGGTTCCACATGATGAATGTGAAAGATCGGTATTCCGGTATTAACATGCGTGATGATTGTCGTCAACCATGGACCAATAATTGCACTACTTTCAAGAAACTTAATGAAACTTGTGATGTTATATCCTCTTGTGCATGGTCAGGTGGTCGAGGTCGGACGCAAAAGCTTACAAAGCAAACTGCAGAGGCATTGGTGCTGTCTACAAGAGCCAACATTGAGGCTGCAGAGTGGCTATTGACTCAGTACAAGTTCACCTATGTGCTACCCGGTGTGTTTGCTGATGAGGCCCTTGAAAAGTTCTTTGGCCAAGCCAGACAATGCAATGGGGGTAATTTCTACATTGACATTGTAGATATCAAGGCAGCTGCAGCAACCAAGAACCTCCATGCACTTTTGAAATACGAGTCTACGCCGCACCAGTCTAATGATGTGCCTTGTACCTCTAACATTTGCATTGATGATTATCACTTTGACATCACTATTGCTGACACTGAAGACCTAGTTCAATCTAATGACAGTATCAAACATAAAATTATTTTTCTAGCTGGATATCTGGAACACAAATTTCGAGGTAATATTTTGAGTGTCGAAACTGAAGATAACGACGACCATCATATTAATTCAGAGTTTCTCACAAACTTGAGCAGAGGTGGACTAACTGTACCTCTACTCTCAACAGTGCATTTTGTACACTCAGCCTATAAACTTTTTGATGAGTGCAACTTGCATTGCTGCCGAGCTCATCTCAGCCAAACTTTATCTTGTATCGATAGTCCAATGGTTGCAATTCAAGGAGCATGCCTTACTCTGTCAAACATTTTTTTGAAAGCATTTGTGCTAGACAACAGTGATAAAGAAAGACACCTTGGCTGCTTGAGAAGAAAAGAAAAACTATCTGCTAAAAACTAAACATGTACCTAATGTTATTTATATTATGGAATGTTTTTTCAATGATTTTGTTTCTAGAATAACTATATTGTTTGCCTTAGACATGTTCCTGTTGTTTCTCCAGGCTTAACTGTTTATATATGGATTTTAATTCAGTGACAGGGTAACTTAAGGTGTGTTTTCCATTGCTTTAATTGAGAGAATATACAATATCCTGTATGATTTTGTGTTTTTTATGAGATTTGACCTTTAAATGACCTAAATTTGACCTTTAAATGACCTTCAGATGACATCATAGGAGGTTAAAAGTATGACAAATGAACTCTTCGCCCTTCAAAACCCCTTAAGACACCAGAATGAAGGTTCTATCATGTATTTGACACAAATTGTGGGTGGGACCCAAGTTCCAACTTGGGACCCAAGTTCCAGATACCGAGCATAGAGGATACCAGTCCTTCTAACGTTGGTAATGTGACTTCATTCTGACACTCCAACTCTAGTTTGAATCCTGCTATGGACATCAGCATTTCTTCATATTTTTCCAATTGGGTCATAGGCTTTGTAGTGACAAACGCATCCGAAAATGAGAGAACGAATTGAGAAGTTAAGAGGGCATCATGGTTATTACAATTACAAATGTATTTGGTAAGTGACCAGCAGGTTCTTATAAGTAACCTCTCAAGTATCCAGATCAATATATTCAAGGCCCTGCCAGATCATGGAAATTTCGAGATTTGATAAAATCACTATGAGAGTAAAACAGCAACTTCATACCCTTACCCCTACCCACCTGGTCAATACAGAATAATCAAACACTAAATATGCTTGTAAGCAACCAATGCTCTTTGGGTGGACATATAACCTCAAGTAACTACATTATTTCTCATATCTATAACATATGGTACAGTCTACTTCTGTACAGTGGTGTATTTTTTCAAACATGATTTGCATTTTTTCTAGTTTGTCTTCAAGATATGACTAATGACTACACAAAATGATAAATAGAGCGCCTCAGTGGCGTGGTTGGTATGGTGTTTGCTTCCCACCTCGGTGGTCGCGGGTTCGATTCTTGGCCATTCCATTGAGGAGTGAGATATGTGTATTTCTGGTGATAGAAGTTCACTCTCGACGTGGTTCGGAAGTCACGTAAAGCTGTTGGTCCCGTTGCTGAATAACCACTGGTTCCATGCAACATAAAACACCATACAAACAAACCAAATGATAAATAAAAACAGAAGTTAAGAACACCAACATAACACAATACATTAGGTACACTCTATGAACAGTACACTACCATTTTATCACAGGTAACATACATTCTTTCCTAATTTGTCTACACAGTATAAAACTTTGACCCTCACACTCTCCTGTGTGCAGTGCCAAAAATGTGTATGATGATTGGGCTTTAAAAAATTGCAAGGAAGTTTTCAAGTCCTTGTCCTCCTCCTCCCCCTCCTTCAGCATCAGTGTACAGTCAAGGTCCCATAACTCCCTGAGGTCATAAGTGGTGTACTGGTCAGAAGAGGTGTGGTGCCGCCTACATCCAGGTTGTCAAGAGGCCACAGAAACACACCAGATTCCGGGCTGACTGAACCTTGCATATCAACAAAGGGAGCTTAAATATTCACTTGCCTTTTTCTGAGCTGAGCAACCACATTAATAAAGAAGTGGAAGGTGATAGGCTTGAATGCAAGGGTGTTAGTGGTCTGAAGCTTTCAAGCACACTCCACATTTCTCAAATGCTTTCAGCAAATTCAAAAGTCCTGAAAAAAGCATAACATTCAATGCTGGTATTCTCCATAATTTTGAAAAAGACATTGAAGACCATCTCACATGTTTATATGAGGGCGCAGGTTGTTGATGCAGAGTCGTTTTCCGGGGCTTCCCCCTCCATCTCAACAGCAGCAACTACTTGTTATCTTGCTGTTAGACCACAGTTGGAAAACAAGATTGCCACCATTGTCATCCAGCCACTCCTGTACATGATCCCGGAAATGTCTCACTTCCCTTGGCAAGTTCAGCATGAAATATGTCGACATTAAAACCTTGGAAGTCTACAGTATAATTCCAACCATGCTCCACGATCTGTATGATGATGTCCTTCCAAATATGGCATATTTCATTGAACTTTCTTGAAGTGTACACATATATATACACACATATGTAAATTATATACTTCTAGATGACGTCAAGTTCTGGATAAGGTGAAACCGGAAGACTAAATGACTACTGTACATACAAATCACTATTAACCAATAGCTGTTGAGCCTTCATCTCAGCTTTTCAGCAATCATACCATTGATAAATTTCTTAAGGTGGTAAATAAGAATAAATAGCACCTCCAACCAGGGGGTACCCATCCCCTCCCTACATGCTCCCAAACTCATCCCTCAACTAACCTTTAAAGAACTACAGTTGCTCTACAAGCAAGAGCCCATGCCAGCTCAGTGCTGGTTTATTCTAAAACAACTACACTTGTTTATATTTTTATTAAAGCCCTTTTCAAAAACTTACATTTCACAGGTTTTCATAATTTATGGTTTTACTTTGATATTCTTCCATTTGTGTATAAGAAGGTATTACAGTAAAATATCCATAGCACAAGCAAACATATTAATGTTGCTATGAAACACGGACATTTATATTTATGTAAATATGCAAGAAGAGTCTATCAATTTCATAATTTTTTTATGCAGCAGTATTTGAGGTTGTATATATATAGCTTTTGGCGCATTCTCTAAAAATAATTTATATCTGGCCTCTGGCGCATTCTTTAAATAATACCCGGAAATTTTTCCGTAAACAAATTCATTTTATAGAAACTTTAAGTTTATTTAGAGCATTTAGAGCACTTAGCAAAGATGTAAACCCATGCCTTTAGAACGACTCCTCCTTTGAAGGGAAACACCTTACCAGTTCTAATAAACTGAAAGCACTGTATTCATCTTTCTGTCTGCCTGCATGTCTAATCTTGCCTTCTCTTGTCCTGTCTACTTTATCAACCACTGGCTGCTCATATATGACTGCCTGCCACTATCCAGAGTTCTGGCATACCCACATAAGAAAGTATCTCGCACAAACAATTATGTAAAACTTTACAAAAAAAAAAAAAAAAAAACACAATGACATGGTTTTCAACATAAATAAAAATAACCAAATATAAAAATTCACCGAAATATTAGACTCTACGAAATTAACGAATTCAACTGAAATTCCAGAACTTCACAGAAAATTAAGTTCATCTATTCTCATACCTGCAACATAGAAACGATCCTAGGGGATCTACACAAAAGAAAAAATCCTTCATCATATAATGGTTGATTGATTTGCTAGTTCTTACTGGCGTCGCAACGACGAGGTTATTGACGCCGTATCATTTCATCATATAATTATATGACATTTGTTAATTGGAGAGTTTACAATTGCAAATGTTTTAGTGGTGTTGTGATAACTATATAAAAAAACTGATGAGTGCTCATTAACTTCAAATTTAAGTTGAATATCTCTGGCTTAAGAAAAAATTGGTGTAATTCAGAAATTATGGTAGCCAAATAGTGTTTGAAGCTTTAGATTACAACACTTATAGCATTCATTGTAAAGTCTTTTCAACTAAGCCACACCTTGAACAGTGTTACAATCCCTACCATACAAGCTTGAGCTAAACTACCACAGTGCCATCACAAGGAAAAACATGAAGGGAGCTTCTAATGCTTGACTGTAAATGGAATGCTGTACGTTTATATAATTCTTACTTTAATACATGAAGTCTATCTCGTATTTACAAGACGTACACTGCAAACCTAATTTTTTATTCACATACAATTTCCAGTAAGCATGTGTACAAGACATTTCTTTAATATTCAATTATTCAACTGTAACTGGTAACCAAAACGGCGGCAATCTGCACACACACACACTGACGTAAGTAAGATCATACAAGTAAATAGAAGCGAAATAATATATCAAAATTCCAATTATATATGTATGGCACTTTTGTGTGTTTCGTTTGTTCTTTATCTGTTGTACAAACATTTTTGAGAATGTGAGATTTGCCATTTTAGGAAGACGGGACCTTTTAGGGCTTTTCTCTCCTTAAATTGGAGTGAGACTTCAAAAAGATCGTGGGTATATTTATCTTTTTTGTAGTCATTTATTTATCCAGTATTTTTCTTCCGGTCTTATGTACGTATGGCAATGAGCAGGGTAGAGGTTATATACATTTCATTTCCCAGCCATCGTGAAAAATACTCTTATGCTGATATTAGGTTCGCTTTTCTTTTTTTAGGAACGCATTGCGACGCTTTCAAGAAACATTTTTGACATTGTCACATCCGATTCAAGGTTTAAAAGAACCTTTTCTAATATTTTTGCTTTTCCTGGATTCAGTTTCCTTATAAAACATATCTGAATCTACACTCAAAACGTGATTTGCTTACCCCTAAAACGAAATTGTGTCAAAAGTTAACGTTTGTGCTCAACATCATCACCGCCATAACATATAAAGAAATGATGTCATGACGGCCGGAGTTCATCGATGAAATGATAGATTTAATGATTACCTAGATTATCTAACGTTACTAAAACCTCACAGTTTATAATACTCTTAAATACTGACTAAAGTTCACTCGCCTCAAAATGCTTCATTGTCTTAAAAAATTTTTTTGGAGGCCAGGTTGGAACTGTTTCATCGAATTAGTCCAAAACCAGACAAGCCAAGCAGCAAATTAATTGAGTGCTTGACATTCGCAGGTCCGGTTACAAATGATTCATACGGATCGAAAACGCCCAGTCCTCGATTAACAGCAAAATGATGAGCGATACATATGATCAAAACTATCATTAATCACTAAACCGTGTGTGTGTGTGTGTGTGTGTTGTTTTGTTGTTGACAACGCCAATAAAGTTTTTTTGCTTTTATTGTGCTCTCTCCTGTCACTCTCTATGTCCACTGACAAGAATACGTGAAAAAAGAATCTGCTGATCCGGAACCATTTGCTATGATTCATGATACGTATTATAAACACTTTATATTATACGTTCTTTCCACATAACTAGACCAACACATAATTCTGATAGGCCACCTATTTTACCTATTGACCACATCTTCATCCGTTTTTCCCACTCAACCGTTATGCTCCACCTATACTAAGAATGACATTTTATAGGTCCAATCATCACGTCTATGCCATTCCAAACATTTGATGCACATATCCTCTTCTTTCTATGCCATTCTTCCATCCCATCAGTTTTACAACCACAATCAAACAACCAAGAGAGCACGCCAAGGAACAACCAACAAAGCACGCCAAAACATGTTCCTTTCATTCTTAATCACCTCCATATATTTTCCCGTTACATGAAGAGACAATTTTTGTTCTTAAATATTTCTCTCAAACCATTCCCACATCCATGTATAGAACTGGCACGAACCGGTCAGTCTTTATCGTGTATGGGGGCTATTGATGCCAGTCCTGTTCCATCGTCCTTTCAGCAAAAATGACTGGCACGTCGCGACTCACGCTGCGGATGTTGGGGACTCGCAACACCCGCAGCGTCAATTTCAAATAATATACATGGTCTTCCACAGCAAGGTATTGAGGAATTCCGGAAAAAGTGCTTAGGTTTTTTCATAGAAAGTGTCAAGCAAATTTGCATGAGATTTGATTTTCGAAATCCAGTTTTGAAACGTATGAGTGCTATTGATCCTAAGTCTGTTGTTAAGAGGGAGGTTGCTTCTATTGCCCCATTAGCTTCCTTGTTACCAGGTATTGTTAAAGATAGTGAGCTAAATGATTTGGACAGGGAGTGGAGATCCTTGCGAAACAAGGACAATCTTGATTCGAATATGCCTGTAGAGGAATTTTGGAATCATATCAGAAAAATGAAAACAGGTGATATTAGATATGAGTTTCTTGTTTTAATAAATTTTGTATTCTCTATATTAAGCCTTCCTCATTCAAGTGCTGCAGCAGAAAGAATATTTTCTGCTGTTAATGTAATGAAAACTAAGCAAAGGAACAGGTTGTCAACACAAACTTTATGTGGATTGCTTCATTCAAAGAGATATTTAAAAGACAACACTTGCTTTAACTTCCAGTTGATAAGTTATTGATTAGTAAAATGAATTCCAGCCTCTATGTTGATGATTCTGACTAAAGATCATATTTTCATACGGTTACCTATTTCATATTCATTAATATGCTATTGACTTATGATGGCAAAATGCCAGTCTTTTTTTGTATCTTGAAAGAATTGTGTTGATTTTCAAGTTTTTATTTTTAACCAAATGGATATTTTTTTTCAATGGCAATGGCAATTCTGTTGCAGTTTTTCATAATATTGTAAATCCTTAAAGTATTAAGTCAATCATAAAATAATCATTAATGTAGGATTTTGCTTCATTTTTCCTGCAGTAACTTTTTTCTTTTATATACAAATTACAATATAAGTATATATATATATACATATAATAATATATATATATATATATATATATATATATATATATATATATGTGTGTGTGTGTTTGTGTGTGCATGTGTGTGTGTTTGTGTGTGTCAGAATGGGGATAAATGGAGAAAAAAAAAAAATCCCCATTTTAAGGGATATTTCGGCTTGGGTCTCTGGCAACGCTGGTTGAGAGTCGGGGCAGTACTGCTGTTGTGAAAGGATGTCGCAGTCAGTCAAGTATTTCTCTCACGATTTCATTCGTAATTTTTTGGACCTATACAGAACACATCCGTGCTTGTGGAAAATACGAAGTCCGGATTATTCCAATTATGTAAAAAGACAAGCAGCTTATGAGCAATTACTGGAATTATGTAAAAAAAGAATAGATAAAGATGCAAACAGCTTTTGTGAAAGCCAAAATTGCCAGCCTTTCATGTTATCTTTTGACTAATATAAATTAGTTTTGCAATTAATTTGTAAAACATTTTAAAGGATAAACGTGGCTATAAAAACATTAACATTCTTAAACCACTGTGAATTTCACTAGTAAAACATTTGAGGAAATATGTCCATGGTGATCTATTTCACACCTTTATCGATATTCAAATTCATTCATCTCCAGAGTCAACATAGATTCCGGTTATAAGAAGTTAAGTACGTTTAAGAATGATCCATTCCATATCACCTTGAGAGAGAGAGAGAGAGAGAGAGAGAGAGAGAGAGAGGAGACATTCTGAAATGCAGGTAAACCTTTGGGTAGGTTAAATAAAATGAAAAAGCTGAAAAGCATATTGTATATTCAGAGGTCCTCCTAAACTGTATGAATGGATTCCGTTACCCGATTACTATACCTGAAGCAACAATCAAAATTAGGAACACCCCATTCACCATCAGTCATTCTTAAATAATGTCTATAATCTTCCAGGTTATTTTCCTTTAATTCTTTCATTTAAGTCATATGATAAAACCTCTCTTTATTAGCCATGGTTTCACCCATACTTTACTTTTCTTGCAATTTCATGTTCGTATTCGTCTTGCAGGAGTGCTATTATAATTATTGCACTCATCTTCCTTTTACTTGGTGCCATGATTTAAAAACACTCCCTATATATCAGGACACTAAAGGACTGAAAGGAACATGGCCACTACATATTAACTCTGCCCTCTCAAAATATGCGTAGAGCAAGTCTTCTGCGTGTATGGGCAATACCAAAGCGGACTGGAGCGCGCGCTAATCCCGGCAGGACAAATCCCATGCCAGTCGCGTACGTGTCTGGCCGCCTTTACAGGAGAAAATCCTGCAATTTGCACTGTGAATCAGCTGTTAGGAGAGGGTGGAGTGTGGAAGAGAAAATGAAAGGAGGTAAAGTAAAGGATACGAAACGGGTTGCAGCTAGGGGCCGAAGGCACGCTGCAAACAACCCACGAAGTGCACCGAGACATTACTAACCCTCCCACAGGTGACATCAACTGCAAATACTTCTTCTTTAAATTACATATGAAACTACTTATTTTTCAAATTGTTCACACTAAACGCATAAACAAATATTCAAACATTACTACGTTACTGATCAGACTGTACTGACTTAAATAAATATACAGGAAATGGTCTACCAATTCTCTATATATGTTATTTTGGTAAGAAAAGGTGAAAAATGAGGCTATAAATGTAATCAAGACCAGTGTGTAGGATAAGAAATTGAGAAACGAATGTTGATGCAGGAATAATTCTCAAAACTTTCGACTCTTGGACATTTTTTCATCAAAATAGTTGTAGTACATTTTAACAGATTATGTTCCTGCTACCAGCTATAAAATACAAAATATAATTATGAAATACAACTCGTTTATTCATTTTTGTAATAATTAGAAAGCAAGAAATCCATGCCTATTTTTTTAAGAACTGTCGTGGTGGAGGAATCTGGGAATAGTTGTGCGCGAGGTAATTTGCAAATTGTGTATGGAAACTAAATTTTAACTTGTAACTGCAGGGTGAGCACTTATCCGTGCTAAATTTAAGGTCTTTGTTTGTTGGGTGATCTGCTTGTGGACTAGTGACTGGAATGGGATTCACCGCTGAGGTATTGGGCTTTATGAGAAGTGTTCTATAGGATCCATTTGCTTTAGTACTGAAAGTAACACCGAGAGGGTTTCTTACTTGAGCTTGTGTTTCATTGAAGACGTAACTTTGTTGTAATGAACTGTCAAATTTATTCAATTCCATTTGGCTTATTTTCACCTCGGAAATATTAAGTTTTAAACTAAAGCCCATTTATGGTTAGAATTAAGTGCCTATTAGGGTAACTAAGGATGTATTTTATTGCTTTTGGTTCAGAAATTTATGTAAATGAAGTCTGCGCTTAAAATGAAGTAAGCTTAAGCTTTGGTTTCAGAGTACTTCAACTCAATTTACACTTAAGCATGTAAAACTCAACTTTTATGAACATTTTTTTAGTAACTGCACGTCAATTGTAGAAAATAAATAACCCTCATAATGCGCGTGTATCTTTCAACTGCTGAGACATGCATGCTTAGAGGATATAAAGATAAAATCGATAACTATAACTGATTCACTTAAGGTAGATTCTCAGATGAGCCTTATTCTTTCGAGACGTTTGTTTGGTGGCCGCTGATTGGCTGGTACCGGGAGGTAGGCAGCTCCCAGCCAATCAGCGGCCGCCAAACTAACGTCTCGTAGGCATAGGGATCACCCAAGAATCTACCTTAAGTGAACCAGTTATAGCTATGCCCAGAGGTTAAACACGCTGATAGAGAGATTGAATGGAATTTATAAAATTCTATGATGGAGTCATAGGGACAGCAGGGAGTTCTTTTGGGTAAAGGAAGTCACGAATGGGGAAAAACTGTGGCGGGAAGAAGAAACACGAGGTTTAGTGAAAGCAAAAGATTTAGTAGATAATTAAATAACAACAGAGATGATCATTTGGAAGTAAACAAGATAATGGTTACAGTTGTTAAGAAAAGAGTGAAACGATAAGAAGGCAAGTGACAGAAATACCAGAGGGGAAAGGTAAACATGAAGTTTAGGGATTAAAAATGTAAATGGACGGATTTTGTCTAAAATGAATGATTATTTGATTTATTGACTGAGTTACGGTCACTCAACTGACGTACAAAACATCTGGGATAATTATTGATGTCGTAAGGAAACGACTCAAAAATAGTTTAAAAGAAAGTTTCATTGACCATTTTTGTAATTACAAATATGTAATGTACATATATACATACATGCAGCAACTATCTCACAATCAACGACACGATACTGTAATCACAGAGTGGGTGGGTTTCAACTGACATCAAGAGGGAGTGAGACGTAAGTCCCGTCCTTAACCTGCACAACATCGTTCCTGGCCTCCTTGGTTTATAGGGATATGACCAAGGAGATACTGGCGATGTAATACTGAGCATTTTTTGGTTTGCTTCGATATTTTCCCAAAGAGACTCAGTTTTTTTTTTATTATTATTATTTTCTTACGTACAAGAGGAAATACTCGTACATTCATACGGGGTCATGGACATCTTCTGGTTTCTGGAGAGGAGACTGCCGATTTAGTAAGCTGATCAGCTTGCTCTTTCCCAACTATCGTAACATAGGATGGCATCTAGCAAAAATTTACTTCTTTACCTCTTTTCATTAACAAAAGCCATTCCATAATCTCTAAAATCAGTGGGTGTAGTGTTAAACTAAAATCAGTGAGTAGATAGTTCAAAGATTCTAAAGACAGAAAACACTTTAGTGTCCTAATATATTGTGCATCAGTTTCCATTGAGTATTAAAATTTCTTATAAGACATTTAAAAAGGCATGCAGCTCTACCGTAAAAACAGTTGCAAGAAATGATAATCCCCTGCTTCGTTCTATATCGGAAAGACCACTCCATAGCTGAGGCCCTCATCTAACTTTGAGCCATCCATCTGTGAAAATGCAGCAGTTTTATAGGGATGAATGGCCTAAAAATATTTGATTGGATTGCTTCACTGGACATTTCTGCTTTTCGTCAAATTAAAATACCTAGAACATTTTTGCTCTGGTTGGTTGGGTTGGGTTGGCTGGTAAGTTTCCATTCCAGGGACATTTGATTGACTAATAATACACTTTACTCTATAAGGGAATGGCTAGGATTGCTTGGAGTGATTTTCATAAAACTGTCAACGTCTTTCATTTCTGATACAAATGCTTGCTAAGGACTTGGAGAGCCTTTGGTAGTAAAGATCCACTGGCATCTCACTAGCATCCACAAACATTCTCTCAGATAAGGGATGTGTATGTTTGAGAATGCCTCTGGAAGTGACATCAGAGGACTTAAGACTGATAAGTGGAAAGGCACGAGGACTTGATGGGATAACAAGTGGGAGGCTGCAGTTTGGTACTGACTGACAGGACAGAAGGTCAGGTTTAGAAGAATAGGCAACATGAATAGTTGTTTCACTGTATAAAAGTAAAAAGAGTTATGGAATCATATGGGTGCAAGGAAGGTACATGGTTTTGGTTAAAAAGGATACGAATGACAAAAGGACTGTAAGAGGAAAAGGGTGTGTTACATATGAGTTATGTGAAAAATGTTCAAGTAAAGGAACAAAGCAGTATGCACCATATCACACATGGATCTGAAAATGCTTGTGCTAGAATAAATCAATAGGCAATGTGGAGGCGCTTCGAGTTTATGGTGTGAAAGACGATTTTTTTAAGAATGATCAAAAACTACTATAATAAAAATGAGATATGTTAGAATAATAGCGAATGAGTGACTGGTTGGTGCAAAAGTGGGCATGGAACAAACTGGAAGAAATTGAGTCGGGGATGGAGTGTGAAATGGCTGATGTTTGGATTAAGATGGGCAATGGGAAAAGGTTGTGTTCATGTGAAGAAGGGTAAATGATACCTCGATTGAGCAATGGATATATGAAATGGTGAAGGAATGTTAGTGCTTAATTTTTATTACTAAATTTTTATAACTATTTAGGAGAAAATATAATAGATGATGGTAGCATAAGAATCCTAAAGCAACGGAGGTAACAGGACGAGTATCAAAGATTTGAAAGAACTTGCACTGTCTATAGGTTCTATAGGTATGATAGGATTCTTGAGCAAAAATTGTTTTAAAGCAGTGAAGTGTGGATTCTGGATGGGCATATAAACTAAAGTTGAAGCAGTTGAGAAAGATCGCTTGCATAGCATATTTAGAGTTCAAAAGACTGAAAGGATGAGAAATATAATATAGGAAGGACTAAAAGTGTGACAAATATGGAAATATATAGTATAAGTGGTGAGGGGTTACAAAGAACAGGTGGATTATGGTAATTTGAGAATTTGGTCATGTAAAGAGAATGAGTGAAATACTTAGTGAAAAGACTCTTGGACGATAATAATTCAAAAGTGAAAGGTATTCAAGATAATGGAAGGGAAGATCCTTAAAGTGCAAGCAACATGGAGGTGAATAGCACATTATGTATACATAGTTTTGACGTTCTACTTGAGTCATTTGTGCACGTGTTCAAAGCAACGAAAGTTATGAATGTTTCCCTGCAAATAGGGTTCATCCACGATTCTGTAGTCAACATGAATGTGGGCACTGGTAATGTGTTGTTTAATTTCTAGGTCCACCCATAGTTTGGGATTATACACAAAAACGAATTGATACACACTGCATATTATATAATAAAGGTAATTAGTCAATACAAAACCTTACATGAGATTGAACCCTAACCATGAGAAACAATTTCTTGTGTGTGTGTATATATATATGTGTGTGTGTGTGTATATATATATATATATATATATATATATATATATATATATATACTATATATATCTATATATATATATATATATATATTATATTATTATATATTATATATATATATATAAAGAATCATAGGGGTAGCAGACCCAACCAACATCCAAGTTGAAGAGGTAAAGGCATGTCTTTCACAAGTATCGTTTATCACACCATGAACTGGAAAGAATCGAAAGAGATCATGTTCTGTAAAAAACATCACAAAACGAAATATTGTCGAACGAATCATGTACAATTAAGAAAAAATCGTGTAGATTTGATCAACAGCAGCCCCGGGATGTACCAACTGGATGAACTACTTGTAAACAACATTTTTAGACAGTTTTTATGTTTTTGTATTTCTGCCACAGAGGTATTTTTGTAACAAATAATGAATTTTTGTATCACTTGATCCTGAGGAGGTGTGAGAAATACACGAAAGCGCTTGGTCAACTCCTTTCATTCATTCCTCCAGCTGTACGACATTATAATATAAATATATATATATATTAATATATATATATATATATATATATCTATATATATATAATATATATAGTATATATAATATATATATATATATATATATGTATACTGGGGATGACCAATATCAAATATATTTTAGTTTAAAAACCCAACGATGGTAATTTTGGATTACATCCACAGAACAAGACAATGGTTAGCTTGAAAGGATTTTCTTACAGATTTTGTTTTAGTTAATTGTCCTTCCATTATACACACTTCTCATCTGTGTACTTCACGTTAATAAAAACAATTATTTTTATTACTATCATTATTACTATTATTATATTAAGGACAACTGATTCAGCATTATATACTAATATATTACTGAAATGTATTTATACACTGTTGATAACTCGTCAAACATAAAAGTGTTCCGTCTTTACAAACACTTGGTTTTTAGCAAATTATAATTTCTACCGCTTATAAATCATACCGCTTGTTGTTTAACACAAATTTCGTATCCTAATGATACTAGAATTATACTTGAGGTATACGGAAAATGATCAAGCAACTCAATCAGTGATTAGTAGTCTACCGACATGTACAAAAAATTGCTTCTTTTTCTTTAGTTGGGGAACAAGACATGCAAGACTTGACGCTATATACTCAAAACTGACTTGAATCTTATTAAGAGTATAATTAATGTTATTGATATTATCATCAAGACAAGAGTTACTTAAGAGAAGAGCGTGTCTCAACTGATGATTCGACAAGGAAGAGTTCATAAGTAGGGAAAGATGAGCCCACCTGTGTAAACAGCCAAACTTGAGGAGTTTGTGTCGGAGAAAAGAAGAAAAAAAAATCTTAAGAACACGAAAAAAATAGAGTAAAAAAAGGGTAAAACTGGGTTAATCCTCTCTTAGAAAGGGAAAGAAATCTACGCAAGTGTGAATGTTTCAGAAAGATTTTTATTTTAGTGGAGCATTCTCTATTGCTTGTAATAATGCCTATATTTCTTATAATAATGCAACAATCAACCTATATTTCTCATAATAATGCAAGAATCAACCTATATTTCTTATAATAATGCAAGAATCAACCTATATTTCTTATAATAATGCAAGAATCAACCTATATTTCTTATAATAATGCAACAATCAACCTATATTTCTTATAATAATGCAAGAATCAACCTATATTTCTTATAATATTGCAAGAATCAATATAGAAAATCATCGCCAGTTGTCTTTTCATTATGTGGATTTTCCAATGTATACTTATATAAAGCAAACACAAACACACACACACACACGTATATAATTATATGCCGTTTTCCCTTTAGTTTCGACCATTCACAGACCACTATCTACAAGGTACATCATTCTAAGGTGAGCAAAGATACAATGAAATTTTCCAGAAAAAAACAAGGATAAATAGGTTCCCAGCTCTGGTAGACGAAGTAGAAAACTGGACCACAGACACGAATACATACATGCATACTTAAATACATACACACATACACACACACACACACACACACACACACATATATATATATATACACACACACACATATACAATACTTTATTGTTTTTGTCTTTCTCTTTGCGCGCACACCCAAACTCCACCCCCCCCCCCCCCTCTTCAAGATGAATCAAGTATAAAACCAAATAAGAGCAAAAGCTTTTTCATGACACAGAGTCGTTGACTGTTGAAATAAATGCTCGTGATTACGCACAACGGTACATAATTAATGAGTGCGCCTATCGCGTAGGCCTGTGACGTCATAGACGCTAGATTTACTCATTTAGGAGACTGTCCCATTCAAAAATTACATCTAATGGCCCATTCCAAGCATGTCATACATTACCATTTGTACGCCGTCCGTTTACATTAGGATTCTTTATATTTCGTTATATTAGGCCTATGTAAATTCAAGGCCTTTCATATGAAGCTGATGGAAATTAAAATGCTTTATGCAGAATTAAGCCTATGAAATATCGTAAGCCTAGGTAAATCCTTGCCCATTTTGTAAAAATGAAAAAATAATATATATGTATATATATATATATGCATTAATATACACACACATACACATAAACCCACCACATACATACATACATATATATATAGATATATATATTATATATAATAATATATATATATATATATGGTTGCGCAGGAACTCCCAGTCATGTAAATATTCGGCTTTCCTCTTTAGAGTACCATCATGTTTCCGTAAAATGATCTGTAATTACCCCCCAATACGCTCCTCTCAAGTTTTCAAATATTTACTGCCTTTGTGGAGGATTCAATGGTTCTTGAGGACTACGAGGAACATAAAAGGCGAGTGACTTTTGTAGTCGGAAACGCGCTGTTCTATCGATCGCCTGAATTAATCAGCCGATTGTTTCCTAGGCGTCTGTCGATAGACTGTCAGTGCTGAACTATACTGATTTGTCAATGATTACGACAGATTTATTTATATCCTCCTTATACCTTGTACACCTACACAAACATAAACACACGTGCACATAGTGTGTGTGTGTGTATATATATATATATATATATATGTATATATATATATATATATATATATATATGTGTATATATATATATATATGTATATACATATACATATAACACTAGTGTGTGTGTGTAATGTATATACATATATGTATATACATATACCATAATACACTTATGTGTGTGTGTGTATATGTATAATACAATATATGTTAATTATTTATACATATAATATATATAATAAATATAATTATACATACATAAGATATATAATATATATAAGATAATTAAAATTTATGTTGAGCTACAAATGACCTTTAATATCTAATTCTCTCTACCTCGGAACTGATATATTCTTATATATGTAAACCGAAGGGGAATTTTCTAGTTGATTATAATTTCGTCAGTGACGTTATCGATTCGGTTAACAAGCCGAATCGATAACGTCTCTGACGTCCTGATTTCGTCTCTGTCCTCTGCGCGGTGGTTCGAACCCACGAGAGGACGAAATTATTATCAACTAAAAAAGTTCCCTTCGGTTTACATTTATGAAAATATATCAATTCCTAGATAGAAAGAATTAGTTATTAAAGGAGATCTGTAGCTTGATTAATTTATATCTCCTTAGCTCGATTAATTTATAAGAATCATGGTGATGTGATAACTATTTCATATATATATATATAATCATGCAAATATGTATTTAATACTACACGTGCGTGCGCACGCGCACACACTTTATATATATATTATATATATATTATAATATATTATATATATATATATATATATAGACACAGCATGTTACATTTGATATGCACAAGGAGTAAGCTACAAGCGTCGTTTAATATCCAACTCGCTCTCCCTCAGAAATAATACTGAAGATAAATCATGCTTAATTAGTGATTCGTCACCGACCGAACTTAATCCACGGCACAGAGAGTACCAACGACTTCAGTGACGTTTTAGAGAGACGTATGAACAGAAACCGACTCTACCATACATATCTCCGTCTCATTTGTACTAAGTGTCGGCATCAACTTACCGTCATTGTGACAGTCGATTGGTGGGGTTTGTAACACATAGTTATTCATGATTTTTTTTTAATCATATCACCATGACATTTTATACACACAAACAAGCTACAAATGTCGATTAACATATAATTCAGGAACTATACTTGATAAGTAGTTGTCACGTGGAGGACTGGATCCACCAAACAACGAGTACCATCGATTTCAATGACACTTTAAACCACTGGACTATCAATCCTAGAATCACTTGGCTTTTCTAGTAGAAGCCCCTCTCGGATGGACTTCGTACAAAAGCGTATTATTCAGTGCTACTTCAACTGCAGAAGTCGATCTACTTAGAGAATTGTTTATTTATCTTACTGTATCCTTTTTTCATCTGCATTCTAATATGCTTACTGAGGCTCAGTTTTTTTGAGTCTCGTTAATCATGTATAGACGATTTTGCCTTGTTTCACTTTTGTATTTATATATTTTTCACAATAACTGCCAACACAATATAAAAATAACAATTTCAAACCTTTTATAACGCATGCATATATCTAATGACAGTATTTGTCTGCGTCATCTTTCCCATGCCACCGTTTCACTACATCAAGCCTCGTGCCTTAAGCCTTCCTAGTGTCACTGCATGACGGACAAGCAATAGAATTACGGCAACTATAACTGGCGTCATGTAAAAGTATACCTAATACATATATACAATTAGTCAAATCTCCCATATTATATATATATATATATATATATATATATATATATATATATATATATATATATATATATATATATATATATATATATGAGGGCCTCAGAACCACAAGGTGGTAAACGCCACTTTGTTAAAAATGAGTAAATTGCCCTCAAAGTCTAGCATTCATTACTCTGGTTCTAAGAAAGATATTGATTTAAACTAAGTTTCATATGAAAGCCCTACCCTTTAAAAATTTTAGGTGAAAATTTAAAAAATATTGCGGGGTGCGCTTGTGCGCTAGCATTCAAAATGTACGCCTAACCCCCCCCTTTTGTGTATATTTTATTCATAACCAGCACTTAAACCATAATTAAATGTGTAAAAGGATAATAAAGTGTTATTATATTCGTGTTATAACAGCAATAGATGTAATAATAATAATAATGATGATAATGACGATGATGATGATAATATTATAAAAAATATAATATAATAATGGTAATACAGTAATATTGGTTAATAATATTGATGATGATAATAATAATAATAATAATTGAAAAAGAAACCCACAAATTCAATTTGTAACTTGTTTACTTCTAAGTATTTACATTTAGTTTTACTCCACACTCGAGTACTTTCAGGCCCTTCTGTGGCCCATTCTCAAGAGATGTTGGGATGTTAGCCTGGTCAAGGCCCAGCAGTCTTCTGGAACTTCTTCTCGTTGTGCTGTCATTTATGCGATGGCTGTTCTGGTTTTCTTGAGAGTTGCCAATCCCCTCTTGTCGCTCTGATATCCTGAGCTGATGGTCAATGGGATTCACCCTTGTGGTAAGGGTGTGGTCACCGTAAGTCTGTTGGGCAGGAAACCTAATCTCCAGGTCAGCAGGGTCAATCTTAGCTTCTTTTAATATCAAAGCTCGGCTTATGGGATCTTCTGAGGTAAAACCTTTGTTTCCTTCAATTACTTTGATCTCTCTGATAAGCGCACCTTCTACTACCCTCCTGTGACTAATTTTGTTGCTTTTGTATATAAGCCTACTGTTTTTGAAATCCATCCTATGGTCATTTTCCCAACAATGTTTAGCTATAGCACTCCCCTGAGAGTTAAGCTGTACTGCCCTTCTATGTTCTTGGACTCTAGTCCTTATTCCCCTACCTGATTCCCCCACATATCTGTCTCCACAATTATTGCAATTGATTATGTATACCCCCGCTACATCATCTGTATTACTGTCTTCTCCTTCCAATTTATTTTTACATACTTTGTTTTTTAAGGTATTATCAAAGGTATATACAAATTTATATTGACTTTCTTTCATTTTTGAAGTGATTTGTTTCATTTTAGGCATAAAAGGGAGGGCAACTATTTTCTTGTTTTCTTTATTCATGTACTCTCTACATTCGCTCTGTAAAATATTTTTCTAGCTTTGGTGAGTGCCCTTTTTCTGAACCATTCCGGGTATGCTAATGCATCGAAGCTTTTATCGATGTAATTTATTTCTTGCTCTATCTTGCAAGGGTCACACGTTCTCATTGCCCTAAGAAATAAACCTGTTAGAACCCCTATTTTTATATCATGACTATGAAAAGAGAAGAAATGAATATATGAGTTTGTATGTGTGGGCTTTCTATATGTGCTGAATTCATATCCTGTTTCTTTTCTTTCTATGAGTATGTCTAAAAAGGGCAGTTTATTATTGTTACTTTTCTCTAAAGTGAACTGGATATTGTTATCAAACTTATTGAGCTCATCTAGAAAAGTTTCTATTTTATTTCCATCCCCTTGCAGAATAGCAAAAATATCATCCACGTATCTCCACCATCCTTGCAGTTTTAAGTCAGGGACATTCACATTAGGAGCTAGATTAGTTTCGAAATATTCCATATAGATGTTAGCGAGAAGTAGTTCCAGAAGACTGCTGGGCCTTGACCCAGGCTAACATCCCAACATCTCTTGAGAATGGGCCACAGAAGGGCCTGAAAGTACTCGAGTGTGGAGTAAAACTAAATGTAAATACTTAGAAGTAAACAAGTTACAAATTGAATTTGTGGGTTTCTTTTTCAATCTTCAGAAGAAAACTGAAAGAAGTTTTTGTTTGGTTCATCATGTACCCACAGCAACATTACAACAGAAGTACATTTCAACAACTGTATGAAGTCGCTGGAACTCAAGCTGTTCATTATGCAAGAAGATATGAAACACAACTTTACAAAGCCAAAGCCATGAAAAACAAGATCTGGTTTATAAGTGAATGTTTGAAGAACAAAGTGTGTCCAAAAACATATGGCAGGATTGGAAGAAGACCCTGGAGTGGAGAAGCATTCAGCAGTTTTCAAGAAGGATACATCAAGGATCAGTTGCAAGAGCTTAGGGAGAAGAAAGAAGCTGCATTTGCTGGTGTAAGGAGTACACAAAACACACTTCAAGAGACCATAAGGGGTGAGTGGTACAAAAAAGTTGTTGGGCAGGTCAACAGTAGAGTAAACTTTGATACAAATCGTAACATGGTCAACATTAAAAATAAGTTTTGAGTTTATTTAGTAATTCGGGTTTGGATAAAATTTAGCAATATGGATAATATAAAGAATATCTCAAGTAGATTATTGACTAGGGATGAAACAGCAGCACTAGGGCTAGGATTAAATTTTTGTGCAGGGACTACAAACAATATTAACATAGAATTCAACAGCAAGATTAACTACCTTAATGTTGAACATCACAATGATTTAGCTCCTTTTCTCAGAGGAGTGATGATAGGGAGTAATGAAAGCAAACTTGGAGATATCTTGCCAAGGAGATTTAGTATCGCTCTGAAGGGATTAAAAAGCTACAAAGATATTAGAATTATGAAAGCTGACAAAGGGGGTAGTATTGTAATCATGAATATCTCAGAATATAGGGTTAAAATGTACAGGCTACTAGATGATGAAACTACGTATGCTAAAATAGAGAATCCTCCAACAATCCAAAAGCTTCAGAATACCTTTAATCAGAATGTGAAGAAAATAATCAGTAGACTAGGTAATGGGAAGGACATGCTATGCACTAAATTATTCTCAAGTAAATTACCTGAACTTGCATATATATATGGCAGCCCCAAAATACACAAGGAGGGCTGCCCTCTACGCCCTATTGTTTCTAGTAGGAAATCTCCTAACAAAAACTTAGCAGTGTGGTTAGCTGGAGAACTAGGAATATACTTAGGTATATTTTCAGAATCCCATATTAAACATTCAGTAGATTTCATAGACAAAGTTAAGAAAAAGAATATAAAGGGACACATGGTTAGTTTTGATGTAGTAGCATTATTCACCAATGTCCCCTTAGATAAAGTATTAGAATTCCTACAGACTAAACATAATGAGGGTATTTTCAATCCAAACATCGAAATAGGCGTCTTCCTTGAGTTGATCAAATTGTGTGTCAGTGATACTTATTTCACGTTTGAGGGACATGTTTACAAACAGAAATATGGAGTAGCTATGGGGTCCTCATTATCACCTATACTCGCTAACATCTATATGGAATATTTCGAAACTAATCTAGCTCCTAATGTGAATGTCCCTGACTTAAAACTGCAAGGATGGTGGAGATACGTGGATGATATTTTTGCTATTCTGCAAGGGATGGAAAATAAAATATCAAACTTATTGAGCTCAATAAGTTTGATAACAATATCCAGTTCACTTTAGAGAAAAGTAACAATAATAAACTGCCCTTTTTAGACATACTCATAGAAAGAAAAGAAACAGGATATGAATTCAGCACATATAGAAAGCCCACACATACAAACTCATATATTCATTTCTTCTCTTTTCATAGTCATGATATAAAAATAGGGGTTCTAACAGGTTTATTTCTTAGGGCAATGAGAACGTGTGACCCTTGCAAGATAGAGCAAGAAATAAATTACATCGATAAAAGCTTCGATGCATTAGCATACCCGGAATGGTTCAGAAAAAGGGCACTCACCAAAGCTAGAAAAATATTTTACAGAGCGAATGTAGAGTACATGGAATAAAGAAAACAAGAAAATAGTTGCCCTCCCTTTTATGCCTAAAATGAAACAAATCACTTCAAAAATGAAAGAAAGTCAATATAAATTTGTATATACCTTTGATAATACCTTAAAAAACAAAAGTATGTAAAAATAAATTGGAAGGAGAAGACAGTAATACAGATGATGTAGCGGGGGTATACATAATCAATTGCAATAATTGTGGAGACAGATATGTGGGGAATCAGGTAGGGGAATAAGGACTAGAGTCCAAGAACATAGAAGGGCAGTACAGCTTAACTCTCAGGGGAGTGCTATAGCTAGACATTGTTGGGAAAATGACCATAGGATGGATTTCAAAAACAGTAGGCTTATATACAAAAGCAACAAAATTAGTACAGGAGGGTAGTAGAAGGTGCGCTTATCAGAGAGATCAAAGTAATTGAAGGAAACAAAGGTTTTACCTCAGAAGATCCCATAAGCCGAGCTTTGATATTAAAAGAAGCTAAGATTGACCCTGCTGACCTGGAGATTAGGTTTCCTGCCCAACAGACTTACGGTGACCACACCCTTACCACAAGGGTGAATCCATTTGACCATCAGCTCAGGATATCAGAGCGACAAGAGGGGATTGGCAACTCTCAAGAAAACCAGAACAGCCATCGCATAAATGACAGCACAACGAGAAGAAGTTCCAGAAGACTGCTGGGCCTTGACCCAGGCTAACATCCCAACATCTCTTGAGAATGGGCCACAGAAGGGCCTGAAAGTACTCGAGTGTGGAGTAAAACTAAATGTAAATACTTAGAAGTAAACAAGTTACAAATTGAATTTGTGGGTTTCTTTTTCAATCTTCAGAAGAAAACTGAAAGAAGTTTTTGTTTGGTTAATAATAATAATAATAATAAAAATTAATTAACTAATAATTAATAATAATAATAATAATAATAATAATAGGAGTATTGATAATAATATTATTAATGATAATAGCAAATAATAATGATAATACGGTAATATTAGTATTGATGATGTTGACCATGATAACATTCCATCATCATAATGTTTAGCCATTAAAATAATCATCACCAATATCATAATAATAATCAAACAAAAAAATTATAGAAAAATAATACTACTACACTCACTACTACATCTCTAAGAAAAGCAAATATTTTAATCTGTACTCACCATGAAAATACTGTACATCCGCTAAAGAACTTGAAAATAAGGGGAGGTGGGGAATGTAAACTGTGCGGTGATTGGCCGACACTTACGGCCGCCTTATGGGGAAAAATGCTGATTTGCTTAGAACTGACTACCCGCTTAGTGACGCGCGCTCTCATTGGCTCATTCTTGAGCTGCGCGTACTTCCTTGTGGTTCTAACTGAGCCCTTATGAGGCTGTAACCTCCGCGCGACACAACGTTCATTCATGTAGACAAAATCGATAATTCCTACTGCTCAAGTAGGGATTTCGACCTTTTTGAAACTCCTGAATAGCATAGAAAGGCAACAAATGACAGAAGAGACGATGCCAAATCTACTGGTACGCATAACTCAATATTGGTGGGGGTGGCGTTTACAACTCTGTGGTTCTGAGGCCCTCATATATATATATATTATATTATATATATATCATATAGATATATATATATATTATGATATATATAATTATATATATATTATATATATATATATATATATTATATAGATATATTATATATTATTATATAATATATAATATATATAAGATATATATTATATATATTATAATATATATTAATATATTATTATAAATATTATTAATTATCTATATATATATTACACACACACACACACTCACACACACATACTACATATGTAAAGATTAAATTTTGTCGAGGAGGCCTGCTTCCCTGACAAAGATACATAATTGATCTATATTACAGTCCTCACCAAGAATTGTATCAAGGATAAAATGTCCATCTCCATCCCGTCCTCAAGAGAACTCATGTCTTTGATCCCCAAGACTGAAACTCGACGAGCAAATGACTCAGTCAAGGGAACAATGTATGTAGTTGCCACACAATGTATAGTTTTCCCCTGACATTTATATCCGATGGGTGAGTCTTTCACGTCCAATTCTTAAACTGCACAACATAGTTTCTAATCTCCTTGGTATATAAGGATATGACCAAGGATACTCTGATGATGTACTAAAAACCATTTTTTGGTTTGTTTCAGTATTTTCCCAAAGGGACTGCCAAAGGAGTTTTATTCTGACCCATGAGAGGATATCCATCCATGGTAGTAAGGATCTTCTGGGTTCTGGAGAGTTGCATGCTGAATTAGCAAGTTAATAATTTGTTAGTACCCAACCACCACAACATGGGAAGGCACCTTGCAAAAATTGATTCTTTGACTCTCTTTTTCAGTAACAACAGTAATTTCAATATCTCTAAATTCAGTGGAATTGAATTGAATTGAATTGAATATAGGATTTAGGCATTAAGCCAAGCACTGGGGCATCAAAGGCCATTCAGCGCTATATAACAAAATTCATTCAATCATAATATCTGTATACTCACACCATTTAGTACCATTTTAACCTTTAATATCAATCGCAACACTTTCATACAATAAAATCTAGATGTGAAATAAATAAGGATTAAAAGGGTAAAATAAATAAATAAATTAATAAAATCAATTATAGCTCGTAATATAACCCAATACTTTGTATAAATTTTCTCAAGTTCAGGGTATTACAGTTTTCCCCCAGTATATCTCTCAAAGGTTTGTCCTGGAGTAAATGTGTCCTCCTCTGAAGATTAAAAACAGGACAATCAACTAAAATATGCTTAACATCCATTGTCACTTGACAGGTATTACAGTGAGGGGCCTGTCTCCCTTCCCCACTCTTCATTAAATAATTGTGCGTTGCATGTGTATGGCCAATACGCAGCCTAGTTAAAATAATGGTATCCCTCCTACTTGTAGCATTACAAGATGACCATTTATCCACCAATGGGTGGATGTGTTTCAATTTTGTATTGGTGGTCAGTTCAGACCATCGAGCCTGCCACTTATTTTTACAGTAAAGATGAATCTCACTTTTAAGATCTTTGTAAGGAATACTAAAGGGGGATGGATTACTTAGCCCTGAAGCTTCCTTTGCTGCCTTATCTACTTGTTCATTTCCATCCACCCCAACATGGGCAGGGACCCAACAGAAGTGAACACTGATACTCTTCCTAGATTGCAGAAGTACTAACCAGTCCTGCACCTCTTGTACTAGATGATGGCCTGGCATAATTTGTTTTAATGAGAGTAAAACACTATTGGAATCCGTAAAAATTGTATAAAACCTATTTTGGTGGCCATTTTTAAAAATATGTTGGACTGCGAGAATTATTGCGTACAGCTCAGCAGTAAACACTGAACAAGAGGATGGGAGTTTCCTTCTAATAACAGTATCCCCCACCACAGCTGCACTTCCAACTCCTGCAGCCGATTTGGAGCCATCTGTAAAAACATGTTTCCCATGATGTTGAGCAGCATGATTTAAAAACTCACTTTTCATTACCCTACTAGGTAAGGTATTTTTCCCTCCTGCCTAAATTCAGTGGGTGTGACGAGTTGAAAGACTCCAAAGACTGAAGAAAACTTCTTGATTCACAATACAGAGTAAAACTGCTCACACTCGAGAATTAAAATTTCTGTTAGACTTTAAAATTGTATGTAGTTCTGCTATAAAAATAGATGCAACACATGATAATCTACCGCTTCTTTCTTTATCAGCCGACACCATCCAACTTCGAACCATCTGTGAAAACTGTAATGGAGTTATCATGTTGGGAGGAATAATATAAAAATATTGATCTCATTGCGGCACTGGAAATTTTTGCTTTCTTCAAATTAAAATATCTACACCATTTTACCTCTGGAAGGTTCAAAGAAAGAAGGGGGGGGGGGGGGAGCCAACTGATTATCTAGCTGGTAAAATCTCCATCCTTGGCATGTTTAATTGCTTGATTATACAGTTTACTTTAAAAGAAAATGGTTGGGGGGTTGCTTGGGGTTATTTCCATAAAACTGCCAATGCCTTTCATCTCTGATAAAAATGCTGGTTAAGGATTTAGGGAGTCTGGGAAATCTGCACCAGCTCGAACCAGCACACACTGATAATGAAGATCTAGAGGCTTCTCAGCAACATCTAGTGGGCGATGATTTAAGTGCTCCTGTAGACAATGTTAGTTACACACCCATGATGAATTGAATTGAGAATTTTACTACAATTAGGCTTTGCCAAGGTGCACACTTCACACTAAGTTAATTAAAAAAAGATTAAGAGCTTTGCATAATCTCAATATCTTGAGTTTGGTCACCACTCCACGAAGTGCGGGACAACTTTAGCACATTTATTGCAATAAAGAATTTTCTCTTACAATATTTCAGATGTGGAATCTACGTTAGCCTTCCTATTAAAAATCATCCCAAGAAACCCTGTTTCCCCAACATGTGGAATTCTATGCCCATGTATGAACAGATTTGGATCAGGATGGAATCCTCTTATACAATGAAAGAGCACAGTTGCTGTTTTACTCGCAGAAAACCCGAAACCATTATCTCGGTCCACTTTACTATATTATCAATGGAGAGCTGTGGGCGGCATTCAGCTACTGCCATCCTTGTTGCTGCAAACGATATCGAAATTTCAACAACAACAACAACAACAACAACAAAAAAGCATAAATTACATCTAGGGGAATTATTATGGCTACCCCACTGATTGCTAGGCCAAACAAGGTCACGCTTAAAACACTTCCTTGTGGCATTTCTTCCTCTTGGTTGAATACATCTGACATTGTTGCTCAAACCTTAACTGAAATAGCATATTTTCTATTTAAAAAAAGGCTTGATAAAAAGAGGCATAAATGCCCCTCAGGTTACGTTCATAAAGTCCTCTCTGAAGGTCATATCTCCATATTTCATCATAAACCTTCTCAAGATCAATGAAAAAGTAACATAATGCTGTTTTGTTAGCAAAAGCTTCACATATTGAAGATTTCATTCGATGGAGTGCATACTTAGAAAATCAAACAAAGTATTCCAAGTACCACAAACATGTATTCACCGTATTTTCCATGATCTTGCAGAGACATGATGTCAGTGCAATCGGATGCTAATTTTCTGCCTTGAAAGGGTATTTCCATGCTTTCACAAATGGCAGTAACCTTAACCTCTCCCACAGTTTAGAGAAGATACGTTCTTGAAAAATTCTGTTAAGAAGACTAAATATAAACATTGGTATTCCCTGTCGCATGCTGTATTATCTAATCCAGGAGCTGACTTACTACACTTACTTAAAGCTGATTCAATTTCCCTCATAGTAAAAGGTATATTGTATTGTTCATTCATTGATCTACTAATATCAACTTCTACCTGTTCCATTACCCTTAAGCACTCTTTGAAAAATTAGCAAACTGATTAGGAAACTCATTTGCCACAACCAGGGATCTGCTTCTTCACAACCACTGACCTTGATAAATGAAGGTTGAAAAGTAGTATATGTTCCCGATAATTTTCTAATTTTTTTCTAACTTTACCAAACTGAAATCGGAGCTGATTTTGAATTTAGAGAAGTTATGAAAATTGTGCAAGATTCCTTTCGTGTATTATTAAAAGTCAAATACTTATAATAAGAGGATCCAAATATCCCTGGTCCTATTTCATATCATACATTTATGGTCAATTTTCCCTTGCTCTGTGCTGGAGCACAGGGTTCAAGTAAAATTACACTAGGTACATCGGAAGACCCGACTCCAAAATGTCTACTCCCTACCCACCACACAGGGGATAGTACAACACATTTAGGATGGCTACTGTGCAAGTCAAACAGGACAGAATACAAAGAGTTCTATAACCACAACAAAACCATCCCTGGAATCCATGACCTACCTCTGAAGAACAGCTATAGGCCCTTGAGCTATAAAATCTGATACCTCTCGGGTCCAAACATTGTAGGGTAGTTGATGACCCTACCACAGTTCCTATCGCTAGCTTCAGATATAAACCCCAGTCCCAGCTTTTCCTATTTATCATATAAAATAAACTCATCAAATTTGGAACATTTCACAGGACTTAATATATAGACTATGGACTCGAACCTGGGAACTAATTCCTGGGGTTTAAGAGCCCCTCACCACATCAAGGTGGTGCCAAGTCGAAGGCGACAGCATGATGACCAATCTGACGCACCAGATGCGGAAATTCCTAAGATAATCGTGGAAAACCGACAGATCTGTACAACGCGTTTCGTTGCCTATTATATCAAATTCACTTGCACGTCAACAAAAGGTATCAAAATGCCCTGGATTGATTGACTGACTCTTCCTTGGTCATTAAAACAAGGTTCTCCATTTGTATCAGCCTAGCAGAGAAGATACAGAAGCAATGATTGACCGAGTGGTTAGCTTTAAAACAGGAGTCTATGTATACAATTGTATAATAAATTTAATAAACTAATCTGCTGTTTATTACCAAAATATGATGCACGAACTTACATTTCCTATAAACATAACAAAACCGAAATTTGAAAAAAAAATAAATGTATTTACAGTCTCTAAAACTACAAAAGCATGAAAATCCTGCAACAATACTTTTTCCCCATTTTAAAATAGGAAGGTTGCAGGACGTTTAAAGAGAAAGTTCTCGAGCTGGCCCAATCCCTGCTTAATCCGACAACAGCAACAACAACTATTGCTTGCAGAT